>NC_133618.1:610589582-610889582 GCF_048593235.1 Sminthopsis crassicaudata
TTTTCTCTCTCTTTTCTTTCTCTGTCCCCCTCTCTCTGTGTCCCCCCTCATTCCTCTCTCTTTGTCTCTCCATCTCTGACTCTCTCTTGTTTCTATTTCTCTCTGTCTCTCTTTCTCTGTTCAAAGTCTGGTAGATTTCTTCCCCCCCAACCCCCCCCCCCTTTTTTTTTTTTTTTTTTTTTGGTAAATTCTGAACTTCAAATAAAGTACAAAAGGAGAAAGTTATACATGAAACTGCAAGTGTGCTGTATAGAGCTTTCTCTTCTTTTTAGGTAACTAATACATTCAGCCTGTAACTTTTACTGCTTCCTAGCTCGTTGGGGACTCCTGGCCTTCTTCTAACTTGAGTGGAAGGGGAATTTCATCACTAACTCCACTTTTTCCTTCTAATCTCTCCACCCTTCAGTGAGAAAAAAGAAAATAACCTTGGAACAAGCATATTTAATCAGGAAAAACGAATCTCCACACCGCCTGTGTCTGAAAATGTATACCTCATTCTCTCATCATGAGTCCATCCCCTCTGTGTCAAGAAGTGACCACCATGGTCCGTGTAGCTTTCCGGGGCAGCCGCTGTGCTGAGCTGGCACTTTTTGTACTTCCCCCAATTGTGACCTAACTCCATTCCAGAAGGACCTCCTTGTCCTGCCCTCCTTCCCTCTGGTTCTGGGGACTACATTCCCTTCTGTGGTTGGGGAGGCAGAGGAGGGAGACGATCCTTAGTGAGCGTGTAGTGGCGGGAGGAGTTTGGGGACAAAGGAAGAGAGTGGTCGGGCTCTGGCTGAGGGTGGGAGTGTCAGCTCCAGCTAAGAAGCTGGGGCATCAAGTAGGGAAAATAGAGCGAGCCCTGAGCGCAAATGTGGTTATGTGACCCTAGACAAGTTGCTTGGTTCTGTTGCCTCAGTTTCCTCATCTGTAAAAGTGAGCTGAAGAGGGAAGCGGCAAACCAGTCCCATACCTTTGTCAAGAAAACCCCCCATGGGCCACAAAGAATCAGACATGGCTGAAAGACTCAGCGGCCACAACAAATAAAAACTGCCTCTGCTTGAACATAGACTGAATCATGTGCAGAACAGGAGGAGGCCGAACTCTGGCTGGCGTCAGGCTTGGCTGGGTCCCCTTCCGGGGCTCTGAGGAAAGAAGTCTGGCTGGGAGCCCAGACCCCACTCCCTTGTTGGATGCTCTAGCCCTGCCAGACCCCCCCCCAAGCCCTGCCGGGGCCCAGCTGCCCAACCCTCCCAGCTGTCTCCCTCATAATGGGCTTCATTGCTGAGGCAGGGGAGGGGCCTTCCCCAGGGGGTGAAGGAGCAGGGTTCTGGCCTGCAGACACCCTGTGGGGTGCCCTCCAGCATGAGCCAGCTTACCTGGGCACCCCATTCCCCCTCCTACCTTATTCCCCCATGCTCTTTCCTCTCAGGCTGATCGGCTCAGGGTCCTGGAGAGCCTGGGAGTGCTAATCCAGCAGCCATCATGCAAGGTGGTGCTGGCAGTCAGCCTGCTGCTGGGGGCTGGAGGGCTCTACCTCTGGTTCCAGGGGAAGAAGAAGACCCTCAAGAAGTCTCCAGCATGTAAGAAAGAATCCGTAGCATCCACTGCCGTAGAGAATAAGAGCGATCCCTGGATCAAGTCCCACTTCAGCCGGCTCTCCGATGAGAAGCTGTGCGCCCTGCTGCAGGAGGGCGGCTGCGGGGAGGCCGGCTCCGCGCACACCAACGTGCAGGTGGAGACGTGCACCTCGAGGATCCGCGAGGGCAAGAACGCCGACATCCGCAAGGAGGCCTACATCACCAGGCAGAGGACGTCCGGGAGCAAGGTCTTCAAGGAGTGCCACAAGGAGTCCTCCAAGTCCAACGCGGCCGACGAGTCGGCCTGGGCGTCCGTGGCCTCCTGCGTGCACGAGATCGACGTCACCGGGCACCAGCTGGCCGACTCCATGCTCCAGAGGGCCGTCAGGTACCAGCACTCCGGGCACGTGGAGACCAAAGACATCAACAAGGAGGAGCTCAAGGCCCTGGAGGAAGTGGAGATGAAGGTCAAAGGGAATTTCCTGACCCACTGGGAGAGCAACATGGCCGGCTCAAGCAACACGTACCACAACCACGGCTACCACAGCCAGTCCCCTGGCTACCACAGCCAGTCCCCTGGCTACCACAGCCAGTCCCCTGCCTACCACAGCCAGTCCCCTGCCTACCACAGCCAGTCCCCGCGCAACCGCCAGGTCTCCCACGCGTACTTTGACCTTACCTAGCAGGCTGACAGCGGTGCCCCTCCCAGCCGGGCTGGCTCATCTACACTCAAGGACTGTCCCGTACCACCCGGCCCGAGGAGAGGAAGCTCAGACCAGTCAGAGGGTCTTCCGGCGGTGGGCCCCGGCTCCGCCACCCCCAGCTGGGTCAGCGGAACATCTGCACTTGGCCCAGTGCCCGCGGGATGCCAGAGATGGAGCCGGGGCCCCGGGAAAGAGGCGGTCAGAGGAAAGCTTGCCCTCCAGGTGGCCAGTGGTGAAGAAACCCGAGGAGGAACATCAGCCCGCCGGCCCCAGGGAAGGTCATCCATCAGTGTGACAGAGGGAAGATGCACCCCCCCCCCCCAAGAGCATGGGATTAACTGAAGAAAAATGCCTGCAAATGAGCCAATAAAACCCTGCAACACTGGCGCGTGTCCGAGGGCTTGTGTGGGAGCTGCAGTTTTCCAGCCCTTGGGTCTAGATTTTGGGAGCCATGGGGCCGTTTTATGGGCCCCCGCTCCCTCCAAGGCTCCCAGGAAAGGAAAGTTGCTAGGGTTTAGCTTAATGCAGGGAGCGGGAGCCTCTGGCCGAGGGTGAGCACTGAACAGAGCAGAAAGGCTCCCTCCCCAACCCCTCACTTCATACTGGAGAGCCCTGCCAGTCCTCTCTGACGCCTTGTCATCTCTTCTCATTGAGTGAATGAAACGCCTAGTAAGTGCCCTATCCTTGTGCTAAACACCAGAGATACACGTGCAAACAAGGATAAATAACCCCGGCCTCAAGGGGCTTCCAGTCTGGGACTTTTAGAGTCTGGTCTGCTACCTAGTCCAGATCGCAGGGTGGGGGCCAGGCAGGAGTGCTGGGGACAGGAGTTGAGATTGACAGTGTTTTCCAGAAATACTCTTGTTAACTTGATTACTTTTCTCCCCAAAAGCCCTTCTTTATTGTTATTGTTGAGCTGTATCCGACTCTCCATGGCCCCATCTGGGATTTTCTTGGCAAAGATACTGGAGTCATTTAATATTTCCTTCTCAGATTATTTTCAGAGGAGGAAACTGAGGCAGACAGGGTTCACACAGCTGGTGAGTGTCAGAGGCTGGATTTGAGTTTCAGGCCCAGAGCTCTACTCCCTGAGCCTCCTAGCTGCTCCCCATCCCTGAGCCTCCTAGCTGCCCTCCATCCCTGAGCCTCCTAGCTGCCCTCCATCCCCTGAGCCTCCTAGCTGCCCTCCATCCCTGAGCCTCCTAGCTGCCCCTCCATCCCTGAGCCTCCTAGCTGCCCCTCCATCCCTGAGCCTCCTAGCTGCTCCCCTCCCTGAGCCTCCTAGCTGCTCCCCCATCCCTGAGCCTCCTAGCTGCTCCTCCATCCCTGAGCCTCCTAGCTGCTCCCCTCCCTGAGCCTCCTAGCTGCTCCCCATCCCTGAGCCTCCTAGCTGCTCCCCATCCCTGAGCCTCCTAGCTGCTCCCCATCCCTGAGCCTCCTAGCTGCTCCCCATCCCTGAGCCTCCTAGCTGCTCCCCATCCCTGAGCCTCCTAGCTGCCCTCCATCCCTGAGCCTCCTAGCTGCCCTCCATCCCTGAGCCTCCTAGCTGCCCTCCATCCCTGAGCCTCCTAGCTGCTCCCCATCCCTGAGCCTCCTAGCTGCCCTCCATCCCTGAGCCTCCTAGCTGCTCCTCCATCCCTGAGCCTCCTAGCTGCTCCTCCATCCCTGAGCCTCCTAGCTGCTCCCCATCCCTGAGCCTCCTAGCTGCCCTCCATCCCTGAGCCTCCTAGCTGCCCTCCATCCCTGAGCCTCCTAGCTGCCCTCCATCCCTGAGCCTCCTAGCTGCTCCTCCATCCCTGAGCCTCCTAGCTGCTCCCCATCCCTGAGCCTCCTAGCTGCCCCTCCATCCCTGAGCCTCCTAGCTGCTCCCCATCCCTGAGCCTCCTAGCTGCCCTCCATCCCTGGGCCTCCTAGCTGCCCTCCATCCCTGAGCCTCCTAGCTGCCCTCCATCCCTGAGCCTCCTAGCTGCTCCTCCATCCCTGAGCCTCCTAGCTGCCCTCCATCCCTGAGCCTCCTAGCTGCTCCCCATCCCTGTACAAAATGCTTGTTCTGTTTGTTTCGTCAATCCTACTCCCACTTCAGTTCCTTTTCCCTGCACAGGTGAATCATTCTTATGCTTCCCATTCCTTCATGAAGTAATGTCTACCTCTGTCTGGTTTTTTTCTGTCATCATCATCTCCCTCTACCCATCCCTCATCTTCCCGTAGCATTTTCTAGCTAACGGATCTTTCTCTCTCACTTCCCAAACCCCAGGCTACCGAGAGGCTATGATAATCTGACATCTCCCCAGCAGGATGTGACTGAGGATCCGACGACCAGCATTTATTCAGTGCCTTCTGTGTGCCTAGAAATTTATTCACCCGTGGCAAGAACCACAAACTATGCTCAGGGAATCCCAGCCCACCGTCTGGTGGCTTTCTAAACTATTTTAACTTAATTTTTTTTTTTTTTTACTATTTTAACTAATTTTTTAGTTAAATTTTTAATTAAAAACCTATTATAGCTAATTATCCTTACTGACTAAAGCTGAGTTACAGTGTTTCTGTGTTGCTGAAAAATGATAAGCACTGTTAACATCCTCCAAAGTTAGTGCTCTGGAGAACAAGCTCCAAACACTGACTTAGTTATTGATCTGCTGGGAATCTCTGAATTACTGGTCCGAGATCTAACCAAATGTGCACAATTCGAGTTGAACATCATCAAAAATGTTGATGTCCTCCTTCTGTATGGCATCCAGTAGAGCCAATAATGCAGTGCTGTTTCTTTAATTTAATGTTGGTAAAAAGTGAAGTAAATGAGAAAGATCCACCTGGCTGGCTAGGTTCTAAGTCCCTTGGTGGCGTCACCGCCCTAGGTCCAGATATGACCTTCAGTTTAATAGGTTTAGAAATTCAATTTTATTGATTCCCTCAAGGATGATCAAAATCTGGGGAGTTTATTTATGCCAATCAGACTCACTAGAGACTAATTTATAAACTCGATTGAAGTAATAGGAGTTATTCTTGGAAGTTATACCTAGTCTGAAAACACCTGCTGTCTGTACAGGACCTCCCTCTTGGGGAGCAGGTTACTAGGAAACCTAATTACAAAATCAGAAGATTGTTTTGCTGACCATAGAAAGAAAGTAAAGGGAATGAGTTATTGTTAAAGGATATTTCCACCAAAAACTGGTAGAGTCTTATAGAATGCCTTTTTCTCCTTTAGTGATTTGTTGTTTAGTTATGGATGGCTTTTTCTGTCACCATGGACTTTAACATGTTTGGTCCATCTGTTCTCCATTATCTCCCACAGTGTGTCCAAGCTTATGTCCATTGCTTTCATGACACCCTCAATCTTTTCCAAAGTCAAGACCTTTTCCAATGAGTCCTGTCTTCCTATTATGTGGCCAAAAGATTTAACTTCAGCTTCAATATTTGCCCTTCCAATAAGAAGTTTAAATTTATTTCTTTAAGTATTGACTGATCTGCTCTCCTTACTGTTCAAAAGACTGCCAAAAGTCTTCAGAACTATAACCCAAAGACAGCAGTTCTGCAGCTCTCAGATTTCCTTATGGTCCAAATGTCACATCCATATGTTGCTACTGAAAAAAATAGCTTTGAGTGTATGGACTTTTGTCAGCAAGCTAATGTCTCTGATTTTAGTCTGCTGCCCAGATTTCTTTCCAAAAGACCAAGAGTCTTTTAATTTTATGACTGCAGTTATTGTCTAGCTATGATGATCTTTGAGCCAAGAAAATGAAATTTGACTCTGTTTCCATTTCTTCTCCCTTTGTTTGCTAGCAATTTTTATAGTCAAGTAAAACAAGTTCTATTCTTGTCTATGTCCAAAAGATGTCTCATTTTCATGGGACCACTTGCCAAGATGCAAGTTTTTTAATGTTAAGCCTCAAGCCAGCTTTTACATTCTATTCTTTCCCCCTCATCAATAATTCTTCTTGCTTTCTGCCATCATATTGTCTGCATGTCTGCATATCTGAGATTGTCAATATTTCTCCTAAAAACCTTAATTCTGGCTTTTGATTTATCCAGCCAGGCATTTTACATGATGTATTCCACATATAAGTTAAATAAATAAGGTGACAACATGAAGCCTTGTTGTGCTTCTTTTCCAATCTTAAACCAATCAATTGTTCCATGTTTGATTCTAACTGTTGCTTCTTGGGTGTCTTCAAGAGATAGATAAGATCCAGCGAGAAAACACTGGGAAATGAGTGTGGACCACAACATAGCATTTCCACTCTTTCTGTTATTGTCCGCTTGCAATTTTGTTTTTCTTCCCAAGTTATTTTTACCTTCTTTCTAAATCCAATTCTTCTTGTGCAACAAGATAACTGTATAAATATGCACACACATATATTGTATTTAACATATACTTTAACATATTTAACATGTATGGGACTACTTGCCATCTAGGGGAAGGGGTGGGGGGAAGGAGGGGAAAAGTTGGAACAGAAGGTTTTGCAAGGTTCAATGTTGAAAAATTACCCATGCCTATGTTTTGTAAATAAAAAGCTATTTTTAAAAAAAGGAGGCAGGTAAGATCTGGTGGTGGTCTGGAACTCCCTTGCTTTCTCCATAATCCAGCAAATGTTGGCATTTTGGCCTTCAGTTCCTCCTCTTCTTCTAAAACTAGTGGGTTCTAGTAATTCTCAGTTCACATGTTGCTGAAGCCTAGTGTTTAATATCTCAAGCATAACTTTTTTGGTGTGTGAAATGAGCACAGTTGTTCAGCAACTTGAACATTCTTGGGTATTGCCCTTTTTTAGGATTGGGATGTAAATTGATCTTTTCCATTCTAGGTGCTGCTATTGAATTTTCCAAATTTACTGACATTATCAAGTGCAGCACTTTATCAGCATCATCTTTTATGGTTTTAAATATAAATATATATATATATATAATTACCATCACTATTCTTATTATTAGCAATGGTTTCTAAAGTCTATTTGAGTTCATTCTCTAAGATGTCTAGCTCTAGAAAAGTAACCACAATATTGTTTTTACCAGTGAGATTAAAATCTTTCTTGTATAGTTCTTTTGTATATTATTGCCACCTCTCTTAATAATTTCTGTTCAGTTTGTCTTTTATCATTCCTATTTTTGCATGGCATGTTTTTGATATCTCTAATTATCTTGAAGAGATTTCTTATCTTTTCTATTTTATTGTTTTCTAATTTTTTGCATTGCTCATTAAAAAACAAAAACAAAAACAAAAAACTTCTCCTTGCTCTTCTCTGGACTTCTGCATTTACTTACATTTGAACAGATATTCAGCAATGTTTGAGATTATACCCCAATATTTTTTCATCCTTTTGTTGACTGTAAGGGTTACTCCATTTCTTCTAAGGGATATATGCCCACAGTAGATGTAGTGATCATCTGAATTAAATTCACCTGTTGCAGTCCATTTAAGTTTACTGGTACCCAAGTTGTTGTTCAATCTTTCCAGTTCCTGTTTTACCACATAGAGCTTACCTTGGTTTGTAGATCTTATATTCCAGGTTCCTATGCAATATTGATCACCAAGGCATCAGACTTTTCCTTTCATCATCAGACATATCCATAGTCAAGCTGCCTTTCATCTTTAGCCTAACTGCTTCATTAACTACTTTTGGTTGTCTTGTGCTATTCCCTAGTAGCATGTTGGATACTTTCCTACTTAAGGGGCTCATCTTCTGATGTCATATTTTTCATAATTTTAATACTGTGTGTAGGGTTTTCTGGACAAAGATCCATGAGTGGTTTGTAATTTCCTTCTCTAATGGATCAATACTTATTACTTTCCACTATGATCTATGAGTCTTACTTAACTCTGCATACATAGCTCATAGTTTCATTGACCTAGAGATCTGTTAAAGAACCAATACTTATTGCCTAGAATTAGGGCACTCTCTCCCTCGAACTACACTAGATAAACATCGAGATAAGATAGTGTAGTACAAAGAGCACTAGACTCAGATTCAGAAGAAATTTGGATTTGAATTTTATCTTTATCTTTTGCTAGCTCTGTGTCTATGGCAGGTCATTTAGTTCCCATAAAACTCAGTTTCCTTATTCATAAAATGAGAATGAGGATAATATCTCCCTCCCTCTTAGAGTTGTTGTAAGAATCAAATTAGATCAATCAAACAAATATTTAGCACCTAAGCCACCAAATAAAATAACATGTGAAGTGCTTTGCAAACCTTAAGATACTATATAGTTTCTTCTTTTCTTCTTCTCTTCTTCTTCTTGTTCTTCTTCCTTCTCCTTTTCTTTTCTCTTTTTTCTTTTTTTCTTTTCTTCTTTCTTCTCTTCCTCCTCCTGTTCTTCCTCATTTCTATTTTCAGTCACATCCAACTTTTGTGACCCCATTTGGGGTTTTCTTGGCAAAGATACTGGAATGGTTTGTCATTTCCTTCTCCAGCTCATTTTACAAATGAGGAAACTGAGAAAAGCTAGAGTTGTGATTTTCCCAGAATCACACAGTAAGTGTATGAGGTCAGATTTTAACTCCAGTCTTCCTAACTCCAGGCTCAGTATTCTATCTACTGTGTCGTTGTCATCATTACTTACTCTGTGTATTACTTACCCTGATTATGCTACATACCAGACATACAAATATAATGGCCTAAATATTCATAAATGCAGAGAAACAGTTACATAAGTATATGGTGAATAAATATAAAATGAATAAATACAGAGTGATTAAAGAAGTTTAAGAAAGGGAGGCCCTTAATAATACACCATGACCAAGTAGGATTCATACTAGGAATGCAGGGCTAGTGCAGTATTAGGAAAACTATTAGTATAATTGATTATATCAATAACCAAACCAACAGAAATTATATCTCAATAGATGCAGAAAAAGCATTTTACAAAATCCAACACCCATTCCTATTAAAAACACTAGGGAGCATAGAAATAAATGGAGTTTTCCTTAAAATGATCAGTAGCATCTATTTAAAACCATCAGCAAGCATCATATGTACTGGGGATAAAATAGAAGCATTCCCAATAAGGTGAAACAAGGTTGTCCGCTATCACTATTACTATTCAATATTGTATTAGAAGTAGAAGAAAAGAAAAAAAAGATGAAAGGAATTAATAGGTAATGACACAAAACTATCACTCTTTATAGATGATATGATACTATATGTAGAGAATCAATTAAAAAACTGCTAGAAACAATAACTTTAGCAAAGTTGAGGGATACAAAATCCCTTTTTTTCCCCTTTAAGAAGGGGGAGGACTCTAGTAGTTGGAAAGATTCAAAAAAAGTTTCTGATAGGTGATGGAATCTGAGATTCCTTTTGAAAAAAGCTGAAGAATTCTAGGAGGGAAGTGAAAAGGGAGCATTTTCCAGGCATGGGTACAGTGAAGGCAAGGGCAGAGAGATGGGAAAATGGAGTCTCAGGTGTATGGATACTGAGGCAAAAAAGCTAGATTGGGGTAGGGATATGTTAATAAATATTACCAAATAGTCTCAAAAAACTTTTAAAATATAATCTATTAAAGTTTTTCTCCATCACTTTTTAAGCTTAGATAATAGACTAGACAATCAAGACTTGATCTGTGGTGTTTGTCTATTTCCAAGATGCAAAAGCTCACACTGAAAATGTAGCAATCAGCTCCGAGGTGTGAGCTAGCTGCAGCCCAACCCTGGGTCGAGAAGGGCTTCAAAGCTCAGTGGAGGAGCTCAAGGTAAAAGTTTATTAAACAGGACACTGGCGTGGTTGGATCTGCACTTAAGGACAATCACAGGAAGCAATATGGAGGAAGGATGGGCTCGTTGAGACACCTTTGTAATAATCCTGGAAGTGATGAGGGATGTCTCTGATCAGCAGCTGTGTTAATGGCAAAAGGGAGCCACATGTGAGAGATGTTACAAAGGTAGAAACAACAGGATGGTTAACTGATTGGATATGTGAGATGAAAGGGAAAAAAGAATGGGAAATAATGCTGAGGTTATGAACCTGGGACAGGACTAGAGAGTAAAGGGCCACATTTAGGGGGAAAGAGTGAGTTCTGTTTGGGCCATGTTAAATTTGCGATATCTCTAGGACATTCAGTTTGAAATATATCCAATATATTATAATAGGGGCTAAAAAGGAGCTAAATGAAACTAAATTAAACAGGAAAGAAGAGAGCTAAGTAGTATCATGAATGCCTGGAAAGGATGAAATACACAGGAGGAAGGAGTTACCTGCCCTGTCAAATGCAACTTATATCAACTAAAATGTGTAGAAAGGGCTATAAATGCAGTTTTTGTCATTGACAGATTATTACTATGTGAATTTTTTTTTCCCCTAGGCTCCCATTATACGTCCAACAACTGTCTGCTTTATCATTCTGCTAGTAGTTAATAAAGGTTCCCTTTAGATTTTTGTAGTTGGGAAGGTATCATAGTTAGTCTCCTCTTATAGGGTAAGATGGTGGCTAAGGTGGTACAGAAGGCAAAAGCTGGGGTTGGAGTCAAGGAGATCTGAATTCAAATCGAGCCTCAGCTGTGTGTTTCTAACTTTGTAACTCCAGGCAAGTCATTTTACTTCAGTTTTCTCAACAGTAAAATGGGCTTAATAACATTAACTTCTCAAGGTTGTCATGAGGATTAAATGAGAAGATATTTATAAAGGCACTTAGCATGGTCCCTAGCACATGGGAAGTGATATATTCCCTTATTTGCCCAGCCTCATATCATCACCATGTTCCTTTAAGGTTTAGCTCCAATTTCAAAGGGTAATGTTTTCTGACTTTGTCCTGCAATGCTGATGGGCCTGGAACCTCCCAAAAGGAAAAGAAAAAGGAATAGTATGACTTCCCAGAGGTCCTTGATTAAAGTGCCTAGAGGCAGCTAGACAGTGCAGTCAATAGATGTGAATCATATAGAATCCTGAATTCAAATACTATCCCCGCCCCCCCCCCCCACACACTTACTAGCTGTGTGATCCTGGGCAAGTCACTTTCTTTTCCAATGTTTCTCAAATTAGAAAAGGAAATGGCAAATCACTGCAGTATTTCTGCCAATAAAAGCTCAAAATAAGTCATAGAGTCAGACATGCCTGAACAATTCTTTTATTCGACCTCTTTTCCCCCTGTTTTCTTTTCTTTTTTAATTAAAATGTATTTATTTTCTTTCCCTTTACCCTACCTCAAAGAAAAGTAAATCGCTTAGAATTAATATGCTTAGTAAATCAACACATGCTATGTTCACTTCTCTTTTCTGTTTTTTTCTTTTGTTTTTCCCTTTTGTTCTAATTTTTCTCTCCCAACATAATTCATAAAGAAATGTATATTTACATTTTTTTGCAGGGAAAAGATATGGTAGACTTATTGAATGGGATCCCTAAAAAATATATCTTTATTGATTTTATCATGACTTTATAAATATGATCATGGCCATGACAATGAGCCAAATTACAAAGAATTCAACAATAAATTTAAAAAGGATAAATACCTTTAAAGATCACACTTCAATAAAAATTGTAATAACAAAAAATAAATGTATATTTTAAAAGTTAGTATATATGTTTAACCAGGAAAAAAAAAAAACAAAATTTTTAAAAAAAAGCATTATTGTGCTTGGTCAAACAAAATGAATTCCCACATTGTCCAGGATACCAAAATATGTCTCACTGTGCATCCTGAGTATTACCTTTCTGTCAGGAGGTGAGTAACGTAAGTTTCTCTATAATTAAGGATAGTTATTCTATTCATCTGATCCTGACCCTCTTTTCAACTCCTCACACTATTTCAAACCTCCTCTCCCCAAGTCACTAAGTTCACTAAACCCACTCAGTCTTTTTAAACAACTTTCTGTCCAGTTATACTTCTCTCATCTTGGCTTTGTGAATTTGCTTTTTTTTTTTTTTTTTGGTGAGACTTGCCATTTATTATTCTTAATTTTAAAAAATAAACCTAGCCCAACATTTCACCTTCCAAAGTCTTTTGGGATGTCTCTACAACAGTAGTTAATATATTATTATATATAATATTGATATCATATAATATCATAATTATAATTTATTTAATATATAATATTGATATTATATTAATACAATATATCTAACAACATAGTTACATTAATATTAGTTATTCCTCCCAATTTTGTGTCTTTTCTAGACTTGATAAGCATGTTCAACTATGCTTTTATCTAAGTCATTGATAAACATATTAAGTACTAGAGGACCATTCCTGTATCCCTGAGACATCATACTCCTTCCAAATTAATAAGAAGCTATTAATGACCGACTCTTTGGGTTTCAATTTACCTAACTAAATTGTCTATCATATTTCTAACCATATCCACAAAAATAGATATGTTTTCAAATGCTGTTCTTTATTTTTTGCCTAGGCAATTAGGGCTAAATGATTCGTCCAGGATCATGCAGCTAGTAAATGTTAATTGTCTGATGCTGAATTTGAACTCAGGTCCTCCTGACTTCAGGGCTGGTGCTCTACCCACTGCCCCCTCAAATACTATTCTGAAAGCTGGACAAACTATAGCCACAACTTTCCACAAACAAAAACTCCTATATATGCTATGCCAATAGTATACCAAACTATAGCTACAATATTCCCTTAACATATATCTGTATATATTATACATAAATATATATATATATATATTTATATATGTTAGTTTTGTTATGTTTCCTCCTTACATACGTCCCTATTTTCTCCTGTCCAGGTCATATATGTATACTTCGATGACAATATTGCTTCTATTTCTGTTTTTTCCTCTCCACCATGCTTCCCCACTCTGGTTCCAAGATTTCTTTATATGAGAATACCTTATAATGTTATCATTTTTACTTTATCCTTCACTTGACAATAAATTTATAAGTTAATTTAGGCAGTCTTGCAATTTTTAATATATTGGCACATCTCAAAAAAAGGTAACCAATATTCATTTAGTTATTTGTCATTCTTTATTTTTTAAAAGATTTTATATATCTTTGTTCCTTGGTAGATTGACTTCCAGATTTTTTTTTTTTTGCTATTTGTAATTATTTTGAATGAGATTTCCTTTAACTATTATTTCCTTGTGTATTTTGTCTTTACTATTGGAAATGTTATTATTATTTTTTAATGAAATACATTTTTATTTTTTTTATTTTTTTTTCTCATTCATTATGTTTTATTCTTTTTTTTTCTTTTTCTTTTCTTTTTTTTTTTTTTATTCATTTTTCCAAATTATCCCCTCCCTCCCTCCACTCCCTCCCCCCGATGACAGGCAAATCCCATACATTTTACATGTGTTACAATATAACCTAGATACAATATATGTGTGTAAATACCATTTTCTTGTTGCACATTAATTATTAGCTTCCGAAGGTAAAAGTAACCTGGGTAGATAGACAGTAGTGCTAACAATTTACATTCGCTTCCCAGTGTTCCTTCTCTGGGTGTAGTTATTTCTGTCCATCATTGATCAACTGGAAGTGAGTTGGATCTTCTTTATGTTGAAGATATCCACTTCCATCAGAATACATCCTCATACAGCATTGAAGTGTACAGCGATCTCCTGGTCCTGCTCATTTCACTCAGCATCAGTTGATGTAAGTCTCTCCAAAACTCTCTGTATTCCTCCTGCTGGTCATTTCTTACAGAGCAATAATATTCCATAACCTTCATATACCATAATTTACCCAACCATGCTCCAACTGATGGGCATCCATTCATCTTCCAGTTTCTAGCTACAACAAAAAGAGCTGCCACAAACATTTTGGCACATACATGTCCCTTTCCCCTTCTCAGTATTTCTTTGGGATATAATCCCAATAACAGCAATGCTGGGTCAAAGGGTATGCACAGTTTGATAACTTTTTGGGCATAGTTCCAAATTGCTCCCCAGAATGGTTGGATTCTTTCACAACTCCACCAACAATGTATCAGTGTCCCAGTTTTCCCACATCCCCTCCAACATTCATCATTATTTGTTCCTATCATCTTAGCCAATCTGACAGGTGTGTAGTGGTATCTCAGAGTTGTCTTAATTTGCAGGAAATGTTATTTTTATAAATGTATTTTGCACCCTCCTCTTCCGAAGTTGTTTATCTGGATTTGTTTCTTTAATGAATCTCTGGGGTTTTCTAAGGAAATGATGATATTCTCAACAAATGGGAATGATTTTTGTCACCCCTACTCATAGTTACACCTTTTAATTTTTTGCTCTTATCTCATTTCTGTTTTTAAAACTCCAGCTAGCAACACTGAAAAAAGGTAGTACCTTTGTTTTACTACTACATTCACTAGGAAAGTTTCTGATATTTTTCCATTGCAAATAATCCTAGCATAAACTGAGAAAACATTTTTACATTTAAGGATTTAAGGGTTCTGATAAAGGCTTCATTTCTAAAACATATAGAGAATTAACACAAAAGTATAAGAATTCAAGCTATTCCCCAGTTGATAAATAGCCAAAGAATATGAACAGACAATTTTCAGACAAAGAAATTGAAGCTATTTCTAGTCAAAGGAAAAGTGAAAAGGTGTTCCAAATCACTCTTGATCAGAGAAATGCAAATTAAGACAACTTTGAGATACCACTACACACCTGTCAGATTGGCTAAGATGATAGGAAAAGATAATGATGAATGTTGGAGGGGATGTGGGTAAACTGGTTCACTGATGCATTGTTGGTGGAGTTGTGAAAGAATCCGGCCATTCTGGAGAGCAATTTGGAACTCTGCCCAAAAAGTTATCAAACTGTGCATACCCTTTGATCTAGCAGTGTTACTACTGGGCTTATAAACCAAAGAGATCTTAAAGGGAAAAAAAAGGACCTGTATGTGCAAGAATGTTTGTGGCATCCCTCTTTGTAGTGACCAGAAACTGGAAACTAAGTGGATGTCCATCAATTGGAGAATGGCTGAATAAATTGTGGTATATGAATAATATAGAATATTATTGTACTGTAAGAAATGACCAGCAGGATGATTTCAGAAAGGCCTGGAGAGACTTACATGAACTGATGCTGAGTGAAATGAGCAGGACCAGGAGATTGTTATACACGGAAACAAGAAGATTATATGATGATCAGTTCTGATGGACGTGGCTCTTCTCAACAAAGAGATGATCCAGGCCAGTTCTAATTGTTCAGTGATGAAGAGAGCCATCTACCCCAGAGAGAGGACCGTGGGAACTGAGTGTGGAACACAACATAGCATTTTCACTTTTTCTGTTGTTTGTTTGCACTTTATTTTCTTATTTTTTCCTTTTTGATTTGATTTTTCCTGTGCAGCAAAAAATTGTATAAATATATATATGCATATATTAGGTTTAACATGTATTTAACATGTTTAACATATATTGGACTACTTGCTATCTAAGGGAGGGAGGTGGAGGAAGAAAGGGGAAATTGGAACATAAGGTTTTGCAAGGATTAATGTCGCAGAATTTTGAAAAATAAAAAGCTTTAATAAAAAAAACAAATAATGCTAATTTTTCATTTTAGTTACTTTTTATAATATTAAAAAGTGCCCTTTTGTATCTTGCTTTTACAAGGATTGTTATTGGTTTTTGGCATAAATGAATGTTGTGCTTCTGTCACAGGCTTTTTCTGCATCTATTGATTTATAATTGTGTGATTTGTTTTTAATATGACTGATTATATTGTTTTGTTTTCCTAACATTTATCCATCTTTGCATTCCCAGTATAAATCTAACTTGGTCATAGCAAATAATATTTTGGCTGTATTGCTGTAGTCAGCAAATATATTCTTTTTTTAAATTAACATTTATTTTCAAAGCACGTACAAGGATAATTTTTCAACATTAACCCTTGTA
This sequence comes from Sminthopsis crassicaudata, assembly GCF_048593235.1. Classification (NCBI taxonomy): domain Eukaryota; kingdom Metazoa; phylum Chordata; class Mammalia; order Dasyuromorphia; family Dasyuridae; genus Sminthopsis; species Sminthopsis crassicaudata. Next base: position 610,605,619 of record NC_133618.1, read on the forward strand.
AAACCTTGTGTTTCTGTTTTCCCCCCTTCCTCTCCCTTTTCCCCTCCCCCTTCCCTTAGATGGCAAGTAGTCCAATATGTTAAACCACGGAAAATTTTCAACATTCATCCCTACAAAACCTTGTGTTCTCATTTTTTCTCTCCCTTTCCCCCATCTCCTCCCCAGACAGTAAGTGATCCAGTATATGTTAAACATGTGCGATTCTTCTACACATTTCCACAAATATCCCACCAAATATATTCTTGATAACTTTGGGTAAACACACTCGCTGTCCCTGTCCAAGAGCTAATACATCATTCTAATATTCGAAGTTACTGTTAAACAGGAGACTGTTTTAAGAGGATGCACTGATAAACACTGACATCACAGGGCACATTGGAGACAGACCCTGGGCAAGCTGTGGACTGAGAATAGGCAAGCCAGAGAAATGGGGTGGGAAAGAAAAACAACCAAGATAACGTCTATTTCACAATTTTGCCCGAGGTTAATTCTGGCCTTGTGGCTGCTGGGCCTGTGTTGGCCACGTTCCTACCTTTTATTTGTGTAGGAGAGGTTCTGAATCCCAGGTCCCTGCCCCGTTCCTCTCCAGCCCCCTCTGCTCGCTTAGTGTATGGGAAACCCTCACAATTGTTATGCATCCTTTCCTTGCCAACATATCCACACAGCCTTTCTTTGCCTGGTTCCCCTCAGTGCCTTTAGCTGCTTAAATGAGCCAGTGTCATTGTAAGATGGATGGCTCCATTCCTTATAAGAATAAATGTCCTGTGGTAGCCCAACTTGGTCTGAGCTGGATCGTCCATTTGAATAGATCAATGTTCCTAGGACGGGCAGTGGGTAGCTCTGGAGTCAGGAAGACTCATCTTCCTGAGCTCAGATTTGGCCTCAGACGCTTACTGTATGATCCTGAGCAAGTCACTTGATTTTGCCTCAGTTTCCTCATCTGTAAAGTAAGAAGGAAATGGCAAACTGCTCCAGTATCTCTTCCAAGAAAACCTAAAATGGGGTCATGAATGTTTCACATCTGAAACAAAGATAAGAACAATGTCTGTCCCTAGAATTAGGTAACCAGAATCAGAAGATGGTTGTAACAATAACTGTTTACATTTTCTCTCTTTGGGATGAAATGTAAATAAAGTGTCAGCTTCTTGAGGGCAAGACTTATTTCATTTTTATCTATGGCTAGAAAGGTAGCCAACAGGTAAGTTACCTCATGGATGTTTGTTAAACTGGGAGAAGAAACTCCCAGGATTTTACCTTATTCAAATCCTGGTCAGATTTTATAAGTAACATTTATTTTGTCTTTTAAGGAACACTTTTCTCACAACCCTGTGAGGTAAGTAATGAATGCGTTGCCAAAATATAATGGAAAATGTGCTCAACTTTGAATCGGGAGCCTGGGTTCACATACAGATTCAACCACTTATATGAATGTTATGGAATATTATTGTTCTGTAAGAAACGATCAAGAGTATGATTTCAGAGAGGCCTGGAGAGACTATGTGAACTGATGCTAAATGAAATGAGCAGGACCAGGAGATCATTGCACATAACCACAAGACTATTCAGTGATCAATTCTGATGGGCGTGGCTCTCTTCAAAAATGAGATGATCCAGGCCAGTTCCAGCCATTCACACCCAGAGAGAGGACTATGGGAACTGAGTGTGGTTCATTTTCACTCTTTTTGTTGTTTGCTAGCATTTTATTTTCTTATTTCTTTTACAATTTGATTTGACTTTTCTTGTGTGGCAAGATAATTGTATAAATGTGTGTGTATATATATATATATTGGATTTAACATCTTTCTACCTTGTTTAACATATATTACTATTTGCCAAACTAGGGGAGAGGGCAGGGGAAGAAGGGGGAAATTGGAACACAAGGTTTTTCAAGGGTTAATGTTGATGAATTATCCATGTATATATTTTGAAAATAAAAAAAAAAAACCTTTAATTTATAAAAAAGAATAATTGTATCAGTTCGCAAGTCTTTAAAAAAAATCAACCATTCTCTCCTTGTGTGACCATGGGCAAGTGTCTTCATGTCTGTGAAAGGACGGAGTTGGATTAAGTGATCTCTGAGATCCCTTCCAGCTGATTCTAGGATCCTTTTTTTTATAAAAGAAATTGAATAAGTGATGTGCTGAGAATTGTGTAACTAGTGTCAGGGTCAGAATCTGAACTTAGGTGCTCTAGCTCCAAGGCGCTGGTTCTTCCTCCTTCTCCTTGATGACTCCCTCCGGTAGTAATGGGCTCTTTGTTGCAGGCTTTGTGGTGCAGGGGTCCAATGGCGAGTTCCCCTTCCTGACGAGCATTGAGCGGCTGGAGGTGCTGAGCCGAATTCGACAGGCGATGCCCAAGGACAAGCTCTTACTAGCCGGCTCAGGCTGCGAGTGTAAGAAGCCACGGGGGATCCTTGGGTGGGGGTAGCAGGTGGCTCAGTGGGCCAAACTCCCTCAGTCCTTTGTGTTTAGGATGTGGGTTATTTTGCTTGATTGTCTCTGAGATGTCTGATTTCTTTGTCTCAAAATCCTTCTTCCTTCAGGGCCAGGAAGATGAAAAGATTCGAGTTTTAATCTTAGTTATTCACTAGTTGTGTGATCTGGAGAAAATCCCTTAATTTCTCTGGATCTTAGTTTCTTTGTCGGTAGAATATGAAGTTGAGCAGATTTTTCTCTCCAGATATAAATCTGTGATCCCACCATGTTTTGCTCCCCCCAAATTTCTTTCTCGTCCTACAGCCACTCAAGCCACCGTGGAGATGACCCTCAGCATGGCCCAGGTTGGAGCCGACGCTGCTCTGGTGGTGACTCCGTGCTACTACCGAGGCAGGATGACCAGTGCCGCCCTGATCCACCACTACACCAAGGTGTTTCAGGGCTCAGAGATGAGAGGCTCAGAGAGTGGGGCGGGGCTGGGTTTAAGCTTAAAGAATTTAACATCAGGAGGGTTTTTTTTTTCTGGAGGAAGATAAAGTCTATGTCCCAGGGGTGCTTCCCATTGGAATGAATAAAATGTGTTTAAGGCACAGGCAGGAGGGCCCTGTGTAGCTCAGTTCTACAGCCCCAGGGCAGGTGCTTATACTGGCTCCTCTTTGTACCCTTCAGGTGGCTGATCTGTCCCCCATCCCGATAGTGCTGTATAACGTCCCAGCCAACACAGGACTAGATCTGCCTGTGGATGCTGTGGTCACCTTATCTCAGCACCCGAACATCGTGGGCATTAAGGAGAGCGGAGGAGATGTGAGTCAGTTCCCAGGGTCCCTTGCACAAATATTCTTCTCTTTAGCTATTGAATCTTTCTAAAATACAACCGACGTACCATCTCTGCTCTCCCACTGTCCTCATGCCCTCAAGGTTAGGCCCTTTCTCTCCTCAAATATCTCAAATTCTACTTTGTTGACACTTTTCTTGAATGTATCACACACATTCTTTTGTACAGTAGTTATTTCTGCACACATAGCCTGTAAACTCTAAAAGGAGCTAATCTTTCTACCTCGCCACCTAGCACTGCGGTTTCTACTCTGTTAAGTGTTGAATTGAATCGAGTCCTCAGGGACATACCCATTCATACCCTACTAGCACAGGTAATTTCACTAATTAATAAAGCTGTATTTTATTATAGAAAGACCAGTAGCCAGGGGACCCATGTTCAAATCCTATTTCTGTTATCCTATATTCCTGTTATTGTATTATGTTCTTTTGTTATTCTGTTGTTTGTATAATCTTAGGCAAATCATTGAAATTTTGCAAAATGGAGAGAGGAAACTGGATCAAATGACTTCAAAGGTCCTTTCTCTAAGTCCATGATTCTATAACTCCTCACCCCATATTCCCCCTTATCCTAGCTCCTGGGTTTCTCTGTTTTTTCTTTCTCTTACCTTATCTAAGCTCTTATGGTTTTTCTTCTCTTTGGCCTTTAGTTAATAATGCTTTCCTAGCCCTAGCCTTGTTTGTGTCCAGAGCTTTTTCAGCCTCTGATCTGATGCTCCATCTAATTTTGCAGATCACGCGAATGGGCTTGATCATTCACAAAACCAAGAAGCAGGATTTTCAGGTGTTGGCAGGATCTGCTGGCTTCCTGTTGGCCAGTTATGCCATAGGTGAGTTAGCCCGTTTAAACTCAGAGCTTTCACTTCTGAGACTTTGGACTATATTTGGAATCTACATACAGAGACAAGTGGGCAAGAAGGAAGCAAGTATTTGTTAAGCACTTACTATATGAAAGGTACTGTGCTAAATGCTTTATAGCTATTTTCTTATTTAATTCTCATAAAACACTTAACAGTTAAGGAAAGTGGGGCAGAGTGAATTGTCCAGGGTCACCCAGCTAACGTCTGCTGAGACTGGATTTAAATTCAGGTCTTCCTGATTCCAGGCCCAGCACTCATTGTGCATCAGCTACTTCTACAAAAGTAAGTTCAAAAAAGAGACAACTGGAGACTGTGGAAGGTGACCAAATAGGGTGAGCAGGATGGAGCAGAGAGGGTGGAGTTGGGCTAGCCAACCTAGTCACTCTGAAGCCTCAGGCCTGCTGCCAGGAGGTTGGCCCTTGTGAATATTTGGCCCCTGGTTTTGTTTGGCTGCCTTGCACTCTGGGGCAAAGATGCCTTGCCTGTTGTGGGAACACCTAGGGCCTGTTCTAATGTCCCAGGCTCCCTGTTTTGATACAGATTTAGCTCCTCTAATCTCACCTTGTAAATCATTCACATTGGACAGTGGCCCAGGGCCTCTCCCCTTCAGGTCACCTTCTTCTTCCTATCTCTCAGTGTAGAATGACTTAATGCAGAGGCTTTTGGATTGGCCCTCTGATTGAATGGAAAGGGATTTGGGGTTTCTTGCTCAGTGTTATCTTGTCGGAGGTCAGAGTCCCTTAAATAGGTAAATATTTTGTTGATTATACTTGGAATGAAGATCTCAATTCAAATACTTGGACTCCTCCTTTTAACACTCTTTAGCTTTAGGGCTTTGGGCAAATCAGCTGACTTTTTTGAGAGGCCATTTCTTCTTTTGTTAAATGAAGATGACAATACCTTCCTACTTTCCTTGAGTCTGGAGTCAGGAAGAACTAAATTCAGATCCAGCCTTGGATATTTGCTAGCTAGATGATCTTGGGCAAGTTACTTAATATTGGTCTGCCTCAGTTGCCTTAATTGTAAAGTAGACATTAAAAAACCCCACCTTCCTGGCAGGATTGTTGTGAGCATTAAATGAGATATTTGTTAAATACTAGCACAGTGCCTGGATAATAGACTCTATATAAATGCTTATTCCCATCAGCCTTCTCTCTGCTACCTCCTAGGGTTGACTTGAGGTTCAAATGTAATTATGTATTTAAATTCTGTGCAGATTTTAGAAGTACTACACAAAGGGCAGTTATTCATTTGGGATAAGTAATAGGAATAGCTGGCTTTTGTAAGGGCTTAAGAGTTTCAAAGCACATAAGACATCACATTTGACCCTTTTCTCTCCATTTTAATTGAGAAAATGGAGGTTCATTTCCCTACCTTTAAGCACAAATTTTTAGTAAACTATACCTCATTGTATATATCAGGTGCCCTTGAAAGGCACCTGGAAGATAATGGATCAGCTTTTCACCACAATGGCCCAGGGTTCTAGATTCCAAAGGCTTGAAGAAAGAATGATCTGGTTACTAGCCTTAAGGGACCCTAATTCTCTCTGGCTTTTACTGGATTGTGAGTTAGCTATTATCTTCAGAGAGAAGAGAAATGTGGTGGAAGATTGGATTTATTTAATCTGTAAGCCTCCTTCTTGTTCTCAGAAAGATGCTAAGGGCCTTGTCCCTAGACCTCTCATTCCTGTTTTTTATACTGTTCTTTTTTCATAGGTCTAGAACCATTGTCTACCTGTTTCTACAGTTTCTTCTCTAAATAGTTGCGATTCTTGGGAAAGCCAAAATGATCAAGGAGTAAGGCTTCTTCCCTGCTCATGATCTGAGTCTCAGGGAAGCTTAGCCAGCAGATAGGACCTTGATTCCTCTGAATCATCCCTCCTCGCTCCCCTGGGTGCAGTCAGCATCCCAGCTCCAATTTCTTGCCGTCCACCAAACTCTCTAAATAGCACTTGATTCTTGGGAATCCGTTTCTCCCATGCATGACAGTGATAGTCAGTATGCTGCGGTCACTTTGATCAGGCCAAGATGACAATTGCTTTCTCCCCATGCATATCTACAATGGGCATGGGGATGACTTGAGACCAAGACCGAGTCCCTTGAATCCCACTTAGTGGTCGCTACAATGTGGTTTAGATCAGTGGGAGTTTAGAGACCTGGGTTCTAGTCTCTGCTTTTCTCCATGCTCTTCAAGCCCCAGCATTCTCTTGTGTAAAATGGGATTGTACTAAATATTGCTCCTGGGTCCCTTCCAGATCTGAGTGTAGAGATTCTAAGGGTCCTAGCAAAAAGGAGGCTCCCAGAGACTTCCCTGGGGCAGGTATGGGAGGTGAAGGTGGGAGCACATGCAGGCTGTGACCATGCTTTATGTTTTATTTCTGGCTCTGGTGACAGGAGCTGTCGGGGGTATTTGTGCTTTGGCCAATGTCTTGGGAGCACAAGTGTGTCAGCTGGAGCGTCTCTGCCTCACTGGGCAATGGGAAGATGCCCAGATTTTGCAGCATCGCCTCATCGAACCCAACACTGCGGTGAGCTCCCAGTCCTAGGATCCTCCTCCCTTTGTGCCCATTTACAGGGCCTCTGCATGTGAAAGACTTAAGGGACTAAAACAGCTCCTGATTTATCTCTTTATTTTCAGAGCCAGTGCTTTCTGAGAGGCAGGATATTCTTTCAGAGCTCTCGGGGTACCCTCTGAGGAGAGGGGGGAGAATAGTGGTGAAGAACACTGTCACAAGGATGGCATCCTGCCCCTGAGATCAGACAGTGTAGAGGGTAGCTGAGAGCATGGCCCAGGCTGGTCCTGGAGCTCCTGTGCCAGTGTTCAGGGCTGACGTGGAAGACGAGGGTATCTCTGGGAGGCAGGAGGTTGGGCGTTGGCAGTGCCAGCACAGCCAGAATTGGGATGGCAGAGAGGCAGGAGTGTTCCCTTCCTATAAATGGTCCTCTCCATTTTCATTCTCCTCCCCCCTCCCAATAGGCACCCCCTCATTATAATCTTGTGATAAGCTAAGACATAGACGTTTAGTCCAGATGTACAATAAATTGGGGGGTCTTTGGGTAAGTTTAGGGGGACCAGCCAGGTCTCAAATACAGAGCTGAGGTGTGATTAGAAATAGCATAAAGTCTCTGAGGGCTAAAGGGATGGCTTCCTTCCCTTGGATCCCTTCCCCCTGCTCGCCCTCCTTTCTTTGGACTGCTGAGAGATCTAGGGGATGGCTCGGTCTAGTTTCTCTTATTTTTTTGCCCCTTATAATGGGACACAAAGAAGGAACAGCTGGGGAGACAAGTATGGGACTCCTAGGACACAGAACTTCCTAGGGGCTATAAATAGGATGTCACGGTTTCTAAATGAAGCCCCTCCGGCTAAGCTGCCTCAGGGTACACGCTGCCCTGGCACATTAGACATTGTTGTGTGAGACTGGGCGACTTGTTCCTATAGCCCCCCACTCAGCCAAAAAAGGAGGATACAGAGGGAATGATTGATAAAGACAGGCAGACAGAATGTGAGACAGGCAGAGAGACACACACAGAGGTAGATAATACAGGAAGGCAGCGAGAGGCAAGCGAACAACGGAGAAACACTGCACCCAGAAGCTGCCTGCATCCGGGCTAAACACAAGAATGTTCTTTCGGAGTTCCTGGGGTGCACGCTGGGGAGAGGGGGGAGAGTGACGATGGAGAAGCAGCGGATTTGATCTCTGTCATTATTAGGAGGAGAGATCTGCCATCCCAAGTCTGGCAGTGCTGGCCAGCCTCCTGCCCCCCAGGAGGTTCCCTTCTCCCCTATGTCAGCCCTGGACGCGGGCACAGGAATTCCTGGCCACCTGTCTGAAGCCCGGGCTGTGGTCTCAGCTCCCCTAAGTGCACTTTGATCTCAGCAGATTGCCCTGCCCCATTGTACACAGTGTCCTCCCTCCTTCCCACCCCCATGCCAGACTTCTGCCCCACGGCTATATTTAGGAGTTTCCATGGCCTTCACTTCCCAAGCATCTAACCTCCCCTCTTCCCTTGGGCCTTAAGGACTCTGTAGGGGGGTCTTCGGGAGTTCTCCAGTGACTCAGGCACCTCCGGGACAGCGGGGCTATTGAGTTTTCTACCCCCTGGCCTTGCTCCCTCCCCTCCCCCCTGACTCTGTCATCTCATTCCAGAAAGTGTGCAAAAGGCCGACCTCAGATGGGCTGGAATGGCCCCTCTATGATTGCTGAGACATGCTGTCCTCTGGTGGATGGTTATGCATAACACCAAAGGGAGCTTTGTAGCCTCTTACAGAAAACGTCCCTTTTGTGCAGTGGAGAACACTAAAGTTTAGCGTGCAGGCCCCAGACTGGGGAGAAGCGGGAAGTTTGAGGATCACAAGGAGGAAAAAGGGAAATCACGTCCCAGAGGGAGGTCTGAGATTATTGAGGGCGATGAGTCACCTCCTAGGACGGACTTGTGGCTCTGCCTCAGAAGCCCCTCTCCTTCTTGCTTTGGCCCTCCCGGTCTGTCTGTATCCTGGGCCGCAGCTGAGATAGGACACCCGGGAGCTGACCCATAGGGCCAGCCCCAGAGCTGGACGCTTTCCCCCGGGACCACGCTCCGGTGTCGTCCCCCGTCTCTCCTAATTGGTTTTTGTTCACGCTAGAACTAAGGTATTGAAAATAAGTTTCAGATAAAGGGAAGGAAGCAGGTTTAGGAATGAGAGGCACCTCGTTCTCATATCCACTCTGCTCCTTCATTTCCTCGAGTCAATACAAAAAGGCATTGGATTAAAGCATTTCTTCCAGATTTAAAAACATGTGAAAAACTCTCCATCTTTCCCTGTTTGACCCTCACTCCTCACTAATCACCTCTGGCTCCAGCTTTCCCCCTTGGGGCTGTAAGTTTTTTATCCTGTGCCGGGGAGAAGGGGGAGCACTGACTCTGAGGGACGCATGTGGCCGGAGCCAGGGTGAGTCAGAAATCCCTCTGATGTTTCCTCTCAGGTCACCCGACGCTTTGGGATCCCGGGCCTGAAGAAAGCCATGGACTGGTTTGGCTACTACGGAGGGCCTTGCCGGGCCCCGCTGCCGGAGCTGGGCCCCGCCGAAGAGGAGAAGCTGCGCTTGGATTTTACCTCCAACGGCTGGCTGTGATGGCCCGTCCCTTGCCAGGGCTCTAGTTGGCCTCTGCCTCCCACACCCATAGCTTTAAGGGTCCAGTGGTGGTCCGGGGCCCATTCTTCCCCATACTCTAGCCCCAAGGATGTGACTCAGCCTTTTCAACCTCAGTTTTCCCAGCTGTAAAATGGGGACAAAAACCACCTACCTCACAGGGGTGTTGTGAGGATCAAATATTACATAAAGCACTTCACAAATTGTGAAACACTGTATACATGGTAGGTGGTATTATGTCTCCAGGCCCTTCCTCACTCACCAGCCAAGACTGGCCAGGCAGGTGGTAGCATCAGGCCGGCTTAATTCCTCCAGACCACCAGCCTCTTGTCTGTTTCACCAACAGCGCCTCCCCCCCCCCCCCTCAGGAAAAGATGCTTTTGCTACTTTGGTCCCTGCTCCAGCCTTTTTCCCATGACCCCAGGGACTGAAAGGGAAGGGTAGGAAGTGACAGGCGGGTTAGATTCTGAGGGGAGGTTGACACATGGGCTGCTCAGGCTTGTTTTGTCCGGTGAGGCTCGTAAGCCGGGTTTCTGCCTTCTGGGGGAAGTGTCCAGGAAGAAACCTAGAGCTGGCAGTGCTCCTCAAACAGGGGCCAGTTCACCGTCCCTCAGACTGTTGGAGGCCGGACTAGAGTAAAAACAAAAGCTCCCACTCTGTCTCCGCCCCTCAGCCCATTTGCCATAACCCGGTAGGCCGCAGAAACGTGGCCGCATCTGCCTCCCCCCGCCCCTCGGGGTAGTTTGAGAACCCCTGCCTGAAAGTCTGAGAGAGGACAAAGGCAGGGCGGTTAACTCGGAGCTGTCCCCACGCCCCGCTCAGTGCTGGCCAGGCTTTAAGAGCAGGGCCGGGCACACAGTAGGCACTTCACATGCTTCTTCCCTTCCCAATACCTCCAGACTCCAAAATTCCACAGCCACCCGTGCATTCTATCCATTCCCTGTACTTGGCAGGTGGGGTGAGGGCCTGAAACCCCCATGTTTGGCCCGAGGGATGAGGGCCCGACCTCCCCGCACTGGGAGGGTGATTATGGCCCCACCTCCTGTGACTAGGAAACCCCAAAACTCTAAAAACCTCCTTGGACTCTGCCTCAGGGAAGGGGCCCCACCCCAAGCACAAACAGCTTCCCCCTTATCAAATTCTATCCCAGGCTGATACTCAAGCAGGAGGCCAAGCTGGGACTCCACCCACAGGCCCCCAGAGATTGTCCAGAGCCCCCTATTATAAAGAGGGCCAGACTGGAGCCCACTCTTTGCAGAGGTCCCAAACATGGCATCCTTACGCCGGCCACGTCAAGGGGGAGCCACCCTGGCCCTGGTGTCTTCCTACCTTTTACCCTTACTTCCAAACCCCAAATAAACCTCCTATCAATCTAGGTTTTCGGGTCTGTAACTTCCTTTACAGGGGACTCTACGTCGCCACTAGACTCATTTAACTCTGTATCCTTGCGCGGAATCCAAAGGGGCTGCAGGGGAGTTCCATTTGACTCCGCATACCCCAAATCTGCCACTAGACCTCAATTAACCCTAATTTTATTTAGATACTCCTTACCTAGTTCTCATCACCCGCACTTGGAGGGTGGACAATGGCGCCACCTCCCGGCACTTGGAGGGTGGGATGATGGCCTGACTCCCCACACTGGGATGGCGTGATTGTCCTAGGTCCCATCAGCCTCGTCAACTGCAGGCACACAGCGCCACCTGGTGGACACATGTTACTGAAGCGGTCTCCTCAGAGCCGTGGCCAGTCCAGTGCTGCTTTCCATCGGTAAAACCATTGCTCTGGAGCTTCATTAATGTCCTCCCTCCCCCTCCCCCGCCAATCATGTGATAAGGAGCAATAAAGTACCCAGAAGCTCTGGCCCTCCCCTCCCACCACCCACTTTCCTTCTTGGACACGAGGGCCTTTGCCCGGCAGCGCCTAAGGCCTGTTCTGGAGGTCCACTCTGCTTACGACAGGCCCTAACGATGGCCCGAAGGAGAACGGAATAAATAATACTCCAGGCTTCCTGGAGGCGTCTGGAATCTCTCCATGCGGGGCACTGATCTAGTCACAGCTACAAAATGTGAGGATCAAAAGCAAGAGAAGAACTATTGGCAGCGTGGGAGGCAGGATTCCTTTTAATTCCTTATAAACACTTTTATTCAACAGGATGACCCAGAGATGAAAGAGGCACACAGCTAACATTTCCACCAAAATCTGCTGCAGATGAAACATTCAGTGTGAGAATAACACGAAGTACGGTGTGTTCAAGTCTGAGGGGAACAGAGTTTCTGAATGAGCTCGGTGTGATGCTACTGAGCAGTTTCCATCTCCAGGCCCAACGTCCAGGGCTGGTGGCACCGAAGTCATGGTGACCTGGAGGGAGTCCATCAAAGAGTCTTTAGCTCAATGTGTTCCTGGCTGGCCCGCCTTTGTCTCAGCTGCAGAAAGCTGCCTGTGGTCGGGCCAGATGTCCACAAAAAGGAGCCAGCAGACCCAGTTCCTTTCCAGCCTTAAGGAAGCCTAAGTCAGTTCTGGTCTTCACCACTGTTGGTGGGCCTGGACGTCCCTGTTCTTTGCTTTTTAAGATGCAGTGGGGTTTTTTTTCAATCACTTTCTTATCCATATCAGAACAGCAATGAGGATACATAAAAATGAGATGTAAAAATGGAGTCCTTTTGTGTAATGTAGTTACACTGTTAAGTCAAGGACACATGAAGACCCATTACAGCACCCAAAGACTGAGAAAGAGGACTGCCCAGTTCACGTGATATTCCAAACAATAATGAAAGAAGGTAACCTAAGAAAAAATCTGCAGGCTGGACTCCTAGACACCTGTTGCATGCCTTCTCCCCGGGCCCCTAGGTGGTCCATCATCTTCCCTCCCCAAGGAAGCCCCAGGTGTGAGCCACTGCTGAGGGGTGGCTGTAGGTTCACCTCCCTCAAAAGAGATGGGGCACTAAGGACACTGCTGGTGACCATGGCCCCGGGATGGAGAAGGCAGCGGGGCTGGGGACACCGCAGGGATTTAGGGGTGGAGAGTTCCAGGGCATGGATAAAGGCAGCTGGTCTGAGCAGCAGCAGACAAGAGGGAGGGCCAAGGCAAAACTGAAATCAGCTGCTCCCTGTTCAGCAGGACCTGTCAGGGACCCCAATCCACAACCTAACTCTTGATTGGCAGACAAAGGGAGGAGTTAGAAGGCAACTGGTTGGTGTTTGTAACTCAAAGAATCTTGGGTCTGGTTCACTGCTTCACCTTCGGTGAATGAACAGAGGTGATTGTCTGCTCAGTCCTCCTGCTGGCAGGGCCATGGCATCCCCTGTCACACTGGGAGGTTCCGGGCCGACTCGGAAGCCCTCTGGGCCCGCTGGATCACTGCAGAACACTTTTCTCGCCGTAGCAACTTATTATTCTCAAACAGACCTTCATTTCGAGGAACTCCATGAGAACCATCAGGAAAAGTCAGCAGGCCTGTGAGATGAGATAAAAGAAGGAAAAAAAGAGAGAGACATTATTATAGGAAGCTACTCAAATGACTGAGGTCAAATCCAATTCAGAGAAATCGTAAGATGCTTCACAGGCCTCTGAGAGGTTGCTAGCTCCCCCATGAGGAGGATCATGGAGGGAAAAGATGGGGCTCTTAAGCATCAGCGAGTCAAAAGGGAGAAGTTGCTTTCAGATAAGTCTCCCACTTATTCATGCTCAACAATCCAACTGCTTGGAACAAAGGGAAGGCCCAGCCCTGGGCTAGATGAACTGAGAGAAGAATCCACCAAGTGGTTGTTACTGACCAAAACCATCCACTCTGCCACTCTTGAATTCTCCCTCAAAGGTCATGTTGTCATGGCGAATGAAAACTCCAACACCGTTGAACTTTCCTTGGGCAAATTCCCCCTCATATCTGCAGAGAGAAACACCAAGATGTCGGCCATTTGGACAGAGACGCCAAGCTGGGTTTGAGCTAACATACAGATGATTTCATGTATTTCCAATCTCTAACCACACTCAACCAGAGTTAGTGACTGTGAAATAGCCCAGGAAAGAAAGAAGGGAACATAAGAGGAAAATGTGGGTTGGAAAGTGAAGGAGAGTAAGTGTCAAAAGGTCACTTCCCTCCTGGCCACTTCAGAAAAGCTTCAAAATCGTGACATATTTAAGATCAATCAGGAGAGCCGCACAGACTCTTTGCTGGCAGGATCTGCAGGGGCTGGGGCTGGCTCAGAGTGAGCAAACTGTTTATCCTGATCCCATTTGTTGCCTGGAGCCTCCCCAGTTAAAGGTTGAGAGGGGAGAGGAACAAGTACCCACCTTGAGCCATCTGAGAAAGTCAATACTCCAAAGCCATTAAAGAGCCCATTCTCAAAATGACCCAGGTAGGTGCCACCATCTGCAAACATCAGTTGACCAATGCCATGCCTGCGGCCTAAGCAAAGAAAAAGACAGTGTCAGGCTGGAATGGGGCAGCTCCTGGGTACTTTCCTATCATCCCTTCCCTTACAGACCACCGACTCAAAGAGGACAGTTACCCTAAAGATAAAAAAGAGAAGTTAGTGCATCAGCTGTGCTTAGCATTCTGGTGCTCAAAGAGCTAGGAACACAAAGCACCAAAGCTACCACTGAAGGCAACAGGACTTCCTGGGACTTCCCCTCCTGGATTTACAACCAACTAGTTTGGCTACTCTTCACAAGTGAAAGCAACAAGAAAAATCCGAGAGAACATTTCACTAAAAACACCGTCCCCCGGCAGCATGAAAGATGCAAAAAAAAAAAAAAAAAAGGTTGACTCTTAAGGCAATGGCTCTATTTGCCCACTGAATTGGCCAGGAAAAAAAGCAAGATGCTGGGTAAACAATAATCTCTTGAGACAACGGAGAATGGAGTTTTAGAGAGAAAAAACTGTCATTTCCTGGGACTACCCAGAAATTACACATCACTTCTTGGAGGGTATGAAGGAACTTGGGAGAGAAGGAAAAAGGGTTGGAATGAGATGAGGAAGGTGACATCACTCTTCCAGGTCACATACTTAGTCAAGCTTCCATGATGGAATGCTTCCATTGTAGGAACATGAAATCTGCCACAAAAAGAATGGGGCCAAACAAGGGCAAAAGTATTATCTATTCTTCTAGTTGTTTGCTACCAGAATAATGAATGTTGAATTGAAGATATTTTTAATTCTTGTACTTTAAAATGATTAGTTTTGTTTTTCCTATATAAAAGTATACCTAAGTAACATCATTGAAAGATATCAAACCATTCCAAATTTTACAGAGTACAGCACTGGGTGTGAGATGAGGGGAGACTAATATTGCTTGTTAACTCTTTTACTCATACATAGTACAAAGGAAAGTTGCTAGGAAGAAGAGAGGACCCAGCAAAATTGATTCAAATATCCTACTAGGGGCAGCGAGGTGGCGCAGTGGATAGAGCACCAGCCTTGAATTCAGGAGGACCTGAGTTCAAATCTGGTCTCAGACACTTAACACTTCCTAGCTGTGTGACCCTGGGCAAGTCACTTAACCACAGCCTCAAAAAAAAAAAAAAAAAAAAAAAAAATCCTATTATACTTTCCCTTTAACCAGAGAATTCTCATCTCTGGAGACCTTCAATGCCCTTCTCACCCTCCTTCCACTCGCCACGATATTCCTCCCCGCTGGAATAGGTGAAGGAGCCTTTTGTCAAAGTCATGGTGACAGTTTGCAGAAGAGCAGGGTGACAACCGCAGGAAACAGGCAGAAGCTTGCTATCATCATAGGACAGCTAAAGAAAAGGAAAGCATTGTTGCAAATATGTATGTAAAAGCTTATCAGTCCACCCAAATTTTCACGAATTCAAATGGATCCTATGAAAAATATCCTTTTCCCCAACCACCATTACCCCCTTTTAATTATTCTCATCTTCTAGCCAACTCCTTTACCTAATTTTTGAAATGTGAGCAAAGTCTTATTTTCTAAGATTTCATGGGAAGAAAGGATAATCAAAATGAAGTCCTACTTTGTGCTTACTAAGTATAAAAGAATGTTTTTAAGGATCTTACAATTTATTTGTTGAAGGGACACTGATACATTATTGGTGGACTTGTGAATACATCCAGCTATTCTGGAAAGCAATTTGGAATTATGCTCAAAAAGTTACCAAACTGTGCATACCCTTTAACTCAGCAGTGTTACTACTGGGCTTATACCCCAAAGAAATACTAAAGAAGGGAAAGGGACCTGTATGTGCAAGAATGTTTGTGGCAGCCCTCTTTGTAGTGGCCAAAAACTGGAAACTGAGTGGATGCCCATCAAATAGAGAATGGCTGAATAAATTGTGGTATATGAATGTGATAGAATATTATTGTTTTGTAAGAAATGACCAGCAGGATGATTTCAGAAAGGCCTGGAAAGACTTAATGGACTGATGCTGAGTGAAATGAGCAGGACCAGGAGATTATTATATACTTCAACAACAATACTATATGATGATCAATCCTGATGGAAGTGGCCATTTTCAACAATGAGATGAACCAAATCAGTTCCAATAGAGCAATAATGAGCTGAACCAGCTACACCCAGAGAAAGAACTCTGGGAGATGACTATGAACTACTACGTAAAATTCCCAATCCCTCTATTTTTGTGCACCTGCATTTTGGATTTCCTTCACAGACTAATTGTACATTATTTCAAGTCCAATTCTTTTTGTACAACAAAATAACTGTTTGGACATGTATACATATATTGTATTTAATTTATACTTTAACATAATGAACATGTATTGGTCAACCTGCCATCTGGGGGAGGGAGTGGGGGAAGGAGGGGAAAAATTGGAACAAAAGATTTGGCAATTATCATTGCTGAAAAATTACCCATGCATATATCTGGTAAATAAAAACTATAATTAAAAAAATTATTTGTTGATTTAAGATGAACACAAAATGAAAGAAAAATGAACAGTGTAAGACACAATTAAATCTGAAACTGTGCAATCCAATCATAAGTACTGCCAATATGCAAAGGAAAAGGAGATTAATTAAGATGAGAATGGGTATGAAAAACTTCATGAAAGAGGGAAGTGAAGGTAGAGAAGAACATTTACTATCATAAAATATTAAGGCACTAAATGCCATAAATTTTCTATGACAGTTCATTATTGAGATTCTGACATCTTAAAATTAAGAGATAATTCAACAAAATTCAATGATTTTGGCCCACAATTTGGAAAATTCATTTTAGACAGTGAAGATGAGAGAGAGCCTAGAGTAAGGGGAACTGGCTGGGAAGCTGCTGAACCAGACATTCTTACCTTCATAAAGCTAGTGGTTCCACCTTAAGTGAGTGTGTGACAGTGTGAGTGAGTGTGTATAAATGCTAGATCTAGGACAAGTCATCAGAATCAAAGAGTCTGCAGGAACCTCAGGTATAATCTCATCCAACCCATACCTGAATAGAAATCACTTCTAGAACATACTGGCCAGGTGGTCATTCAGCTTTCTCTTGACCTCCAGCACTGGTACGCTGACTTCCTTGGCAGGCAGCCTATTCCCCTCCTAGAGAGTTTTCATTATTAATAAGTTCTCCTTACAAGGAGACCAAATGTGCTTCTCTGAAGCTTCCAATCTGACTTCCAGTTTTGCCTTTTGGAGCAAACAAAACAACCCTAATCCCTTTGTTTCATGACTGCACTTGAAATATAGAAAGACTATAACCATATTCCCTTGAAGTTTCCTCTAGGCTAAACATTCCTTCTTGCCCCTAATATTCTGATGACCTATTTTTCTCCAAACAAATGAAGAGCCCAGTTCTCAGCACACCTTCCCATCCATCAGTATTCCAAGCCCTCAGCTCCAATTTCAGACTCACAAGGTCCTTATCTCAGCATCAGACAAAGTCTGGGTGCAGGTCAACATGACTCAGTTGCAAATACAACATTAATGAGAATGAGAGGAATGGTTTTCCATCCCAGGGGATAACTCTTTCTAGTTCAGACAGTCGTTTTGATAAATAAGGCCTAAGGATGGTTCTTCCAAACTATCTATGACCACCATTTCACTCATTCGAGATCAGTGCTATATATTCTATCACTGAAAAAGTAATTTCAAAAGCAAATTCCAAGTGACAATTTTCCAAAAGAAGGTTATGCTAGGGAAATTACTTTACAAGTTCAGCTGAAACAAATAAACATTGCTATGTCTCAAAGGCTTGCACAATTTGTTCCAAGAGGTTTTGTGGAAGGGAATAGCATGAAATCAGCAACTCCACTGAGGAACTGAACCTCTGTTTCTGAGGAACTTGTTAGGTACTGGAAGAGAGGAAATAAGTCATTAGCTTTATTGACCGAGAAGACACTAAATTGATCCTCAGCTAGGAAACCAAGCATGCCTTTGCTGTGTTGTTTGTTGGCCCTGTGGGAATAAGCCCCAAATAAGAAAGCTGATGAAATTCTGTGGATTACTTTATTGTTACCAGGACTCAATTCAGGATGCTCTGCCTTGGCCACCCTCTTTAATTTGGTTTTAAAGCTTAAGTTACAAATTCCGTAGAGAAGTGTGGCCTATCCTTCTGGCGACTGTTTATTTGATATAGAATTTGTACCACAAACACACTCCAGAGAGTACAAGTAGGAGGGCTATTGAAAAAAAAATTGAGATCAATGAATCCCAGCCAACAGCCAAGCAGTGGCAACAACTGTCTAAATCTTTTTTCAGTTGTTTGGGGACAATAGAGAAATTTACTGCTTTCACTTCCGTAATGATTCAAATTGATTAATGGACAGCTGTAATAGCTCAGAAATGGAATTTTATCACTGACCTTGGTCAGTGATAAATTTATACTAGTTTTTAAAAAAAGGTAACCTCTGATAACAAAGCCTGGAGCTTAATTAGCATAAGACAAAAGATGCCAGAGGACAAATTACTTTAACAATGAACTCAAATCAATATTTGTGCAAGTTATTAAAATTATCATTTTAACGAGGATATAGAGACTCTAGGCTTAGATTCCAGGTTTAGAAATGGAATCCAGCCACAAAGACAAGATGATTCATGATTCTTAACAGACACCTACCTTTTCTATCTTTTCTGTACTCTGGATAAATGAATGAGCTCTAAAGCTACAAAGCAAATGCCAAACATTTGCTCAAAAAGAAATTACTCTGCTGTCTCAGAGAATGGATGAGCTAACATGCTATTCAGTCCTCACTGGAATTATCATTTTATGAGCACAGAGTTACCTATCCCCAAATAAAGAAGGCTGTTTTATATGGGATCAGAGTCTCCGAAGCTAAAGCAAGTTTTACCTTCTACCTTACCTGCTTATGTTATATTCCCAAAATATGACACTCCCAGATAATATCACAACTCAGATTTCAACAAAGCTCTCTCCTTGATTAAAAAAAGATGTTGGTACTTAGGTTTTAACAATCCTAAAGAGAAAGAAATAAAGACTGATAAGTGTCAGCCAGGCCTTGAAATTCATGCATACTTTGATGGATCTTTGATTCCACTGATATGGGCATTTTCCACCAATATTGTCAATCTAAGCCCAACCAGGCTTCCCATTGTATTTTGTACAACTCCAGTCCAGATCCCCCAGGAAATAAATCCTCTATAGGCAGAACCAAAGCAAACTGCCAGGGAGGGGGAGGGGAGAAGAGAAAGAGAAGCACATATTTCTAGATCTTAACATTGTATGGGGAAACCACAAAGACTGTGGGCTCTCCATCACTTCTCCCTAGTTCTTGCTAGCAATCCCTTGTTGCCTATCAATTATTACCATAAAAATATTGCAGAGAGGGGAAGAGGCCCATATGCCAGTACTTACGACAATCTCCCAATTTTGAATGTGAAGGATTATGTGTGTGTATTTATATTAAAGACTAACATTTAAATGACATGTAGCCCTGACTCATTCAGATACCTTGAGAATAAATTCAAGACTGTCAGTTTCTCTGTAAATACTTTGTCAATTTCAAACACTCTTCACTTCTTAGCTTGTTCCAGGCACTGAGATGTCAAAGGCTCTCTCACTGTTAATGAGAGTAAAAAAAAAAAAAAAAAAAGTTTTTAATAAACTCTTTCTTGATACTGTATCTTCTAAGACATGAACAGAAGATGATCCAAAAAGGATCAACTACTTAGACTTGGTCATTCCCGTCCTCATTATCTCCAGTCTCCATCATCGCCATGCTCCCAGTTCCAGGTGGCTGCAGAACAGGTGCATGTGAATTCAGGAAGGACCTGCCCTGATAACAATGCGATCTGACAGGGATCATCTGGAAGGGGCCCCGAGGGTCCTCGTTTTGCACATGAGAAAACTGAAGCCCAGAAAGGTGCAAGTTTGTCGCAGATCACATCGGGAGCCTAACAGCGGGTCTACATAAGATGTGAAACTGACTCCTCTAACCCTTAGCAACGGTCCTTTCTGGAGCCGAATTTTAAATTTAACGTACCCAAGAACTTATGTTAAATATTCATATATAAAAACCACAAATTCAATGGAAACAAAGTTCTCCTCACCATCCAGGAGTCCTAGTTATGAAGCCTGTGGGGCAGGTCCGATTACAGAGGGCCAGAGATTCCAGGGATGGGAAAGGAAGAGGCTGGAAGAGGAGTCACTCCCATCACCTCTCTGAAACTCCGTCTGCTCATCTGTGGAATGGGGAGATTTAACTGCCCGGGGATGGCGACAGGCTGCGAAGACCTAACGCCAGGAGGGCGCCCTCAGACTAGCGACGCTGGATTGATTTTTGATATTGTTACCGGCACTCAGCTCGTCAGAGCTCGGCGATCCCGGCCATCGGTTCCCACGCACGCCCGGGCCGCCAGGCCCGACTCGGAGGGCTCTGCTTGCAAAGGACAAGCTCTGCATCCTCGAGTCCGCGGCATCCCTGGCCACACCCACGGCCACACCCACCCCACCTGCATCGCGTGCCCTCCCCTCACGCCGGCTGACCTGGGCTCCCCTCGAGACTCCCGAGTCTCGGCTTCCGCGCTTCCGACTCCGTCTGGTCAGCCGCCGCCGCTGCCGGTAGCTCCACAGTCTCCCTAGGACCCCTCCAGCAGCCCCGCCCCCTCCGGGACCCCAGAGCGGCACCGAGCAGAGTCCCCGCCGCCCGTTGGCTGTTACCTGGGCAACCGGCAACAATGCCTCTTCTCATTGGCCGTCCCCGGGATCGTTTTCGCCATCTTTGTGCGGGGCGAAGAGTGTAACGAAGGGACGCGTCCTTAGAGGGCGAGATCCTTTGTACGGGAGTTCCGGGCAGCGTTGTGTCCGTCATCCCCTATCCTGTGCGGGTAGTAGTAACCGGTGTGGCAGCCATCTGAGG
Organism: Sminthopsis crassicaudata; assembly: GCF_048593235.1. Taxonomy (NCBI): domain Eukaryota; kingdom Metazoa; phylum Chordata; class Mammalia; order Dasyuromorphia; family Dasyuridae; genus Sminthopsis; species Sminthopsis crassicaudata. Next base: position 610,626,164 of record NC_133618.1, read on the forward strand.
GACAGCTTGTGCGAGACTCTCAAGCAAGAAGCACTCCCAATGCAACAGACATTACAAGTCCAACGTTTATAAGCCTCTCTGCACTCCAGTATCACGATTGTAAAACAGCCCTGCCCTTCTTTTTTCCACATGAGAATTTGCACAGTCCATAGGCTGCTATATTTAAAACACTTTGCCTTCCCTCCTTTCTTCACTCACTGCATATATCGTCAGGTTGGATCGTTATGTAGCTTGGTTCCTGACAAACGTCCCAAATCGGCAAAGCCTGGCTACTGAAACGGATCGGATAAAGCCTCAACTCTATCCTTTTATTAGCACCCTCAAACTAGACATGCTATGTCCCTATTCAGGACTCTCCTGCCCTGGCTATTCCCGATACGCTCTCCCCCATCATTTCTGCCCCACTGGCTTCCGCAGAAAAGGGGTAAATGAAACTTTAGAATCCGAGTTCTGTTATCTGGCCACCAAGATCAGAAAAGATCCTCAGGGACACAGTTTCATATGGGTAATAGGTGTGGATGGCACCTGGGTTTCCATCTCTGGAGCATGCATAGATATTCCCCCTTAGTTTCAGCTACAGCAACCATGTGGAACCTGGGGGAAAGCCCGTGTCTAGTCAAGATGGAGAGGCTTGAATGATGGTGAGAAGACTTACAATTAGCCCAGAGGTAGAGACACTGAATGAGCCTATAAAGGAGTATGCCCCTTCTTTTATTTTTTCCTTTCCTTTGCAGCTTTTTTCAATAACGAGGTGATTCAGGCCAATTCCAATCGATTGTGATGGAGAGAGCCATCTGCATCCAGAAAGAGGACTATGTCTATTTTAAAAAAATATATATTTATTTAAAAATATTTGTAGAGACACATAGCCTTACATTCAACAAATAAATCCCTTTAGAGTTTAAAAAAAAGATCACTTTAGTAGTTGAGTGGAAGATGGATTGGATTATGGAAATATTTAAGGCAAGGGAGATAAATCAATCAGCTGCAGAAATAAAGGCGTGCACTGGGTGTGGCAGAGGAAAGGGGATGTTAAGAAGGTAGAATAGACTAGATTTGGCAACTGATTGGATGTGATGAGTGAGAGAGTAGTTGAAGAAGTGATCTAGGTTGTAATCCTCAGTGGTTGGGGGGATACCCTTGATTGTAAGAAAGGAAGAAGAGTAGTTTTGAAGATGAAGATAATGTCCAATTTAGGAAATGTTGAGTTTAGGGTGTCTATAGCACATTCAGTTGTGATGTCCAAAGGGCAACTGGAGATGTGAAACTGAAATATTGAGAGCTTAGGGATGGATAAGTAAATCTGAGAATCATTTGCTGACAGATGATAATTGAATCCATAGGAATCGATGAGATCACCACAATGCATTGTACAAGTCCAAAAGAACAAATCAATTCAATAAATATTTACTTTGGCCTCCAAGCTAGGGATTTATGGGAAGATGTTGGATTTAATCAATTAAACAAGCACTCACAGTATTTAATGTCTACTATGTGTCTGATGGGGCAGCTAGATGGCACAGAATAGAACATTGGGTCCAGATTCAGGAAGATGCAAATTCAGCCTCAGATACTAGCTATATGAATCAGGTGGTGAAGAGATTTACATGCATGAAAAAGGAGTTTGTGGGTGCTTCTAGTGAGCTTATTGATTGAGAAAGGGAATGACACAGTGAAACTGTGCTATAGGAAAGAGTAGGTGGCTAAATGGGTGATAAACTGAAGAGGGATAAAAAGCACTAGTCACCAAGAAGTATGTAATCAATTGATAATTGATCAATCAACATTTACTCAATGCCTATCATGTCCTTGGGAATAAAATATATATGTGTGTATCTACATATATGTATATATTTGCATGTATATACATACACACACACATATAAAATAAATGAAAAAGACCTCTCTACCCTCAAAGAGCTCACACTCAATTGTGAATAATAATAATAACGTGAAGTCGGTGCTCGCGCGAGAACCCCAGGGGGTCTCTGTCAGGTCTTAGGAAAAAGTGTAAAGATGAGTCTCTGCACCTGCGCACATGTACAGCCCCGTCCAGGGGCTGAATGACTGTCCAGAGGAGCCGTGGGGGTGGGGGTGGGGGTAGTTGCGTCGGAGCGCACCTTGATTGGTCGGCGTTCGCGTGAGAGGCCGTCCCTTCTCGTCACCATGTAAACAGGGCTCTAGGGGGCGGGGCTTCCGGGGGGCGGGGCAGGGTTAGCCGGGGAGTGACGCGGATTGGTCCGGTGCCGGGGCTTCGCAGAGCCGAGCGCGTCCGGGAGCCGGCCGCCTCAGGGATGGATGAAACTAGCCCCCTGGTGTCCCCGGAGCGGGCCCACCCCCCAGACTACACGTTCCCATCGGGCCCGGGCTCGGGCGCTCACTTCCCTCAGGTGCCAGGGGCCGTGGTGCGGGTAGTGCCGCCGTCCGGCCTGGGGCCGTCGCCGCCGGGCTCCCCGTGCCGGGACCGGGAGCGACAGCCACTGCTGGAGCGGGGCCCGGGCGGGGCGCGGGGCGCGGCGGTCCAGGCGCAGGCCCAGGCCGTGGCGGCCCAGGCTCAGGCCCTGGCGGCCCAGGCCCACGCGGCGGCGCAGGCGGCGCAGGCCCAGCGGGAGCGGAACGAGTTTCCGGACGACCCCGAGTTCGGCGAAGTGGTGCGGCTGGCGGAGCTGGCGAGCGAGCGAGGCATCTACCCCGAGCGCATCTACCAGGGATCCAGCGGCAGCTACTTCGTCAAGGACCCCCAGGGGGTGAGCGCGGGGGCGGGGAGGTGCTCGAACCTGGGGCGGGCCGGGGAGTCGGCGGGGGAACTTAGAAGCAAATCAGAACCCGATTGGAGGTGGCCAGGAAATGAAAGCGGAAACGGAGGGTGCGGGGAGCCGGGCCGCGGGGCGAGGAAGGGGGCAGCAGATGCTGGCGTCCTGCCGTTTCAGCCCCGGGTACCCGAACCTCTCCCTCTGAAGTCAGCTGCGCATTTCGCGTCCCCTCGGGTGCCTCTCGTGATTCCCAAAGCCGGTAGCCCGAGTCTGTCTCCAGAACATTTGCTGGTGCTGATGGAGTGCGTGGCCCTGCCTGTAGCCTCGTCATTGGAAGTGTTTTTTTGCGCAATTCTCCGGGAAAGTGATGCAAAGCTTTCCCAGCTTGCTTCATTTCAGAATATGGAGACTTGGAAAACACGGGGCTGTCAGGTGCTTTCCTCCTCCGGGTCTCTCTCCAAGCCAGAGAGGAACTGATTTTTTTTGTCCCATTAGGCAAGATCCAGGTTTACTTAAGTAAAGTCTGCAGAGTGTGTATGGAAGACTATCAGCCCACAACTCTTGCTGTTATAGTAATGAAAAATAAACAGTAGTTTAGGCCACAATTTAAGTCCTAGCAGAGGCATCACTGGTAAAAACAGCCTCTTAAGAATTAATTCAAAATGACTGACTGAAAAACAGTCTAGCGTCTCTGTTTTTAATAAAATCATGGCTAGCAGATTTCAAACTCCTGTAGTCTTCAGAAGGATGACTAGGTTAGGCAGTGATGTAAATATATATATGATTCCTACTTTGGTTGTCCTAGTTAGTCTGGTCATTTATCGGACCCACTTGTTTACAGGGAGATTTCATAAAGCATTCCAAGTATTCCAAGCATTCCAAGTGTGAGTAATTATCAAGAATATTAGAATCAGTTTGAGGTAGCAGAATTGATAGCATTGATACCCACCCCCTTGGGTGAGTAGTGAAGAATGGTGTCCATTTCTGAGTGATATTAATTAGTCAAAGTGGTTGACCTCTCCAAAGGAGTAGTCTATTACTTTGAGAAGTAATCAGTAACTTACTCTGTGCCAGGCTCTATGCTGGTCATGAAGGTAAAGGGAAACACACATTTGTACATTGCCAATTATGTTCCAGGCACTGTTGGAAGTGCCATATCCATTTTACCTCAACCTAGAGAGGTAGGTGTTCTTATTTATAGTTGAGAAAAGTGACTTGCCAAGAGTCATATAGCTAGTAAGGATTTGAGATCATTTTTAGCTCAGATCTGATTTTAGACCCAGAGCTCTGTCCATTGCACTACCTAGTTGCTTCTAGAATAGCTGAGAATATACATACAAAGTGCAGCGGTCTTTATTCTGAATGATCTGAAGTTCTGAAGGAGATATCCAGTAACTAAATGGCATTAAGTTACTGTCATCTTTATATTTTTTATTTCCATCTAGACTTGTGAGCACTTCCCTTGTAGGACCTCCCTACACAGGAAAGTTTTAGAGTCCTAGGATCATAAATCAAGAGTGGATTGGGATCTCACATGTCATTTAAAGTAGGCCATAGTTTTTATTTTTCTGAAGAGAAATCTGAGGCCCAGGAAATTAAATAACTTGCTTGTTGTATCAGAAATAGAATTCAAGCTATATCTTCTGGTTCTAGTGCTGGTCCTCTGATCTCTATGCTTCCCTTTATTATTTTTTCTTAGTCATTTGGAAAGTAGATAAGAGCTAAAATTTTTTTTTTAAGTTTTTTTATTATTTTCTTGTTGTTTGTGTGAGGGACTGGAAAATATTTCTGTATGGTAGAAAAAGAAGAAAGTTTTTTTTTTTTTTAAACACTTTTATAATTCTAATGGAAGTGAACCAGGTCAGCTAAGAAAATGATCTGGTGCTCTGACAGAGGAGGTAGCAGTAATGTGATCTGTTTATTTGGCCTAAGAGGACTGCTACCTTTGTACCTGAGCTATAAGGTCCAGAGGCTTTGCCTGGCAAGATTTCAGGATGACCTACAGTAACTAGGTCCGAATGAAGTGAATGTGTGTTTATGTGTGTGTGTGTGTGTGTGTGTGTGTGTGTGTGTGTGTGTGTGTGTGTGTGTGTGTCTAGTAAACAAATTAATACCACCATTTCTTTCTTCACAAAGTAAATGCAGCATTTGCCAAAATCTCAGTTGCTTGTTGGTCAGTCTTGATGGCCTACAGATCTGAAGAGGTAATGCAGTGGAGAGAGTTCTACATTTGGAGTCAGAGGAACTGAGCTTGAATTCTACCTCTGACATCCTTGTGACCTTCTTTGGCAAGGCACTTAGCCTCTGTAGGCCTCAGTTTCCCTTAGCTGTTAAATGAAAGAGTTGGACAAGATGGTCTCCAAGGTCCCTTTCAGTAATGACTCTGATCTTGTGATTTGCTTTCACTTTTCCATATTGGAAAGTGTGTGTGTGTGTGTGTGTGTGTGTGTGTGTGTGTGTGTGTGTGTGTGTGTATTTGAGCAATAGTTTTAATTCTTTGAAACCCAAGATGCTTGTTCTCGTTACTGGGAGAATAATATTGCTGGCATGGTAGAAAGGTCTTATTTCTTTGTTGATGTTGACTTTGGATGATCTGCTTTTTTAAAGTAGAAAGTACTCCAGTTTTCTTCTAGCTCCAGTTGGTATGAATTATTTGGTCCTCATTTCTTAGGGGACTAACTTAATGATTCCTTGTATCTCAAACAAATTGCAGAAAGGTCATTAGGCCATTTCTTTCCTGAGCAGATAAGTTTTGATCTTTCAGCTTTCTTTCCTAGGGCTTCTTGGATGCAGCTCAAGATTGATCCAGAGATACTTCGAATCATATCAGAGTGTCACTGTTAAGTCTTGACCAATTTCTGAACGTTGTAGGTGGGAGGATAAGTGAGGAAGGGCATTTTCTTTTGACAGACCTATAGCAATGGAATGCTATTTTGTTCTTGTACCTTAACTTGGTGACCCTTTTTATATATACCATTAATTTGGAGGAGTTTCACTGTAAATTCAGCTTAATTCAGGCATCTGTTATGTGCCATGCACTATACTCTGCTAGAGTTTCAGAGACAAAAATAAAAACATCCCTTGCCTTCAAGTAGCTTACATTCTCGTGAAGGGGAACAATAAGTTCATGGATGAATAAATGCAAAATATTTGCAAAATAAATAACAACATTTTGAAGAGAGAGAGAAAGGAAATACTATAGAAGATCAGAAAAGATCTTCAGTAAAATGCTGAACTTGAGCTGAGCCTTGAATGGAGTTAGGGAATTTAGGAGGTGGAGATGAGGAGGGAGAACATTCCAGGCGTGGGAAATAGAGTGTGCAAAGTCATGGAAACAGTAAAAATGTCATGTGTAGAGAACAGTAAGTAGGCCAGTTGGCATGAAAGGAAATAATGTGAAATTAGTTTGGAAAGATAGATCTCAGCCAGATTGGGAATGACTACAAATGAAAGAGGAATTTGTAAAGAAGTTATATATTTCCTTCCAGTGCCTTTCCTGCCTTCCTAAATTTGGGGTCAGTTTGGTTTTCTGCAGGAATTACTTCTGTGATTTGGGTAGCCATTGATGGAATTAGTTACCTTGCCAACTCTTGATGTGAGTGGTTATTGCATTGTCTGTTTTTGTTCCTCAGGAAATGACATAGACATGAAAAAATCCTATGACTTAGACTATCTTGAGTTGGTTGGGAGGGTGAGGGGAAGAAAAAGAATCATATGATTTGACAGTGAATCATTGTGTTAAAAGACTAAGTCAGCATATTAACTTTTTCTCCCTTTTGAACTGAAACTTGGGGAACAACGATTTTGAAATGAAAAAAGAGCTTCAAAATGTTGATAGACTTATTGGATCATCTGCAGTGAGAGAAACTTCAAGATGGCATGGAATGCGAGTATCCATTAAGTGGTAGAAGCATTAGATGCCAGGAGCTCTGGAGCACAGTGGTGCACCAAACAGTTCCACAGGTCTATAAGAAATGAATTTGGTCTTCACTGGGGACTAGTAATAGGTCATTTCAGTCACTATTGTAATTCCCTCTTAGGGTATTTCCTTTGTTGTTACTTTCAAAAGTTGTTTTTTTTTTTTTTTTTTTGCTTTTCATTTTAAAGGGAAATTAATACCTTTTGGAGGGAGTAGTATGACTGTTAAGGGAAATTAGCAAGTAGGAGAAAGATTTATTTATTTCATTAAAAGATACCTTTGTTATTTTGATTTAACATGTACTGAGTGCACATCCAATTGATAATAACTTCTATAAGATTGAGAAGTTGAAGCTTAATATGATTATCTACCTTTGGTGTGAGGAAGCTATAAAAGATTGCTAAAAGAGAGTGACTGTTGTTTGAAGCTATACTTGGCTACCACACTATCTAGGCCTTCTGTAGAGATATATAACTTTGTCCTGTGGTTTGGAACAGCTTGTAGGCAAAGGCAGTGCTTGGGTTAAAAAGTTATTGAGTTAGGGCCAAGGAAAAAATTTCTTTCCCAAATTCTAGTTACATGAATAAAGTTGCCCCTTATACTTTAGAGACAAAGTTTTTATTTTCTGTATGGTAAATGTGTGGAGTTTTTCCTTTGTTTTCCCATCTATTTTTATTACTTTCTTCTCCCTCATTACCTTTTTTTCTTTTTCATGTAGAAAATCATTGGTGTCTTCAAACCCAAGAATGAAGAGCCATATGGGCACCTTAACCCCAAGTGGACCAAATGGCTGCAGAAACTATGCTGCCCCTGCTGCTTTGGCCGTGATTGTCTTGTCCTCAATCAGGGTTATCTCTCAGAGGCAGGGGCCAGTTTGGTGGACCAAAAACTGGAACTCAATATTGTACCCCGTACTAAGGTAAGTTAGGGATTCCTTGGGAATATCCAAACTTTGTTGGTTCATGGTGTTATAGAGAGCAGTCACTATGAGGACTAAATTGTCTGAAACTCTGGAAATTCCTATGGCTCATTCTCTTAGATCCTGGGAGATTCCAGAAGTTTTGTTGAGTGCCTATACCCATTTTAGAAATTCAGATACAGTCCAGAGTGTACCATTTAATTGAGCTGTTAGTGTTGTGCTCAGGTTAGACTATGATCTAGGGAACTTTAAAGATGAGTGGGTTAGAGGAAAGGTTTAATTTATATATCCCTTGAAATTCTTTCTGAATTGATTGGAAGCCTGGCTAAAGAGATGAGTAAAATTGCTTGTACTATATAAAGAATTTCCAAGGACAGTTGTAGCTCAAAACAAATTCTCTGGATCTCATCTGTTTTTTAAAATCTTGGACATAATTTTAATGTAAACTTTTAATATAAATATAAAATATAAATATAATATTTCAGCAAAAATACATAAAAGAAACAAAGGATTAATAAAACATGAAACTCCAAACTTTTGTTTCCTAAAAGGAAAATGTGCATATAGAGAAAAAGAAAGAAAGATATCTGCATCTGTATGTACATGTGTGTTTATTTATAAATTTGGCAAAATAACATCTTATTTGTTATGAATGTCCCTTTGTAGTCACTTTTCTGTCTTTTTATTTGTCAAATTGGTGCTGTGTAGTTATAATTACTACATATGTAAATATCTTTCCATATTTCTTTGTGTTTTTTATATCTATCCAAATTCAGACTATAGAATGGTTTCCTGAGCCTGTTAAACTTCCTAGGATTAAAGGCTGAATGGCATCTCAAGACCAATGTGTGACTCCTAATAAGGACATTTTGTGTGGGGAAGGACAAAAACAACTCATAATTCATTTGGGTTATGATCATTGATTGCTAGGGAAGTTCAATAGCTCTTGGAAGGAAAAAACTATAATAGTGCCTTAAGATAGGGGAAAAGTAAATGACTGTCTCTGGACTCTCATGAATTATGGGACGCACCTTTAGAAATCAAGGAACTGTCTCATTTATCTTTGGAGTTCAAGGCAGGGATACTTATTTTAAGATTTTCCTTGAAATATTATGAAGCAGAGAGCAACAAAGTATTAACTTTTGGCCATAGGGCCAAAACAAATAGTAAGGCATGACAATGTACCAAGCCTCGTTTTAGGTATCAAGGATACAAAGACTAACATTAAACATCCTAAAATGTTTTCATGATGAATATGTTTAATGTAGGTCTGTACACCACCTCTGTGCCTTACATTTGTTTAATGTTTTATGATTTACAGAATGCTTTCATATTCATTTCAACAGCCTTTGTGTGTGAGGCACTGAGAATTTAAAGACAGCAACACTAGTCTGCTCTCAAAGAGCTTACATTTTTAAATATGATTTTCAAATACTTGTGTATCCCCTTTAGTACCCAGTAGTGTTATTTACACTGTCAGTACCTATCTTTTTCTTCCTTTTTTCAGGGGAATAATTAATCCTTCTTACTAAGCAAGGCTAGCTTTTCCATTTATATCTTCAATTTTATCCCTTTTATGCCTTTGGTCTGATAATCATCCTCTTGTTCTGATACATCTTCAGTTTTTCTCTCCCTCTTCATACATGCTCAGGTCTCCTCTCAATTGTAAAAATCAAACCAACCTTCTTCTCTTGACCTTTCTAATCCTTCTTACCTCTTCTCTCTATCCCTGCTTCTTTACCAAAATTCTAGTGGATAATCTATTCTCACTGCCTCCCATATGCTCACCTTCCATCCCCCATTCTTGTGTCCCTTTCAGTCTAGAGCCATCCCTCTTACTTGAAACAGCTATTTCCATTTTCAGTAATGACTTTCTTTTCACTAAATCTAAGTTCCTGTTTTCAATTATTATCTGTGAAGCTCTTGACAGTTATTGACCATTCCTTCCTAGATATTTTTCTGGCCCTTGGTTTTTCTGACATGGAACTCTTATGGGTCTGCCTTCATAACTGATCATTCTTTGTTTTCTTTTCTCTATTCTTAATTTTTATAAGCCATACTTTTCCTTTCCTCTATGGAAATAACTCCTAAATTTTTATCTCTGTTCTTTAGCTGTTCCTCAGAAGAGGGAAGGACCTAAATTAGCATGGTTACAATGGAAATTAAAAGAAAGGATTTGGATATGAGAAATACTGTAAAAATAGACTTGTGAAATGATAGGATATGTGAAGTCAAAGAAAAAGAATAGAAACGAAGATGAATGTGATTTTACAAGTCTGAATGACTTGAAACATGCAGATATTTTCCAGCAGAAATAGAAAAGTTAAGAAAAGCAGTAGGTTTTAGGAAATGTGATATGTTCTGTTTTCCATTTCCATTTGTCTGTTGGACATCTTTACTTGATTGACCCACTAACATCTCAAACTCAATATGCTTAAAACTGAATTTATTATTTCCCCTAAATATCTTAACATTTATAACATTTTAATTTCTTATAGCATCATCATTTCCCAGGTACTTATTTAAACTCCTAACCTGATCTTCATTTTTGATTGGATTTGATTACTCCATAGTATTACACTCATCTGTTTTAATCTTTTAGTGTTTACTCCAAGAACTTTGGTTTATTCTTGCATTTTTTCCCTTTAAGCTACAAATTCTAATGGTTGCTCTTTTAGCCCCTAATTGATCTCTCTTTTTAATCTTCCTTCACATAATTGTTTCTAGATAATCTTCCAAGTGAGCCATTCTGATCATATTACTCTTCTGTTCAAAAACCTTCATTGTCTTCCTGACTCAGGCATCCAAGAGCTTCCCTACTTAGGCTCAAACTACTTTTCCAATCTTATTTTGTATTACTTTCTTTCTCAAGCTTTTCTGTTCTAGCTAAAACAAACTAGTCCCCATCTCCTAAAGCTGCTGAGAAGACTGGAAGACTCCTCAGTCACAGTAACCTTTGTATAGGAGTCTTTGTGAATCAGAACATGTCAGTATGGAAATGGCCTGAATGATTATATTTTAAATAATAATCTTTGGATTATCTAGGCCTTAGCTTCCTGAATTCTATTTAGGCTTCAAAGGATCATGGATTTAGGGTTAGACAGAAATTGAGAGCTCATTTAATCTTACCTCCTCATTTTCAAGGGGAGGAAACAAAATAAGAGATTAGTCCTAAGATCTCAGTGCACATGGCAGAGGCCCCCAATTCTAGATCGAGTGGTTGTTGCCCTGTACCATGCTGTTCCTCACTTTTAGATTATGATAGTTTCATTACTCAAAGGAAAAAGAGTAGTGGGACCACAGATATAGCTATTTGGGGAAAGAGGATTGGCAGTATCTTGTCTTGAAGATTAGACCATGTCACTGCCAAGTTGCTGGCTGTAGTCTTAGATAAATCATTCTTTCTGCTATTCATTTGCCTTAGTTTTCCAATAGACAAGGAGAATTAGAATTGTTTTGATTTTTAAATGCCTACTGTTACCAGGAAGAAGTAACAGAAAATTTTTAATGTACTTTAAAGAGACATTGAGAGAATTTTTTTTTTTACTGAGGCAGTTGGGGTTAAGTGACTTGCCCAGGGTCACACAGCTAGGAAGTGTTAAGTATCTGAGGCCAGATTTGAACTCAGATCCTCCTGAGGTTGGTGCTCTATCTACTGTGCCACTGAGCTGCCTCTAGAGAAATTCTTTTTTTTAATCATTAATCTGGACCCAAACATTTATATGAATCAATTGATTTGTTGTTTTTTTTCCTTAGAAAAGCTACTATATTGATATTGTAAGAGCTAGAGAGCCCTGCAATGATAAGTTATTATAAATGTGAATCTGTTGTGCATCCTTATATAGAAAGATGCTATTCTCTGATATATAATCTCAAGAGGTGCATTTGAACTGTTACCAAATATCTAAGGAATCTGTGGGATCAGATTCCTTTCATTTGGTCTCTTGTTTTTCTATTTTAGGTAGTATATCTGGCTAGTGAGACCTTCAACTACAGTGCCATTGACCGAGTGAAGTCCAGGGGGAAGCGGCTCGCCCTAGAAAAAGTGCCAAAAGTTGGACAGCGGTTCAACCGAATCGGGCTTCCACCCAAGGTAGAGAGCAGATTTAGTGGCCTTTGTTTGTCATGTGTGTCAGAAATGGTCTGTAGGCAAGATGCTTTTTGTTGGCTCAGCTGCTATCTTTCTGCAGAGATATGTTCAGAGCAGTAGCGGGGTGGGGAGGTGTTACGGGTGGGGGTGGGGCAGGGAGGGTTGGGAAGAACATAGGGAGCTCATTCTGCTTGTCTATCCTCATTTCAATGCTGGAAAGCTTGAAACTTGGGGGAGTGTTCACCTTGGGGTATCTGTGCTTCTGCCAACAAGCTCAGCCATGCCATCTGGGTAGGCTTTGCATATTTTCTTAGGTGGCCACTCCTATAATTTGCTTCTTCCACATTTTCAAGGAACTGCTGAAGAGGACAACAGTGTTTTGGAAAGGTTGGCAACTTCTGGTGTCTCGATTTCTCAGGACCGTGATAGGCTCCTGGCCTTCCTAGAGCTTCTGACCTCTGCCTTTCTTCTCTGCTGCCAGGTTGGTTCATTCCAGCTCTTTGTCGAAGGCTACAAGGATGCTGACTATTGGCTGCGACGATTTGAGGCAGACTCACTGCCTGAGAACACGAATCGGCAGCTGCTGCTTCAGTTTGAGCGGTTGGTGGTACTAGATTACATCATCCGAAACACTGGTGAGTTAGTGTGGGGATTCTGTATTATTCAACACAGAAATTTGTAAGGGGTGAAAACGCCATAATCTGGTTAACCTATTCTGAAGATTGGGGGTTGCTGAGTGTCTTAGGTGGGAGATCCCTGTTTTGAAATAAAATCTTCACTAAAATGAGCCAGGGATCTTTCCAATGTGACATTTTTAGGTTATTTTCTAAGCTGATAAAGGAGCCTGTAGCAGAACACTCTCACCCCTAGTGTTGGGATAGATGAATAGGCATTTGGATGCACAGATCATATCATGGAAGAGGAAAGAGAATGTCTGCCTCTTCTGAATAAGGGTGGTAGGTAGCCTGTTAATGCAGCTGACATAGACTTCTGCCTTTACTGCTAAATTACACTTGTACCCTGCCTTCTTCCAGAGCTCATAAATTACTGTATTTGCAGCAGAGATTTTCACTGTACCAGAATGCAATATCAGCTAATAGAGGTGCGAAGGCCTATAAAAAGTACTAGAACTTTTCCCCCAGCTGACTTCCCTCCCAAAGACAAAAGATTCTTTTCTGTAGAGAGCTAGAACTTTGGAAAAACATACTTGAAACAAGGTGTTAACTCTGTGGAATTAAGATAATGATTCTCTAGTTTACATGTACTTAGTACTTAATATAGTTTTATGAGATTGACAGCTATTCTACAAGATTTACACCACTGATGATCTAATTATAATAGAGTATGTAAGAGCCAACAAGGACTAGAAGAGAGACATTCCATCTCCCACCATCATGGTGGCTGGCCTGTCCTCCTTCCCTTCTCCACTGAGACCAAGGCCTGTCTGAAGGTCCCCCAGAAATCTAGCCGAGCCCCATGTGAAGGAGACAATAAAGGATTTGGACTTTATCCCTGACTAGTCTCATGATGATTATTCTGCTGAAAACAAGGGTGGTCACGAGACCTCCAGAAAACTAACCAGAATATTACACTTTTCTCTTTTCCCCAGGCTCCAGATTATTGGTGTCGGTCTGGTGAATTCTAAGCAGTGACTTTAACCCTTGCCTATTCCTACACATTACAGCTTGCTGGCATGCAGTTTTCCCTGCTGACTTCTGATTTTTCTCTCTGCAGATAGAGGCAATGACAATTGGTTGATCAAATATGATTGTCCGATGGATAATTCCAGCTACCGGGTAAGAATCTAGGAAGCTCAGGTAGAGAAAGGATCCTTGAAGAGGATCCTTAAAGCATGATAATCATAGGATCTTTTAAATCTACAAGTGGAGATTAGATGGATAGGGATCTGGGTCAGTTTAGGCAGAAGAGAGCCAAATAGGGTAACTATCCTAATGCATTCTTTAAAGCTTTAATGGCAATTCATCATTAGTGACTTGTTTCCCTAATCACACTTCGTCTCATTCTGGATCTCTATCCTGGTTGCCTGTTTACCTTAGTTAGCCAATAACTCATGCCTTCAGTTGTACTGAATAAATACAGGAGATTGTTGTACTTGCTGTACTGCTATCCTTCTCTCCTGTCAGCAGCAAGGCTCCCCATTGAGGCTCAGAAGTTAGTGTCTGGATTCTATTCCCACCAGAATGTTTGGAACACTATGATGCCAGTATTAGTGTTAGGCACTAAAGGCAGGTATAGTTCTGTCTGTGTATTGGCTCTGTGTACCATTGAGCTCATGAAGTAGAACTTCACATGAAAGAGCACCTGTTTCTGCTCAATGATTGTGTTGCCCTGATAGAATCAACAATATCTTTGGGGTCAATCTTATACAATGGGAACTTGCAAAGTAAATTAAGATTTTTTTTTTTTCCTACTCTATGTAGGAAAGGATTCTAATTTCCTTTATTTGAACCCTTTTCCTTTTAGAAGCATCAATCCTTATTTCTTTCTGGAGAGGTGGTATAATGTGAAAAGAATACTAGTCTGGGGAACTGGAGACTTGAGCACTTATCCCAGCACTACTACTGACTGATTCTCTCAGATAGATCCTAGTTTTCTCACCTATAAAATGAGTGGGTTGAATTGTATGATTTCTAAAATTTTCCTTCTTGGTCTAGAACTCTATTGGGTTTAGATTATTAATTGCCCTCTCTTGGAGAAAAAGTAGTTCCTAGATTGCTAAGCTTTATGAAGACAGTAGCTAAGGTAGAAAAGCCTTAGAACTTTAAGATAGTTAGAAAGTATTGTGAGAGTTTGGAGCCATTATAAAATGATAAATAAGAAGAAATAAATTGAAGAGGAAGGGTGATATCTAGAATGGAGGACTTGATAAGGTGAGAAAACCATTTTTACAATATAAAGGGGATGAGACTGGCGGATTTTGGTAATGGGCATCCCTGTGTAATAAGCCTTCCCTTCCCCTCCAGGACACAGACTGGGTAGTGGTGAAGGAGCCTGTTATCAAACTGGCTGCCATAGACAATGGGCTGGCTTTCCCTCTGAAGCATCCTGACTCCTGGAGGGCGTGTAAGTCCCAAGACTATAGTGGTTCAGGTTCTTCTTGGAAACCATAGAGTTAAAATGTTCTCCCTTCTCTAGACCAGCAAGACTTTCCCATTCTGTAGAAACTGTCCTGCTCTAGCTCTCCAAATACCCTCTTTGATTGTAATCTCTCAGTCCAGAATTTTAATTCCCTGAAAGGCCTATGAGTCTCTGGAATAGCTGAAGTGCCATGCTCTCTTCCCCTGCTTGAGCCTCCTAGAGGTGATAACTGTCCAACCATAATTGGTAATATTCTGAGAGGGAGTGGGAAATATGAAGTTGGCCCACAAACCCTGGATTTTTCAGGAGATTCATATCCATGTTTGATGGGGAAGTTATATACTTTTAGTTGGAATTCTCTACTTTGGAGTTCCACATTTGAAGTGTGAATTTTATTTTTATGCTCCAAGTGTTATTGAATGGAATGTAGGCAGTACTTTCTTAGAGTGTTCTTGTAGGAATAAAACACAGATAAGCTAGAAGTTTCCCAATGGTGGAGTTTTACTTTTGTTTTTCCCTTCTTTCAGATCCTTTTTATTGGGCTTGGCTGCCTCAAGCCAAAATTCCATTTTCCCAGGAAATCAAAGACCTGATCCTTCCAAAGATATCTGATCCTAATTTTATCAAGGACTTGGAAGAGGACCTGTATGAGCTCTTCAAGGTCAGCCTTAGGAATTTCAACCTTATTTGTTAATGGAAAAGAAATATGACTGTCCCATTCAGCTTCAGTGTAAGTGAAAAGGTGAAGCTGACATCACCAAATGGGATTTCTTAGTTGACTAACACCTTATCCATCTCCTTGCCTGGACTCTAGTATTAGAACCCAAGAGGAAAAGAACCAGAAAGGGGGAGTCAGGCTGGCACCAAAGAGAGGAGTCTCAGCACGCTCGGTGCTTCTGCTGGGAGAGTGTTGGAGATCCTGCGGAGTCTGTGTTAATGGTGGAGCAGGCCATCTGCCCTCTTCCCCATTTGTGAACCGGGACACGAATCATGGGTTATCATTTGGCCAGTTGTGGGTGTTTGTTTAATTAGTGAGAGCTTTCTAACTATGGAAGGAGCTGGGCTACTTGGACGTTTCTTCTTGTTTCTCTTGCAGAAAGATCCCGGTTTTGACAGGGGCCAGTTTCACAAGCAGATTGCTGTCATGCGGGGACAGGTAGGCTCAGGCTGCCCCTTCAGGGCTCCTCCGTAGGATCTCTTTGCGATGATTAGCCACTGTATCACGATGAGAGTGCAGCTAGCTAGCATTTCCCAGCACTTTTTTGGATTCATGACCCATTTGTTAATATGCCAAGCAACGTAGGAGACCACCTTATGAGCCACAGAGCCCGGCCATCTGTCCATCTGTCCTCCTTAGTCCCAGCGTCACATGGACCAGCCATCTCACCTTCCTTTCTGTTCTGGAACCTAGTCGGAATGGGCAAAGGCAGCTGAAGAAACACAGGGACACCAAGGAGTTTTTCAACTTAGCAAAGCAGTTAGACTTGGCACTAGAAAACAGTGTTGAAGTTTTTGAGAAGCAGTGATCTTCCGTGTTTAGAAATATTAGATGCTCAGACTTTTGTAGCATAAAAAGACTTTCCAACTGCACTGAGATGTTTCTTTACTTCTAAGCCATAGGTGTGTCAGGAGAAATAAAGCCTTGGCTTTACTGGTGTCTACTTTTCCTTGGGAATAAGATAGACAGAGGAAATACTTTGTGATTGAGGTTAAGATTACATAGAATCTTTATAATTTCTTAAACCATAAAAACCAAGCAAATTAGGTAAATGAATATGTTTCTATGAAGACAATATTACTTCAGGAGAAAAGTTAACACTGTGTAGAGCCTGCCTCTGTCTTGGAAATAGCATATGGCCTTTCCCTAGTCCTTCAAGTTCATCTATTGGAGAAATGTTCCAAGACAAGCATTTGAAAGATCTCATCCCTAGGCTTTCTCAGTTCTTAGGCTTAAGAGGATAGATACTTTCCTATGGAAATCTTAGCCTCTAGCTGGTTTAAAGAAATGGCTGAAGCTTTCTTACCTTCTAATCAGTAGTAGTTCTAAGTGGAACAAGAGTGACAGTAAATCCAAACTATACCAGTAAGTTGAATAGGCTTGGGAACATTCTTTTTTGCACTCCCTCTTGCTCCTGCTAGGTATGCTTGCCAATATACTTGGCTCAGATCTGTCCCTCTGTAACTTGAACTTGAGTACTACTGTAAAAAGGTGAAGGACCGTGATGAGAGCATTCACAAAACCTTGCTTTTCTCTGTGACCACAGTGCTTAGTATACTCTTAGTGCTCAGTAAATGTATTTTCATTCATTCATTCATTCTCATTCATTCATGAAAGGGGAGGTTATAAATGGAGAATGAAAATATTCATTCTTTACCATTATTAGGATAGTGTTGCAACCCAATGGAAAAATAAAGTTTTTCTCTCTTTTCCAGTAGGCTTCTATACAAACTAGATGGACTAGTTGATTATGGATATCTCCCTTTAGATGAAGGCTAGAATAACTCACAGGCTTTCACTTTTACTAATTCCTTTCTTCTATTACAGATCTTGAATCTAACCCAGGCCCTGAAAGACAATAAGAGCCCCCTTCATCTAGTCCAGATGCCACCTGTGATTGTGGAGACAGCCCGGTCCCACCAACGGAGCACCAGCGAGTCTTACACACAGAGCTTTCAAAGCCGGAAGCCATTCTTCTCCTGGTGGTAGCCCTGCAGACGAATGAGATGCTGTGTCAGACTTGGGGACTGGGAGGGAGCCTGGGGAGCAGCTTTTGAGATAAGCCAGCGAAGCAGGTGAAATCATATACTTAAGAGCCCTCCCCCTCTGGTAGAGCCAAAGAGCTTTGCAAAATATGGGGAGAACCACCACCAGACATACTGGGGCAGTCTTAGTCCCTGGTATTGCCTTTTACATTCTGGATAAGGTCAGAATTCTGCAGGGGAACGGTAAGGGTACTAGGGAAGGAGCACCTCATCTAACTTCACCCAGCTGCGGGTTTTGAAATGCATCATCCCAGATACTCTTCTCTGTTGCAGTTCCCTATCACTTATTATATTCTGCATCAGAAAAAAAAAACAACAAAAAAACAAAAACAGAACTCCAAAACATTAGCCACAGTATCCTGATAGAACATTATATCTCAAAAACATACACAACATTTTATATCAGTTCAGAAATAACTTTGGATGATTCAGAGCCTATGTGCCCTTTGTACTCTTGTCTCAAGGACTGTGGAGGTGAGAGGTTGTGTCACAGAGCATCAAACTAGATAATACTTCTGAGACTGTGAGCTGAAAAGTTTTTATGCTGTCTTTTCCTGCCCCCTAGGCCCCACTAGAAAATCCCCTCTTTTCCTTTTTCACCTTACCAGTGACAGATAGTCTGCTTCAAAATCTACTGGCATGTTTGTGTTTTTATTTTTATGAAGTCCATTTTAACTTCAGGCCCTTAGACAGCTTTGTCTAAGCCCACATGGACCCTACTGGCTCTTAGCCCTGCAGTGGACCTGACCCCTCCAGCTCAGGCCTGTTAGGTAACTGTGTCTCAAGGAGAGGCAGGAGTAGATGGACTTCTCATTATAAAATGGAGCCACCTTCCCCGCATTTAGCTCCTCATATAGTCTGATGTGTTCACTGGGAGTCCAAGTGGACTTGTCTTTATGACTGTTTAAACTTAGTGGACCTTGCTTTAATTGATCTGTCATCCTTCCCCATATTTCCATCTCAGCCCTACCTTTCATGAGTGCTTGGCCCTACCAACTAAAGTAGACTTCCTTTCCCTTAGCAAGCTTGAATCTCAGCCCCCTAATGTGTTCTTAAAGGCTTTTAAATTCTTTGCCAGCTCTTTTCTCAGAGGAGTAGGCCCATCCTTGAGAAAGTTTCTTATTTTGCCATTTGCTCCAACCTGCCTACATTTCATGCCTTGGCTTTTAGGGTAAGGATTTAAGTTCCTCCTTTTACTGGCTATTAGTGCCTGGTCCACTCCACTATCCAGTTCTTATTGTCTCTTTGTGGGGGAGAAGGTATGGAGATTCAAGAAAAAAAATAGGAATTTTATTTTAATCCTTCTTTGTTTTCATTGTGTAACAATGCTTTTCAGAGTGGAACAGCAGGAAGTGATGGTAATATTTTTTGTTCCATCTCTTTCCTTCTGTTGGACAGTTTTGCCTTTTTTTTTTTTTTTTTTTTTAAAGAAAGCAAACCCCAAAGGAAGGAGTCCTTCACTGCCTCCCCCAGTGGCCACTTCCCCAACAGTTATCCTTGCCCAGACTTTGGATTCCTTTCCATGCAAAGGTTCTTTGATGGTACTGTGGAATACAGCATATTCCTTGCAGCGATTGACTTTTTAAGGATGGCATACCATACTACTACAACTATGTGGGTTTCAGCGCCCTCCATGTCACAAACAGCAGAATTAGCCTTGCAAAGAAATTATCTTGATGGTTTGACCAGTAACCAAAGAAGGTAGTGCCCTCAAAGCTTGTCCAGTTTCTTCTTCCTCAGAAGCAAGGATAAAAAGAACCCAACCTGCCATAGGATTTTTATTCTCTATTAGGAAGAGTACATAAGTCCATCTGCATGGCCCCAAGGACAGGGACAACCTAGCTCTCTAGCACTGACAATCCCAATCAGCAATCCTGTCCTGATTATCAGGCTGGGTGACACGCATTTAAAAATAAGTGACCTATACTGCAAAGGTGGGTGATTCCCATAGAGACTAGAGGTTTCTATTGCTGACTTGCCCAATTCTGTGGAGACTAGAACCGAGCTCCAAACTCTACAGCTAAAAAGGCCTTTTGGAGGAAAATGATCTTTGCTTATGATGTGTATGTTTTATTATAGATACACATGCATATGTAAAGTTCCCTCTCTACCCATTCCCCCAGGAGGATGGAGAGAACCCTTGAAGATTTAAGATGGGGATGGTTAAATCCTTAAATTGTTTTTCCTGTTTAAGATGAGAAGAGGATCAGAAGAAAATTGAGACTGGGGAGGAAGTTAGTTCCTGTTCCCTAGCAGTGATAAGAATATAGGATCTCTTCCCAGCTCCTAGAAATATAAATCTGAATGGACTGGAAGAAACCAGAGATCCAGCAGGAGTCTTCTGAATAGAATGGTGCAAACTGATTCTCTTCTGCTGGCAGGGGGTATACCCCAGCAATGAAGAGAAAAGAATTGGAATCCTGGTTACTGTGATTGCTGCTGCCCCCATGTATTGTTCTAATGCACTGTAGAAACTGTATGTAATGTATTTATAACAATGCAGATGTACAAATAACATGAATTCAGTTCCAGCTTTTCTTGCCTGGCTTTCTTAGTAGAGGGGGAAGTGCTGCTTTTTAGGGCAAAGAGCAAAGAGGAAATTGTTCTTGAACAAGACCTGTTTTGTAGTCAGGATTAATTTTTTTAAAGTAATAGCCAAGCTGGAAGAGCAAAGTGCTGCAGCCTATTTTTGCTTCATTCCTGGCCACTAGAGGATAACCTTACACAGGTAGGGGTGTCTCTATACTTGATAGGCTGTGGATGTCAAGGAGATTACTAGAGAGAAAATCCTTTGTCCAAGTGTCCTCCCATGGAGGTGGCCTGAGTGGAAATGGGGCCATTATCCGTGTTAGAGAGAAGTGATAACAAACCTCTTATCTGAGGGGAGTGCAGATCTTGGAGTTACTGATCTTAACACTCCAGTGCTCAGCCACCTAAAGCTCTTTCCAGCTTTTCTTTAGTGCACATTTGCTTTCAGTAAGGTGGCTCCTTTGTCCATTGGCTGAAATAGCTCCCTTTTGTCATTGTTATACCAGTTTGATATTTCATCTAACTGATTATGCTAAGTCTAAAAGCTCATATCAAGGCCCCAAGATTTTGTAATTCTCTTAAGACCTCACCTCTGTGAAGTGAGGAAGAAAGGTGACTTGGGCCCTCCATTTCTGACTTCCAGATAACCGAGTTGGAATCCTTAGCAGTGGTACCTTGCCCGAAATGTGAGGTTTACTTGTCAGGCCCTTTGTCCCACATCCCTGCAAGTTCAGTCTCTCAATCACTCCTTAATAGTTTCATGACAAATACACTGCTTCATTGAGAAATTTTTATTATTAAATATTCTTATCCACCCAAGGGAACTCTAGCCAGAGTTTTCTCTTTGCCTCTGTCTTTTTGGCAGGTAGGCAAAGAAAGAGGCAGCATGGTGTAGTGGAAAGAGTGCTGAAGCCAGAATTGAGATCTGGGTTTGAATTCCAGTACTGACGATTACTAGCTGTATGAACATGAGCAAGTCTCTTAACTTTGCTGACTTTTGTTTCCTCATCTATAAAGTGGGAATAATAATGCTTGCACTACCTACCTCAAAGGGTTGTTGTGAGTAAAGTGCTTTGTAAACCTTAAAGTGCTATGAATTATTATTGACATCCCTGGGATGGGTCTGTTAGACTACTGGTTAAAGACTTGGGAATAACCTGGGTCCCTCAGCTATCTTGAGGAGGGTAGTTTAGTCTCTAGTGTTAGTTTGGAAGGATGGGGCTTGTTTATGCCAAGGGCGATTCATGTTCTCATTCTGGGGAAGAGCCAGTTCCCAGACGACGAAGAGATCAGTAGAAGCCTCCCCACCTATTTCTCACTGGGTAGGTAGGCAGTAACTGTCCCTTCAGCTGGAACCTTTGGCTGCCCTGATGGGGCTGGCTGCCTCGGGCCTCGCTTCTTTTCCTGCCTCACATCTCTTCAAAGGAACCCCTTCAGGGGACATCCGGATTCCTGGGGAGGGTAACCCCAGCCCCCTCATTGGGTCAGTGTCTGATCTGGTGGAGATAGCTCGTGGGGCTTGTCTTTCTCCAGCTCCGCCGGTTCCTGGTGCTCGTTCTTGGGTTTAGGTGCTGCCCATTGGTGGTCAACTCTGTGGTAGCGCTTGAGGGGTCAGCAGGTGGAGAGTCTTCTGGTACTCTGTAAGGAACAAGTGGAGACAGTGGCTGAGATATTACACTTGTGGAGAAGACAAAGTGAGGGACTGTAGGATATCTCATGCGAGCTGCAGAAGGCTTTGCTGCCCACATCACCCCTGGGCTTACTGCCTTTTGGCACCTGGCTGTCTCAAGCTATGGGGGATGGCTAGCTCCTGGCTCAAGGGATTGGCCCCTCCCCACACTCCCCCACCCACCCCGGGTCTGACAATGAGCCCACTCAGTGGGTGGTCTAGGCCCGAGTCCTGGTGGCACAGCACCAAGAGCTTCAGGAGGACCCAAATTCAAACTGCCTCACAGAGGCACTTATGTGATGCCTCTGAAAGCCTGGTCTCCACTTCTTCAGTAAAAGGACATAACAGCGTCTGCCTCGCAGTTATGAAGCTCGAGCATGGAAAAACATACATGAACATGCAGTGATCCATTACCTGGGAACGTACATACACACACTTGTATGTGCACATATGCTGTCTAGCCCTGAAAGCATCAGTCAGGCATTAGCAGCCTTGTTATTCTTTTTACTCGTATTAGCCCACTGCAATCCAGGGCGCTTTGTCACGGGCTGAGGCTCCAGGCTGCCCCTCATTTCCAGGGCTAGGTTTCTGCTTGCCAGCAGCGCCCCCCGACCACTCTTTACCCAGCCTCAGAAACCCACCTCTGTCGGCTGCAGTGCTGCGGGGAGTGGCCCTGCGGCCGCCTTCTCTTCCTGCGCAGCTGCCTCAAGGCTTCGGCCACCTTGGGGTCCCCGGCACACTCCCAGATGATCTGGGCGCGTTCCTCGGCCTGCCTGTCCCCGCTGCGCTGAAACAGGCCCCGGATTTGTAGCAGTTCCGCATCCTGGAAGATGTTGGCCGAGGCTTGCTTTCGCCCCCGGACTCCTGCAGGCGCCTGCCCAGGGGGTGGCTCGCTCACCACAGAGGCCGGAGTGCCCATCGTCGTCGGCTGTAGGAGGAAATGCATGGGGCCTCTGTCAGCCCAGGGGAATCTTGCTTTGGGGCAGGGACACCTGCCCACTTAGTAAGTGTCTGAGCTGGACCAGAACCGTGTGATCGGTCAGCAAACATTAAGCACCACCTGTGTGCCCAGCTATCATGCTGAGCATTGGGGGCTCACAGTCTGATGGGGTAAGCAATATGAGAACTGCGGGCAAATACAGGAACTAGCCAGGAGAGATGGGCCTGATGGTTTCTTGTGTTTGGGGGAGACTTGGGCTGAGGGGAAGCAGTCTGTAGTAAGGGGAGATTGGGAGAAGTGGAGATGATATGGGGGGGGCAGTCTGCTGGAAAAGAGAGGCGGTGGGATCACCAGTCTTGTAGACCATTTGTCTTGGCAAGGAGGGGCATCTCATTTGAGATGGGCCAAAGGAGGACACAGCGGTGGAGGTCATCCAGATCAGGACTTCTTAAACCTTTTTAACTCTGAATCCCCTTTCACCTGAGAAGTTTTTATGTGACCCTGGGTATATAAGTATATTCAGTAGGTATACAAATCAAACATTTACTGACCCCCACAGTCAGTTACGAGGCTCCACATGGGATCTTGAATCACAGTTTGGGAAGTGGGGATGTAGGGGGAGTTAAAATGAAGAGAAAAGGAAACTTGGCAGAGGGTGGGGA
Source organism: Sminthopsis crassicaudata (assembly GCF_048593235.1). Classification (NCBI taxonomy): domain Eukaryota; kingdom Metazoa; phylum Chordata; class Mammalia; order Dasyuromorphia; family Dasyuridae; genus Sminthopsis; species Sminthopsis crassicaudata. The sequence goes on from NC_133618.1 coordinate 610,649,507, forward strand.
GGGCTGGCATTCTAGGAACTAGGTGCCCCAGTGAGTTAATTAGGGAGATGTAAAAAGACTTTCTTGCCCCAGTGAGAATCCAGGTGAGATTATGTTAACAAATCTGTAGTGGACCCGAGAAAACATGGGTTTTGTGATTTTCTCTATTCAGTATGCATGAAGAGAGATGGCAAGAGTGTGGTCAAAGCCTGAAGCGAGCCAGGGCAAGAGCCACACAATAATACAAGAGATTGAAAAGGACAATTACAGTTGAACTGATTCATCAAGATTCATCAAGATTTGGAAAGGTGGAAAGGGTAACTAGAGTATGGGGAAAGACCTAGGAAAGAACCAAGAAGCTGTGATATAGGAGTCAAGATGTGGGACAAAGATGAGGGTCTGGAGTTGTAAACCAGAGGCAGAAGGTAGATTATGAGACAAGATCAAGATCTGGCCATCTTTATGGCTCTTTAATCCAATTCTCTTTTCCTGTTTCTAATCTTAACTTTCTGTTTTTAATCATAGAATTAAATGTAGAATAAGCCTGCCCTCTTTTCTCTCACATTTACTGTGAGGAAAAGTATGCTGCAAACTTAAAAGTGGCTTAGAAATGCAAGTTATTATTATTAACCATAATAATGACTGGAGGTCAGAAAGAACTTCTAGAGCATTCAGCATTCCAGATCTCAAGGAGCAAAAGTGAAAAGTTGTTAAAATAGATTTCAGGTCAGTTTTACTTTGTTCTTACAAAGATCTTACTCTGGCATGGAAGCAACTCTGAATTCTCAAGGGATGTGTGAGTAAGGCACAAGCTCTCCAGAGAGACTGTTTGGACTGACTCAGCTACGGTTAAAGAAGCCCATTATCACCAGAAGCTGATCACCAGATTATGACCTTGGGTTTGCAGCAAAAGGTTTGGCCACCAGAATTCTGTACCCATCAATCAGCACACACCTATCGTATACCTAGTAATTACAGTGGGATGCTGAAAAGCATAGGCTAGGCACGGGGCAGGCAAAGGTAAAAAATGAAACAGTCCCTGCCCCTTTGGGACCTACAGATATGTGGAGTGTAGGGAGGATGTGCAGGAGAGTCAGGTTGTAGAAAGAACCCTGCTCTTGCGGTCAAGATTCAGTTCAGACTAGTTCTGTGACCATGGCAAGTTATTTAGTTTCTGAATTTGCTTCCTCATGGATGAAATAGAGATAATAGACGTCCATAGTGGAAGGAGCCCCCGCTGGATTCAAGTCCCCGTTTTGCTCCTACTCACTATATCGACTTTCTAAAATTTGAAATGCTCTATCAGTGTGGGACTAGAGGGCTATATAAACATTTTCATCATCATTGGACTGGGCGGTGAGAAGGTGGAATATGCAAGCTATACCCATCTCTGCTGTGGAGGTGAGGTTTAATAGTCTTCTAAAATCTTATGTCACTTTCTCATCTTCTAATTGTCAGGCTAGGCCCTAGCTCCTCACAAAAGCTTATAAGTGATCATTGAGTCCTTAGAGTTGGGAGAGATGGGGAGGGACATTGTAAGAGTCTCATTTAGGTTCTTTCTCTTGGGTCAGACATACTATATCTGGCTAGAAGGATATGATCCTAACAATAAGGCTATTTGATTGCTAGAGCCTTTTTTACATCCTATCCTGAATTTTCTCCATTTTTATAATTCCAGAGTTGTTATTTTATATTCTTGGATTCAAGTGTCCCAAGATCTAATCTTGCCTCAGACATTTAATATTTGGGTGAAAATAAATTACTTCCTTGAGCCACAATTTCCTCATTTTTTAAATCCCAGATTCTTAAACTGTGGGTCATGACTCCACACGGGATCTCCTAACTGAATATGGGGGTCATAAAATTATGATTTATTAATGTTTGATATGTATATCTATTTTATCTACTATATATCCAGTGTCATGTAATAATTTCTCAAGGGAAAAGGGGTCAAGAGTGGAAAAAGCTTAGGAAGCTCTGCTTTTAATAATGGATGCTATTTAAATGTGAAATGCATTTTCTTACCCTATCCTAAACTCTTCTTCATCTCCATCTTTTTCTTACAGTTCTTTCAGTTTTTCTCTCCCATTTCAAGTGTCCTACAAGAACACATAATTCACTTTGTTGTTCCTCTTATAAAATCTGGGCATTGCTGGGGGCAAAATAAATGAACATCCGGCTTTACTTTTCCCATGTGACTGTTTTCTGTGCTGTCTCTGAGAGCTTTGCTTCGCTTTCATGGTGGCTGAGAAGCAAAATTGTTATTTTTTAAAAAGCACATCAGGCATAGAATCTCTGCTCTTTGGAAATACCATCTTTATCAATAAGAAGCATTGATTCATTGCCTGCTATGTAGAGGGTGCTGTATTTTTAACGAAGAATGCTATTTAAATGTGAAGTGAATTTTCTTAACCTATCCTAAATCCTCCTTCTCTACCCTATTGCCTCTCAATGTCAATTCTTCTTCTCCCATTTCAAATGTCCAATTACAAGTACATATAAATCCATTTTGTTCCTCTTGTAAAATCTGGGCATTGCTGGGGGGTAAAATAAATGAGCATCCGGGTTTACTTCTCCCAAGTGAGTGACTGTTCTCTCCCATGGTGATTGAGAAGCAAAATTGTTACTATTAAAAAAAACAAAAAAACAGAAGCATCAGGTCTAGAATCTCTGCTTTTTAGAAATACCATTATTATCAACAACAAGCATTGATTCATCCTGCTATGTATAGGGGCTGTGTTAGTTGTTGGAGTTACAGATAAGCTGTAGGGACTGTTGAAGACTGAGGAAATTTTCAAATCTAAGGAATAGAGATGGGGAAAAATTCAGGAGTATCACTGACCCATCAAATGTTTTAATAGCTCACCTTCTTCCAAGGAAGAATAAAACCAGTAAACTAGACGGGACCTGGCATTCCTGAAGACTCACCTGCCAGAAATTGTTATTTGTTCTGAATGAGTGCCTGTTTGCAAGATGAAAACTGCCTGCAGTTACCTTCAGATTCTTTAGCACAGTGGACTGAAAAGTGTAAGAGGCCTGGCTTTCAGTATTAGCCTCTTTTTGTCAGGAGTCCTTGGCCAGATCAAGTACTATCCGGATATTTGAGTTTGTTTAGCTATAAAATGTAAGTATTTAATCTGTCTTTGCACATAGTTACGTGTTGTCTCCCCATCCCTGTCCTTATTTGATTGTGTTTGTGGAGAAAAGATGCCTTTCTTTGCTAGCACTTAGCACAGGGCTTGGCACATAGTAGATGCCCAATAAATGCTTGTTAACTGACCATCTGTAGCCTTAGTTTGCATCATGAACATTCAGTTTACTTACAAAAAAGTGTATTCTGTGGGTCTGGAAGTTGCACACTCTATATTGCTCTGAGCAAATAGCAAATAGTTTGAATAGTAAGATATCTTTCACATCTTTTTTTTCCCCCTTCTTTTTCCAATCTCTTTGACCCTCAGAATTTGCTTTTGGGGGCAGCTAGGTGGCGCAGGATAGAGCACCAGCCCTGAATTCAGGAGGACCCGAGTTCAAATCTGGTCTCAGACACTTAACACTTCCTAGCTGTGTGACCCTGGGCAAGTCACTTAACCCCAACCTCAAGGGGAAAAAAAAAAAAAAGAATTTGCTTTTGGATGTAACATGTTGTGAAACAGATAGGCTTTCCCCAAGATGTAAATGGGAAAACAGTAGGAAAGAAGGCAGATGATCATCCATTAGTCAGAAGGCCTTTGATGGGCTCATTCAGCAGATATTCACTGCGTAATAAGCTGCATTTACTTTGAACCTGGGATGTTCACAACATGAACAAACACTGATGTCAATAAGCTGAATTGGGAAGGTCAGTGATGTTGGGGAGAGAGCTCAGGTTCGGCTCTTATTTAGCTGTCTTGGGCATGTCCTTTCATTTCCCTGGGTCTGGCTAAAAGGAAATTGGGAACAGATGATTCCTTTGGGGAGCCTTAGAAGGCCGTGATATTCCTTGGGTCCAAACCCTGTTTAGTCTAGGGGGAACCTGAGTAGCTTGGGAGTCATTACCTAGGAGTGGCCTGTGTGAACAGGCTCCTTTGCCCAGGTTTGGGGCACACCCTTCCCAACAATGTACTCCCCATCCCCAGGAAAAAGCAGATTATGTTCAGACATAAAACATGTGCCTCAGATATCTCCCAAGGCCAAGGCTGGTTTTGGAGTCTGAGTACCTGAATTTGGAGGTTATGCCTGTGTGACTTTTAAAAAAGTTGGAGGGGGAGGGTTAACCAGAAGGTCCCCTAAGGTCCAGCTCAGATCTAGGTGTGATACTAGCTTGGCCAGTACTAAGTGTGGGTGACCCTCTATTGTGGATTGTGGTGGGAATAGAGGAAGGAGCTGGTTGTTAGGTCCTCTTATCTAGAGCTCCATAAAATTCTCATTTCCTGTGATGGCTGAAACTCCTCAGAGAGGAAGGACAAGCCGCATGGGGTGGGAAAACGCAGCCAATCTCAGCGGCCTGGACAGTTCTCCGAGTCCCCGGGGCTCACAGAGGCCCCTCGGATTAACCTCAAACCAAAGGCTTTGGGGAGACTCCTTTGTTACTGGGGAAACCAGGGCGAGGAACAGGAAGGTGGCATCTGTGGCTCGCTAGGAGAGGGCGATGTGGTGGGACTGACTAGCTTCCCTGGCCTGACAGCTCCAGAGGGTTAGACGGCCACCGACACTCGGGGCTGGGCCCGGGCTGCAGATCCCACCGGGACTCGGACTGCGGGCACCGACACTCGGGGCTGGGCCCGGGCTGCAGGTCCCACCGGGACTCGGACGGCTCGCACCGACACTCGGGGCTCGGGACTTAAGCGGAGGAGACATGGGACATTCGGAGAAGCTGATTCCGATCTCCTGGCGGTGCCCTCGCGCTTCTGCCCAGAGGAGCCTCCCCTTCAAAGGCTCAAGTCAAGGGAAGGCTTGGAACTCTCAGGAAACGGAGAGCGGTCAGGTTATCTCCGTAGATTAGACCCCGCAGCAAAGGTCAGAAATCCCGGCCCAGCCCCCGCGGGCTCCACTCCCCTGCCCAGGATGAGACTGGCTCGGAACTGAGGGCTGATCGGACCCATCTTCGGCCCGCGGCTGTTCCCCCTCGGAGTCCCCGCTGTGCCCCTTTACCCTCCTCCACCCGCTCGGCGCCGGCCGGCTTCTCCAGAAGAGTGCCCGCGGACGCTCGGCCCTCAGCCGGGGAGCAGACCCCGTTTCTACCCCGCAGCAATTGGCGGGTTCCGGGCAGCGCGTGCGCGCCGGTTCCGAGCCCGAGGATTCAGGGAAGTACGGGGAGGGGGGGGTTGTTCTGACACCGATGACAGTACGACCTCCGCAGCCCACGTCTGATGCACGCCCGGGCAGCCCGTGACGCTCACCCCGACGAGTAACATCTCTGCGGGCTCCGGAGCGAGAGCCCGGGCCGGAGAGCTGCAGAGGGGGCCCTCCCTTCCGGGGGTCTCCGGAGGGTCTGCCCAGGCGAGCTCCCGTTCCTCCCGATCCCACCCGCGCCCCGCAGCACGAGCCGCCCCACGCGTGGTCTCTTACCTCCGCCAGCGGCAACAGAAAGGGGCAGCGCGGGAGCTCGGCCGTCCGAACGCCGCGACCCCCGCTCACAGGCGCGATTCCATTGACAAACCCAGCGCAGACCCGGAGGAGAAGGCCGGCCCCCAGCCCCAGCCCCAGCCTCCGCTTCAGCTCCAGGGTAAACGTTCCAAAATCGAACGCGGAGAACCCCGCGACCAATCAGAGCCTCGATGGGGAAGGGGGCGTGTCCCTCCTCCCCTTCCCAGCCCCAGCCCATCCCCCAGCCGCGCCGCCGGCTCCATTGACGTCAATACACTAAGCAGAGCTCGGTTTGGCCGGCTCGGAGAACCGGGGCGGAGCCGCATTCCTATCCCTGGGGTGCGGCGGCCACCACCGGCTCCACCGCGGGCGGAGACTTCCTCTTCTCTGAGGCGGTGACTGCGCAGCCACGGAGCCCGAGGGGGCTGGGAGAGAAGGGTCTCGGTGTTTGCCAGGGTCCCCCACACCCACTCTCCCCGCCCCCACTCCTCGGGCTCGCTCTCCGCAGTGTGGGAAGGGGCTGGCGGTCCGTAATTAGCCGGGCTCGGTCCCAGGGGCCGCCACTCAGGCAGTCAGAGAGCGCTTGCGTTCGTCCATGTGCGCGGGCGGCGGGGGATGGGGGGCAAACCTCGGTGGTCGGGAGATTCGCAGTCGGGCAGTGACTGGGAAGCTTGGAGAGAAGCGGTCCGCAAGCGCCCAGAAGCACATACGGCCCGGAGACAAGTGCCCCCCAAGGCCTAGTGTGGTTCTGAGCTGTTAAAATCGCAGCTGCTTAAACTCCGCCGAGACTGGGGGCGCCCAGTGGTTCTGAGGGAGTCACGCCCACTCACCCCCCCCACACACGGCCGCTCCGTGAGCGCTGCAGGCCCATCATCGAGGCCAGAGCCTGAAGCTGACTGACCTCGCCCCTCACCGCGTGCTCCCTCAGACCCGGGCCTTCTTTCTCTCTTCTCCCACCGGCAAACAAAAAGGCCAAGGTCTTCCCCTGCATCCAGGAACCCCCGGGAGCCCGACCGCGACCGGATGGAGAAGGAGCAGCTCCTCTCATTTAAGTCCCACTCACTTTCAGGTCACCCTCCCGCTGTCACTGGTGCTCTTCTAGAATGAAGGGACCAGTCCCTGGTTTGGTAACTGGGTCATTTAGCTCACCCCCATAGTCCTGGGTTGCCTCCTTCCTGTGGCCTGGGTGGTTTGAGCCACCCTTCCCAGACTAACTACCTAGTTTGAGCCTGACCCATCATTGGGTATCAGCTCATTCAGGGCAAGGGTCATGCAGAAAAAATCTTTGCCAAAATGACAAACACTGAAAATGTGTCTCCCTTTGATCTGCCTGGAGTGTTTCGAGAAAGAAATCAGAAGGAAATCAGCTGCTGAAATCAGGGCCAAACAGTTCTCAGAGATCCCACTCCAAAGCAAGTGTTCATGCTTCAGCCTCTTAGCGAGCAGTGCTCTGATAAGCAGGGTCTGCTTTGTTGGAAGTCTAAAAAAAGAGCGTGTCCGAGTCTCGGTCGGGCCAGCCAGAGACAGCTTCGGAAACTGTGGGAAGGGAAAAGCATGATTCATGGGAGACCTGGTATTCAGAGCCAGGTTCTGCTCTGAGCCAGTCTGTGTTTCCTCCTTTGTGAAGGGATGGTCTCTGTGATCTGTCTGTAAATGGCTTTGAGACCCTCTGTAATCCTTACTCTCCAAAACCAGGGATATCATTCACCAGGGATTCAGAATCTGCTGGCTCCAGGATAGCTGCCACTAAGGAAGAGAGGGGAAAAACCTTCCCCCAAACTCACCGTGTGTTTACAACTCAATGAAAATGCATTTAATGTAGCAGTGCCAATGTTTTTGATAAGAAGATGGAAAACACAAAGTTTTCCTGGCAATCCTCCTAGCAAGATGATAACAAAGCCTTGAAATTTCTAACTTCAAAGCCCAACTCCTGAGACAGTGGCTGCTAAACAGTGAGGCAGCGCCAGCTCCCTGTTATAATGAGAACTTATATTTATAAAATATTTTAGAATTGCAAATACTTTCACATTCATTATCACATTTGATTCTCATAACATGTATGAGGTACTCTGGACAGCCCCATTTTATACATGAATAAGGTATCATTCTACGGGAGCCTCTGCTAAGTATAACCAGTGATGATGCTGCTGAAACATGGACTCTGATGGGATGCTGGCTGGGAGTGGTCTAAGGAGAAAAGGAGGCACAGAAAACAAGGAGCAGGAGGAGCCTAGAATTGTTGGCAATTAGTTCAGAATCCATAAGCACTGGTCAAGGGACCAGTGTGAAAGATAATTGTACCCCATGTATCATGGCACAATATCTTTTGTGTCTATCTGATGGGCAAGTCTCATTTACATGTTACTGATCTCCTAGACTGGTGATTTAGCAACTTGGGTTAGAGAGGAGCTTACTCACACAATTTTTATTTATTTATTTATTTATTTATTATTTTATTTTATTTTTTTTTTACCATAAGGTTGGAAGCAGGTTTACTGGGAAATGGATGATGAGAATGTTTTTTCTTATTTGTTGAAATATTCTTGTGCCTTATCTTGCCTTTCTAGTTTAAGCAAATGCCCTTTTGTATCGTTGACCTTTTAACTATATAACTCTGGGAATACAGAGGGAAATGGAGGTTCCTGTGTCCAAACAAGTTTTGAGATAACCTGAAGGCAGCACTTAGGACTGAGGCATAAGGGTAGGTGACTTCCCTGACATCACACACAGAATCTAGCTCTTCTGACCCCAAACCCAGTGCCATCTTTGTTTCTGCTCAGAGGAGCCTGTGAATGGGTCCCTTGTCCATCGGGCACTTGGTGAAATTTGGCCCTTCTTATCCTGGATTTTCTGGTACTCCTGGTAATGGGTAATTGTTCTTGACTCCCAGCTGGGGGCTAGGGCTTGTTCCAAGTGAATGGGTTTGGAGAACCTGAACAACCGTCTTTGAGTGTCCTTGGTAAACAGGTCATAGCATGTACTTGTTCTCTCGAACTTCCACATGAAACCCTAGGCAACAGGGTGTTGACTTCTGAGTCAACTGTGCTCTTCCTGTTCAATGAATCATAAGCATTTATTAAGCATCCACCTACATATGACACTGCTGTGCTAAGTAAGTCAGACAAAACCATACTGAGAGTGGTTAGAGCAGGTCTCTTTCAGAGAAAGGAGGCTGGATGTGCCCCTCAAGCTGGCCAGAGTGATGAATGAATAGCCAAAGGGACAAGTGACTCCAAAAGAATTCCACCAATTCCTGTGTTTATCTTCATCTGCTTAAGAGGTTCTGACCAAAGCTATAAATAGGACTGCAGGCATTTGGGGCATATTCAGTAGAGGCTAGTGAAGGGGGCAGAGGGAAGGTCTGAATGTTGAAGGGTATAGGGTGATGGATATGGAGTCAGGAAGGAAAGTTCAAATCCGGCTTCAGAGGCTTACTAGCTTTGTGACCTTTAGCCTCAATTTCCTTATCTATAAAAATGGGGTTAATAATAGTAACTGCATCACAGAATTATTGTCAGGCCCAAATGATATAACATTTATAAAATTTAGCAGTGTCTAACACATAGCACCTACTATATAAATGCTAGTTATTATTATTTTAATTATTATTATCTTTCCTCCCCACCCACAGTCTGTCTGAGATACCCCAAGTGCACACACTGCTTATGGAAAAGGGACAGGAAAATGACATTCATTCCCCCTGTTTTAGAGTCCCAGATCAAATGGGAAATTGGGGCACATTCTTGTTTCTTTGGCTCACTAGCTATAGATAAACAGAATAATCCCAGGAGCTGCAGGAACTCAGTTAGTACTGAGTGGTTAGGATTCTTACAAGGTGCTAAGTCACTGGAATGGAGGAGACAGTGGTTAAATCTAGTTTAGCATTGATTTAATCCTACAACAAATAATGGTTTCCTAGTGATATAATGATTGGTGTATACTCAGTGTGGAACATATAAGGAGGAGCTCTCAGAGGGCCAGGAAAGACAAGCACACTAGAAGCTCTTGGAGGCTTGAGACAGATTCATCCCATTGTCCACCTTTGTTGTGGCTGGAGGCCAAACCTTTGGATTTGGAGACATTTGGAGGGAGGTAAAGGCAGAAGCTGGAAGAGATAAAGGACTAGCAGCAGGAGCTCTCAGAACCAAGGAGAGAGATAGGTCTCTAAGAAAGCTAACTGGGTCCATAAGAAGGAGACAATAAAAGATTTGGACTTTAACTCCTGGTTGCATTTGAGGTTAATACCACGAACTGAAATGAAGGCTGCTCCCAGAGACCCTAAGAAACCTGCTCCCAGAGAACATTACATTTTAGAGAAGAACATTACATTTTGGCACCCAAACATGGGACCAAGAACCTTCATCTTGATAACCAGAAATCAGGGTGAGTACAACAAGGAAACTTTGTTAAAGGGCTAAAATAGCATTTTAGAAAACAGCCTTCTACAACAACAACAACAAAATTCGGTTCTGCACATATATATTGTACCTAGGATATACTATAATATATTTAATATGTATGGGAATGCCTGCCATCTGGGGGAGGAGGTGGAGGGAAGGAGGGGAAAAATTTGGAACAGAATGGAGTACAAGGGATAATGTTGTTAAAAAAACATTACCTATGCTTATGTATTGTCAAAAAATGTTATAATTATAAAAATTAATAATAAATAAATAAAGAAAGAAACAGCCTTCTTTTCCAATTCAAGGAAAATGTGTAGAGAGCATTGTCAGACTTATGAAAAGCCAAGGTTTGATTATAAATTGGGAGCAGATCACTGAACTTTTAAAAATTGTACAGTATACATCTCCTTGGTTCTCTAAGGAAAAAGAATTGGATCCAAATGAATGGAAATTAGTAGGAGAGCAACTATGTCAATTGTATAATGAAAATGGACCTGACTCAATTTCTAAAGAAACACACACACACACACATATATATAACTTACTAAAACTGGCTTTAGGAAATTATATAAGTTATAGAATAAGGATAAAGAAGAAAGAGCAGGAGGGGAAGAATTCAAATAAACTAGGTGAAAAGGATGAAGAATCAGATAAGAATGGAGTTAAGTCCAATTTTAAGTGTGGTGCTTCACAGCAAGAAATATTAGATCATTTCTCATCCCCTGACCTAGCTCCCTCAATTAACCCTTCATGGATGGAGGGAGAAGGAGGAGGAGGAGAGTCAGTAACATATTCAGCACCACCTATGAAGCAGCCTATGATAAGATTACAAAAGGCATTGGTTAAGGCTAAGAGAGAAGGTCAAGATATATCTGATTTTAAAATAAATGTATACCCTGTGATTGAAGAGGTTGACTCTTCAGGTCAAAAAAAGGAGAAGATACACTCCTTTTAATTTGGAAAAAATCAAGGATTTGAAAAAAGGGTTATACTCTTTTTAGGGCTACATCCTCTTAGTTAAAATATTACTAGATAATTTGGCTTATGAAATCCTAATCCCCAGTGATTGGAAATCCATAGCAAGGACATGTTTAGAATCTGGACAAAACTTGTTGTGGCTTTTGAAGTATCATGAATTATGTAGGATTCAAGCCCAACGCAATAGGCAAACTGGAGTTAATGTACAAATCACTTTTGACTAACTAGCAGGTGAAGGTCAGTATGCAGAGAATTCAGCACAGATTAATTACCCCATAGGAGTGTATGAACAAATTGCTACTGCTGCTATCAAAGCATGGAGCTCCCTCCCAGGGAAAGATGAAGGTAAAGCCTTCACAAAAATAGAGCAAGGTCCCAATGAACCCTTTGCAGATTTTGTGGGATGTTTGCAAACAGCTGTCACAAGAACCATTGGAGAAAATGTAGCTACAGAAATAATGACCAGATATCTGCCCAAGGAAAATGCCAATGAGGTTTGCAGAAGAATTATATGGGGACTACACAAAGATGTTCCTTTAGAGGAGATCATAAGACATTGTGCCACAATGGGCACAAATGCTTATTATACCTCAGACTATGATGAACATGAGAAGACAGGGTCCCTCTTAGCAAGGCTTTTTAACCCAACAGAAGGGCAGTGTTTAGTGCAAGCAGCTCCAATATAATTGCCAGGTGATGTGGAGAAATCCCAAAAGTGGTGAATGGGTAGATAGGTTAACTGCTTAGGGAAAGAGGGTTTGCTTGTATTTCTACAGATGGAGAAAGAATCAAATGGGTACCAAAAAGCCATATTCACCTTGTCTATCAGAGAGAGACAGAAAAAAGAGAAAAATCTAGAAACAAAGGAGAAGACCTAAGAACAAAATCTGCAGGGATCATTGGATTCCCTAACACAAGATAAGACTGTTGCAAGACTTGAAAACCAGCAGGAATCATTGGATTCCCTAACACAAGTTAAGACTTTTACAGGACTTGAAAACCATCAGGAATCATTGGATCCCCTAACACAAGATGAGAGTATTGCAAAACTTCAAAACATGCAGGAATTATTGGATTCCTGGCACATGAACTAATGGACAGTAGATTCCTTTTGGATTATTTCTAGGACTTGTGGACGTGTATAATTCCTCATGTTGATTCATGTTATTTGTTACATCACTACTAGCTTGTGTTATATTGCTATGTGCTTATGTAATTTATGTAATTATGTGTAATACCTCCCATATTGATGGATTTATGCATACTTTTTTCAAAGGAGCACCTTCAGAAACCCGCTAATCTGATTTGATTTCTCATCTCCTCTGGTGTTTTCATCTCCCTTCCTGAGATGTCAGGAAGGGTGTGATCACCTGTTTTTTATGGTGTTTTCACCCCTTTTTTGAGCAGTCAAGGAAGGCGTGATCACCTTTTTTTGGGTTCTCACCTCCTTGAGAAGTCAGGGAGGTCATGACCACCTTATGTTCTAAAAACAAAAGAAAACGGGAGATGTTAGGATTCTTAAAAGGTGCTAAGTCACTGGCATGGAGAAGACAGTGGTTAAATCTAGTTTAGCATTGATTTAATCCTACAAGAAATAATGGTTTCCTAGTGATATAAGGATTGGTGTATACTCAGTGTGGAACATATAAGGAGAAGCTCTCAGGGCCAGAAAGGACAAGCACACTAGAAGCTCTCGGAGGCTGAGACAGATTCATCCCATTGTCCACCTTTGTTGTGGCTGGAGGCTCAAGCACAAACCTTTGGGTTTGGAGACATTTGGAGGGAGGTAGAGGCAGAAGCTGGAAGAGATAAAGGACTAGCAGCAGGAGCTCTCAGAACCAAGGAGAGAGATAGGTCTCTAAGAAAGCTAACTGGGCCCATAAGAAGGAGACAATAAAGGATTTGGACTTTAACTCCTGGCTGCATTTGAGGTTAATACCACGAACTGAAACGAAGGCTGCTCCCAGAAGCCCCCCAAGAAACCTGCTCCCATAGAACATTATATTTTAGAGAAGAACATCACACTGGGTAGGGCTGATCTTATCTCTAATCATCAATCCCTGCCCTGTTTGGCCTTATTGCTCCCACATCTCCTCAGGCCATTTTTGCCATTGTCACTTGCTCAGCCTCAGAACTTGTCTTCTCCCTGGAAAGAGGGCAAAGAGAGAGAGATAAAACTTCCATATCAGGGGATTATCTGTGAGAGAGTAAATGTAGAATGATTGGATCTCAGATGGGAAAGGAAAGGAAGCATGGAAGAATACTGAGATAATAACAATAGCTCATATCTAGATGGTGTATTATCCCTTTACAGTCACAAAACACTGATTTTATTCATTGCACAGTTATTAAATGCCTATTATAAGCAGAACACTGTGCTAAGTGCTAGAAGAAATGCAAAGTTTAGATAAAATATGAATGAACATTAGATAAGATGTTGTACCTTCTGTTTATGAAAATTATAGTCTTAAAGGATAATAACAGGCAAACAAGATAACTAATATACAATATGACATGTTAAATGCATTGGAAAAATTCAGAATAAAATATCTAAGTAAGGTTTAAGAAGGAATATTATCACTGATTGAATTAAGGATGCTTTGATGTAGAAAGTTTGGCTTAAAAACCTGGGTAGATAAAGGCAATGGATAAACTTTAGGATTTAGAATAAAGAAAAACTGAATTCAAATCCTATCTCAGACACATAACTAAATTGAGTAACTTTGGCAAATTACTTAATTTCCCTTAGTCTCAGCTTCCTCCTCTATAAAATCAGATGTTAGCCCCTTCCAACTTTACATTGGTAGTCCTCTAAGTAAAATAGAAGGAAGACATTCCATGGATAGAAAATAATGTGAGCCACCTCTCACATTGGCTAAGATGGAAAAGATAATGATGAATGTTAGAGGGTATGTGGCAAAACTAGGACACTGATATATTGTTGGTGGAACTGTGAATAGATTTAACTATTCTGGAGAGCAATTTGGAACTATGCTCAAAGGGCACCAAAATTATGCATACCCTTTGATCCAGCAGTGTTTCTACTGGGCCTGTATCCCAAAGAGATTATGAAAAAGGGAAAAGGACCAAACATGTGCAAAAGTGTTTGTGGCAGCCCTTTTGTGGTGACAAGGAACTGGAAACTAAGTGGGATGTCCATCAGTTGGAGAATGGCCGAATAAGTTATGGTATATAAATGTTATGGAATATTATTATTCTATAAGAAATGATCAGAAGGATGATTCAGAAAGGCCTGAGGAGACTTACATGAATTGATATTAAATGCAGTGAATAGAACCAGGAATAGAACAGCAACAGCAAGATTATGTGATGATCAACTGGGATGGACTTGGCTCTTTTTCACAATAAAGTGATTTAGGCCAGTTCCAATGATCTTGTGATGAGGAGAGCCATCTGCATCCAGAGAAAGAAATGTGGGGACTGAATGTGGATCACAACATAATATTTTCACTTTTTTATTGTTGTTTGCTTGCATTTTTTTTCTTTCTCATTTTTTTCTCTTTTCAATCTGCTCTTTCTTGTGCATCATGATAAATGTGGAAATAGATATAGAAGAATTACCCATTTTAACATGCATTGGATTACATAACATCTAGAGAGAGAGAGTGGGGGAAAGGAAAGGAACACAAGACTTTGCAAAGGTGAATGTTGAGAAAATTATGCATATGTTTTGAAAATAAAAAGATTTAATTAGAAATTTTAAAAAATAATGTGGGTAAAGAGATGAGGCTATTAAAGTATAGGAAAGTATAGGACATGTTTTTGAGACAGTATGATTTAACTTGGTTACCATTTAGGAGAGAGAGAGACACACACACACACAGAGACAGAGACATAGAGACACAAAGAGAGACAGATAGAGAGAGGAGAAGGAGAGGAAGAAGGAAAAGGAGAGGGGGAGAGAGTGAAAGAGAGAGAGAGACTTTGTGTGTGTGTGTGTGTGTGTGTGTGTGTGTGTGTGTGTGTGTGTGTGTGTGTGTGTGTGTGTTAAGGAGAAAGGTGAGAAAAGACTGAAAAAGCAGGGTGGTATCTAATTATGGAGAACCTCAAACACTTGACAAAACACTCCAACTTTACTCTGTACACAATTTAGAAAAGATTAAAGACTTTTTTTCCTTAGCAGAAATCTATGCCTAAGAAAGCTTAATCTGGACAGATAAGGACTGGAGGGGAGAGAGGAGATTGGGAAAACCTATTTGAAGGCTATTAAGTTGATTGGGAAGAAAATCATAAAGGACAGAAAAGGATCCACATGTGCAAAACTTTTTGGAGCAGTTCTACTTGTGGTAGCAAAGAATTGGAAAATGGGTAGATGCCCATCAATTGGGGAATGGTTAAAGTGGTACATAAAGGTAATGGAATATAAAATATTCTATAAAAATGATGAAGAAGCTAATTATAGAAAGTCCTGGAAAGATTTACATGAGCAAAAAAAGCAGAACCAGGAACACATTGTGCACAATAACAGCAAGAATGTTCTATGATCAACTGTGAAAGGTTTGATTCTTCTCAATAATTCAGTGATTGAAAACAATCTCAATAGACTTGGGACAGAAAATGCCATCTGCATCCAGATAAAGAACTAAAGAGACTGAATGTAAATCAACACATGCTATGTTCACTTCTTTTTCTGTGTTTTTTTTTTAATCTTTCCCATGATTTCCCCCTTTTATTTTGAGTTTTCTCTCCCAACATAATTCATAAAACAAAGCGTATTAAAAATAAATAAACTTTAAAAAAGGAAATTAATTGGGAGCATGGAAATGAAGGCCAGGGATAGGTGGAGTACTGTGGGAGTAGAAGAGGGGACAAATAGGAGAGATATAGAGTTGATTACTACATAGCTTTAGGCCCCCATCACCAACTGATTTTTTAGATGTCTCAATCCGTACATTACAAAAGTGTTTCAAACTCAACATGGCCCAACAGAGCTCCTTTTCCTCCCCCTCAAACACATTCTTTGTCCATTACTGCTGAGGGTACCACCATCTTCTCAATTAAAGACAACTAGGTAGTGAAGTGAATAGAGCACTGAGCCTGGAGTCAGAGAAACCTGAGTTCAAATTCCTATTGCAGACACTTAATATTTGAGTGATCTTTGGCAAATTATTTACCCTCTGTCAGCCTTAGTACCCATAACTATAAGATGGGGAAAATAACACTAATTAGCCCCTAAGGTTGGTAAGAGTATTAAATGAGATAATTTTTGTAAAACATAATGCTGGGCACATTGCTATTATTTTGCCGATTATGTCTGACTCTGTAACCCCCATTTGGGATATTCTTGGCCAAAATACCGAAGTGGTTCATCATTTCCTTCTCTGGCTCATTTTACAGATGAGGAAACTAAGGCAAACAGGATTAAGTGACTTCCCCAAGATCAAACAGCCAGAAAATATCTGAAGCCAGATTTGAACTCAGGAAGATGAGTCTCCCTGACCTTAGATTTGATGCTTTATTCACTGAACCACTTAATTACCCTGCCTAGCACATAGAGATACTTAATACATGTGTTCCTTTTTTCTTCTAAGTCACTTAGGATCCAAACCTCAGTGCTATCCTTGTAACTTTTTACTACCATCCCATATTCATTTTGTTGTCAAATCTAATTGTGTGTATGTGTGTGTGTGTGGTTTTTTTTTTTTTTTTTTTTTTTTTACATCTCCCATGTACATCCTTTTCCTTCTATTCACATGGTTATCACTACTATACAGGTTCCCTTGTCTAGACCATGACTATATACTTCTAAATGATTTCCCTGACTCAAGTCTCTCCCCATTCCAACCCATTCTCTCTTCATCTAACAAAGTGAATTTCCTAAAATTCTTATCTTACTCTATCACTCTTCTCCCCCTCGATTAAACAAATGGCTCTCTATCACCTCCATGATAAATCATAATATCATCTCTTTGGCATTTAAAGCCTTTCATAATGAAGGTTCTTTCTAGCTTTTTAGTTTTCTTGCTTAATTTCCCTCTATGTATCTATGATCTGGCTTTTTACATGTGGCTCTTCATCTTGGTTATCCTCCATTCTTGGAATGTTCTTGATTCTCACCTTTGACTGCCAGGTTCCTTGCCTTTAATAGATGAAGAAAATGAAACTTGGGGAACGTAAGTAACAACAACAATTATTATTGTTGTCATTTTAGATCACTATTGAGACTTAGGGGAGAATAAATGATATGGTGGAGGTCCAGGTTAAACTCAGGTCATCTCATTCTAAGTTGAGTGTTCTCTTCACCACATTGTGTTGCCTGGTAAAGAACTTTTGAGTAGAAAATTAATGCTCTGAGATAGGGGAGCAGGAAGGTAGAAAGAGCAAAATCTTTGGACCAAAGTAAGACCTTAATGCCTGTTGATTGTGAGAAGTATTGTAGCAGAGTGGATAGAATGCTTCCCGCAGAGTCAAAACAGGTCTTTCTGACTGTAAATCTATGTTCTTATTTTAGTTTTTTATCTTTTTTATTTTCAAAATATATTCATAGTTTTCAACATTTACCTTTGCAAATCCTTGTGTTCCAAATTTTCCTCCCTCCCTTCATCCCACCCCCTCCTTAGATAGCAAATAACCCAATATATGTTAAACATGTGAAGTTCTTCTAGATATATTTCCACAATTATGCTGCACAAGAAAAATCAGATAACAATGATGGACAAACCAGCTCCACCTAGAGAAAGAACACTGGGAAATGATTGTGGCTTGATTGCATTTTTTGTTTTTCTTCTCAGGTTATTTTTACCTTTCTAAATCCGATTTTTCTTGTGCAACAAGAGAACTGTATGGATGTGTACACATATATATTGTATTTAAGATATTCTTTAACATGCTTAACATGTATGAGACTGCCTGCCATCTAGGGGAGGGGGTAGAGGGAGGGAAGGGAAAAGTTGGAACAGAAGGGAGTGCAAGGGATAATGTTGAAAAATTACCCATGCATATGTTCTGTTAATAAAAAGCTGTAATAAAAAAAAAAAGAAAAAGCAGATTAAAAAGGAAAAAAAAATGAGAAAGGAAAACAAAAAGCAAGTAAACAACAACAAAAAGGTGAAAATCCTATGTTGTGATCCACACTCAGTTCCCACAGTCCTCTCTCTGGGTGTAGATTGTTCTCTTCATCACAAGATCATTGGAACTGGTCTGAATCATCTCATTGTTGGAAAGAGCCATGTCCATCAGAATTGATCATCACATAATCTTGTTGCTGTGTACAATGATCTCCTGGTTCTACTCACTGCACTTAGCATCAGTTCATGTAGGTTTCTCCAAGCCTCTCTGAAATCATCCTGATTGTTTCTTATAGAAAAATAATATTCTATAACATTCACATACCATAACTTGTTCAGCCATTCTCCAACTGATGGACAAACACTCAGTTTCCAGTTTCTTGCCACTACAAAAAGAAATGTAACACACATTTTTGCACATACAGGTCCCTTTACCTCCTTTATGATCTCTTTGGAATATAAGCCCAGTAGAGAAAATGCTGGATCAAAGGGTATGCACAGTTTGATAGCCCTTTGGGTATAATTCCAGGTTGCTCTCCAGAAAGATTGGATCAGTTCACAACTCCACCAACAATGTATCAGTGTCCCAGTTTTCCCACATCCCCTCCAATATTCATCATTATCTTTTCTTGTTATCTTAGTCAATTTGAGAGGAATTGTACTTCTCATTGTACATTGTAATAGTTCCTCAGGGTTGTCTTAATTTTCATTTCTTTGATCAATAGTGATTTAAAACATTTTTACATCACTAGAAATGGTTTTAATTTTATCTGAAAATTTGCTTATTCATAGCCTTTGACCATTTATCCATTCGAGAATGGCTTGTATTCTTATAAATTTAAGTCAATTCTCTCTATATTTTAATCTATGATCTTATAATTAAAAATATAGATTGAAGAGAGAAGGATGATGAAGCCTTCCCCTTGTCTTTTTATTTTGGAATATTAGTTAATGATATAGGATTTTTAGCCAGTGGTGACCCTGTTAAGTCTGAGGTTGAGTCCCCTTCTACATTCACTTTGGCAAATGGCAATGGGACTGCAGGTGTTCTGGTGTTCTTTAGGTGTTTTGGTGATGGATGATGCCCTAGGGATTGCAATCTCGGATAGTCAACTCTTTGAAGATTCAGTCAAGTAACTGCTTTTTTCAGGAGCTGCAGCTATAGTTATTAAAGACCCAGAAAGGAAAAACTCTGTCCCCAAAGTCCTTGGCATTGTCAAATATTTCAATTCAGAAAAAGATATGATTTTAACAATGGCAGTAACATTGAAGAAGATGCAGCCATCTGCTTTGACACAGTGCCCTAAGAATCTTGGACCTCTTTCTCTGCTTTGCAACTGAAACCTTCTGTATGTGTCATCTCCTGCCTTAGAATGTACATAGTTTGAGATCGGGGACTGTCTTATTCTTCTATTTATGTCCTCAAGACTTAGCATAGTGTTTTGCACATAGTTAAGTGTTTAATAAATGCCTTTTCATTTATTCATTTCTGTAATCTGGGACAGAAGGCTCGGTGTTTATAAAGTTCCATTTTAGGAACTTCTCACAAATCATCCATTTGTGGCTTGTCTCCACTCAGTTTTCCCCCAAGAACATCAGAATATAAATGACACTCCCACTGCCAGCCCTCATCAGACATTTCCCCTCAATATGTAAGAATATGACTTTCAGAGTAAGTCAAATCTAGAGCTATGATTAGGGTAAGAGAACCAGGCCTTTACCCAAAGAACAAATCTACAGGATCCCAAATTTAGAGGACAATGACAGCACTTAAAATCCTTTATCAGTAAGACAAGAACAGATTTTTTTTAAAATCTCTGTTAGCAAAAACAATTAGTTAAAATGTTAAGATATATGATATAAGATCATCTCTTGATTTATCCTCTTCCTTTCTCACCTACTCTGCACAGGACCTCCTCACTTCTCAAAAACTCCAGTGGCTTAGGGTCTCTGTAATTGCATTTTTCTTTGCCCTCCTTCCCCTTCCCCATTTTAGACATCATCTAAGAAAAATTTCCTAACGATTATTAAAGCTACTCAAAAATAAAAGGGATTACCTCAACATCTAGGATGTTCTCTCTCCATGGAGATTCTCAAGTCAGGCTTTGCTCTGGGTTTTATTATCAGTGATTGATTTTGCATTCCTGAAAAAGAGGAAAAAGAAAAGAAAAAGAAAAAAGACTTGTAAGAAGCCACCAGATGGCAGACTTCTTCCCTTCTGGAGCTGCATCCCAGATGAGTTTCTTTCTTCATTTACCTTGTAGGGGTCTTTGTCTACAGGGACTAAAAATAACTCTTCTTCTCCCCCCAACACTGAATTAGTAAAATTAAAACAAAACAAAAATATTTGATATTGTGTTTAGTCCTACTTGTTTCAGCTTTGTCTCACAGCTTATCTGGTAGTAAAAAAGTCAAATTATAGCTCAATTTCAAGGAAAGAATGTACAATCTTACTCATAGATTTTGTAACTTTAAAAATCATTTTAATAGTATTTTATTTTTCCAAATATATGTAAAGATAGTTTTCAACATTCATTTTCGTAAAACTTTTTGTTCCAATTTTTTTTCCCCTCCCTCCCTTACTTTCCCCTGTCCCAGACAGTAAGCAATCTGATACACAAGTTAAATATGTGAAATTCTTTTAAGTTCATTACTGCATTTTTCATGTTGCATAAGAAAAATCAGATCAAAAGGGAAAAAAAAAACACAAGAAAAAAAGCAAACTAACAACAACAACAAGGTGAAAATACTATGATTCACATTCAGTCTCTTTCTCTGGATATGAATTCATCTTAAGTCTATTGGAATTGCCTTGAGATTCTGTGATTTTTGAGGGAAATAGAATGAATTGTAATAGCTCATGTTTGCATCTTTACAAAAAAAGGTCCTAGGACCCGCCTCTGCAAGCATTGAGGCTAACAGTGCTACAAAAATAAGGTAGGTTTTATTTAACCCGACTCCAAATAAACACAAAATAAAAATGACTTAAACCTGAACCCATAAGTGATCAATTCTCCTCCCCTTTCAGGGGAACCCCTGTTGACACTTCCAGTGTACTGAGTTCTCTTCTAACAGAGCCTTCTTTCCTAATAGAGGAAAACATCCCTTGGGGTTGATAAATGACTCCTTTCCCCTGTACAATTTGCATAAATAACAGCATCAGTGGGTTTGCTGCTCTTTGTTGTAGTTCTGTCCCTTGCTAGTTCTTGGCTCTAGCCCTTGTTTGGTCTAAGAAATCAGTGTTGCCCACGAGCTCTTCCATTTCTCTCCAGGAGGCTTGCCAGGAACTCTCCATTGTCTAGGAACCATTCCTCAATTCCAGGAACTTCTTACTTCAATTCCTGCCACTGTGCTGCTGCTGGGTTATGTTTTTGCAGCTCCTAGTGCAGCATGGGAGCTCCTTAAAGCTTCTTTCCATTAACTTCCATCCATTTCTGGGCCCACTTAGTTCCTCTTCTGGAGGAATGTGATTTCCTGGAAGGGCAGTAAAATAGGCATTCTTCTCCTGGCTGTGCTTCTGATTCTCTGCCACCGTACCCATACTCTTACTTTCTCCCTTGCTTTTCCATTTCTTTTTATGTGTCATCTTCAACTTGGAGAATGTAAACTCCTTTAGGGAAAGGACCATCTATTTTTTTTTTATCCTCAGAGCTTAGCAAGGTACATAGCATATAATAAGCACTTACTAAGTGCTTCTTGCCTACCTACTTGCCTATGAAACTATGAAGCTACAGAGTTTTCCTTCAGAGAACTCAGATCTCCTCTCAGATTATTTTCTCTCTTTGTGAATCTGCTCTTCCCTTTGAAAGGCAAGTTCATGGGCATGGCTAAGCCATGATTCAATAAATCTTTCTGAAATATGTTATTAACCATTTACATCTTGTATGAAGATATTTTCAGTGGATGGCAATGAGGACCCAGGAAAACGACTCACACAATATAAAATTATATGGGATCCTGTCTGCCAGGTTAAGCAGATAGGTGGCAAAGTAGATAGAGTGCCAGACCTGGAGTCAGGAGGACCTGAGTACAAATCCAGCCCCAGATACTTACTAGCTGTGTGATTTTGCACCAGTCACTTAACAGTATTTGCCTCAATTCTTCATCTATAAGATGAGCTGGAGAAGGAAATTGTAAACTATTCCAATATCTTTGCCAAGAAAACCCCAAATGAGGTCATGAAGAATTGGACACAATCAATGGACTTAACAATTTCCAAATTAAGGGGACTGGGGAAAATTCCAGATTGAGATGAGGTTTCTAGACAAAACTAATTCTCCATACCTATTAGAACATGAGACACCAGCATATAGAACTGAAGGACAACTGGCTCTAATTTCACCTGCTTCATGATTTGAGCTGGTGATATCTTATGCTTAGAAAGAAAAGGGAAACTGAACTTAGAAATAAAGCTTAGAGTTAGGTAGTTTTGTGTTAGTTGTAGTAAGAAGAGACAGAAGGTAAGATAGTCTATCTCAAGGACTTTCTTGAAGCTATTTTTAAAATTAGATTTATTGGGGGAAAATGGAAATCATGTTGGGAAAGAAGGATAAAGTGGGTTGCGGATCGTGATTTTCATAAGAAAAAAGTTCTATTTTATTATTTGAAATTTATTAAACTGTCAAATCTTGCTAAACAAATTTTAAGGGGTTGTATTAGATTTTCAATAAAACACTTAATTGAAAAAAAAAAGACATTACCCTTGGATTGAAACTATGAATGTGTATTTGCTTAGTTGAACTTGCTTAAGGAGTTTTGCTGAAAGTCTCTTGGAATGACTGCAAAGTTCTATCAAACTAAAAATAGCTTCCCTGAAAAACAAACTTGTGAATATTTCCTTATAAGATCAACTTCATTCCTTTCAAAATTATACTCACTGAGTGGTGAAACAACAGGAAGCTAATTTGGACTGAGTTGATCGTTAAATTTTTGGTGTGGAATTTTATGACTTGGAAATTGGCAAACATTTGAAGACAGGGCCAGATTTATTGTTTTGTTGATAGTTAAATTGAACTTAAAGAAGGTAATAGAGAAAATGTTAACAATGCAGATTAAATTTAAAATTATATCTTTGAAATACATACATACATATTTATGGGAAAGCGGGTTGTTAAATATTTATACATATTTTAAATAGTATTTTATTTTTTCCCAATTATATGTAAAAATAGTTTCCAACATCCATTTGTAAGATTTTGAGTTCCAAAACTTTCTCCTTTCCTCCCCCACTCCCAAGATAGCAAACAATCTGTTATAGGTTATACATTGTGCATATTTTTTGGAAAACTAGTTGTAACATTTACTAGCTCATGTAGGTATCTAAGTAGATGCTGTTAATTTAGGTTCTGAAGATCTTTTCTAGGTAACTGGAAAGATTCCCTCTTTTTTTTCTTAATTTCTTCTAACTTTCCTTTCTCTTCTCCAGGTCTTCATGTTGTTGCTTGTCCTGGTCTTCATCTGCTATCCAAGGACCAGTCTAGCTACATATGGAGAGATTCACCAGTAAATTGGCCACTAGGTGGCAAATTCTTTTAGTTATGATGACCTACATAGTTCAGGAATGCATATCTTCTGACTAATTTTTTCCCTTAGTTCCCTTAGAAGACATCGTATTTTCTGACCATTTGAGTATTTCAGGCCAATGAATGAATGGATGAAAAAAATTTGATTAAATACTTATTTTGTGTTTTGATCTAAGCATTGAGATTTCAAATAAAGAAAATAATTCCTGCCCTGAAGGAGCTTGCATTTTTCTCCTTCCCCCAATAGTATTTTATTCTTTCACTTACATGTAAAAATAGTTTTCAATATTCATTTTTGTAAGATTTAGAGTTCCAATTTTTTCTTTTTCCTTTTCTTATCTCCCCTTTTCCTCAAGACAGCAAGCAATCTGATGTAGATTAAACATGTACACATTTTAAACATATTTCCATATTAGTGATGTTGTAAAAGAAAAATCAGAACAAAAAGGAAAAACCATGAGAGAGAGAAAGCAAAAGGTGGAAAAAGCATGCTTCAATCCATATTCAGTTCTCTCGAGATGGCATTTTCTATTCCAAGACTATTGGAACTGTATCAGATCACTGTATTGCTGAGAGGAACTAAATCTATCATAGTTGATCATCATATAATCTTGTTATTAATTTGTAAAATGTTCTCCCACCTCTGCTCATTTCACTCAGCATAAGTTCATACAAATCTTTCCAGGCTTTTCTGAAAACAGCCTGCTCATCATATAGAACAATAATATTCCATCACATTCATATAATATAATCCCCAATTGATGAGTATCCACTTACTTCCCAATTCCTTACCACTACAAAAAGGGCTGCTACAAACATTTTTATATTTGTGTGTCCTTTTCCCTATTTTATGATTTCTTTGAGATACAGACCCAGTAGAGACACTGCTGAATCAAAGGGTAGACAGTTTTATAGCCCTTTGGGCATAGTTTCAAATTGCTAAAGAACTTACATTCTAATACAATAAGACAACACATATAGAGGGGAGGTGTCCAGCAAAAAAGAGTTTTGGTATCTAGAACAAGAGGTGGAAAGGGATTGAGTATGTATATGGATGAGTTAAGTGGTCTAATTTGTCTGGGTCATCAAAAAGGCAGCAGTGTCCTAGGATGGACTCTTCAAAGATGAGTAAAGGTTAACATCTCCCAGTGATTCGGGACAGATTCTATTGATCCAAGCCTGTTGTGTATTGGAAATGCTGGTCAGTTGGGAGAAGTTGGGTAGTAGGGGAAGGCAAATGGCAAGCTGAATGTGATAAGTCAATTGATTATTGGTTTAAGGTCCTCTACCTTTTCTGGCTGAGTCTGTGATTTAATTTGTGTAGGTAATTTCCACTGTGAAAACTCCCTCTACTGATCCAGATTGGTAATTCATCTGCTACTTATAATCTTAAAAGTTACTGAAAATTTACTTTAGAAGTTACTGAAAGTAACTAAAAAGTTATTTTAAAAGATACTGAAAGCTTAAGTGTCTTGCCTATGATCACACAACTAATACTCTAGTCTTCCTGACTCCAAGGCTGGTCTTTTAACCATTATAGCACACTGCCTTTTAAGGCACATTACTCCATGAATTCCATGTGATTCTGAAGAAATGCATGATGGAGGTAGTAGGTAAATCCTGTCCCTGTTATATCCCTTTCCCTTCTAGATCATAATCTTCATAAGGGCCCATATAAATTCTGCTATGCAGTTGATTTTATCATTATTTTCCTCAATGCCTAGCACAGTGCATTGCACAATATAGGCCATTAATAAACATTTGTTAGTGAGACCAAAATGAGGGACAGATTTGAATCCAAGATTAATTAGTGAGCAGCTAAGCTTGGTCCCCTACCTCCTTCGAGTTCTGCTATTTGCCCAAGGTTGGCTTCTCTAACACGGGATGCTACCAACTTTTTCTCTTCTGAGGTACAAAATATGCTGGAGTCAGCTTGAGTACAGTTTTCTGTGTGAACATTTACATAACAGAAATCTTCAAAGGTAACACATCAAGTTGTGTTGATTGTCTAGATTTAACAACCTTATGGCTAAATTCCAATAAACTTGTATTGGAGAGAACCATCTGCAGCCAGAGAGAGGACTATGGGGACTCAAAGTGGATCATAAGGTAGCATGAAAATACTTTGTAGTCGTTATCGTTTGCTTGCTTATTTTTTCTTTCTGATTTGATTTCTCTTGTGCAGCATGATTAAATGTAGATATATGTTTATTAGGGGAAAAAAAGAAAGCTATGGCTAAAATATAAATAATATAATCAAACTTTTAAAGTGTGTTATCCACACAAGTTTTGTTGTTGTTGTTTCTCCTTTCTGGAAAGTGAGCTGTTAAAAGCTCACCAGCACAGCTGTTCTCATTTAGAAGGGATGATTCTAAGATTACTTTTAGGTAGGTTGGCAGAGGGCCAATCTTCTCCACGGTGTGCAACGGGCTGGAAAAGGTGGGGCATGCTTCGTTTGGCCGGGCTCAATTAGACGAGAAAAGTGGCCATTTGGGTGTGAACAACAACCTCAAGAACGAGGGCTTTTTCTCCACCTTTCAGAAACAGCAGAGTCTACGCTGAAGTTAGGAAAGTAACGGGACTTTCCAGTCCGTGCTTCTGCACGTACAGGAAAGAGAAGGCAGGCTAGCCCTCCGCAGCCCCACGGGGGACAGAAATGACCGTACCAGACGGGAACGAGGAACGGAAGGGTGTTTGAGACTCCGCCCTGCCCAGCCCCGGACTTTAGAGATTGGGAAAGAGGAGAGGCGAGAAGATGAGGGGGGAGAGGGTGGTGAAGAAGATGGCAGGAAGAGGGGAAGAGGGAGTGTACAAAGTTCGGGGGAGGAGACAAGGGAGAGAGAAAAGAGCGGGTAGGAGGGGTGGAGAGAGCAGGAGAAACAGCGGAGAGCTGGGAGGGAGGAAGCTGGCCGCGAGAAGACCAGTGTAGGAAGGAGTGAGGAGGGGCGACTAGCTGGCAGCTAGCGCTGGGGGCCGCGGCGGCCGCCGAGGAGGAGATCCCCGAAATCCTTGCCTCCCCGCTCGCCGCTAGCCGGGCGCTCGGCTCGAGGCGCATTCCGGGTCCGCACGGCCGCCGCCGCGCCCCAGGGCCATGCGCCCCCCTCCGCCGCGCCAGCCCCCGCCGCCGGCGGCCGGGGCGCGGAGCTCGGTGAGCTTGCAGAGGTCCTTCCTGCGGAGTCCGCTGGGCGTGCTGCGGCTGCTGCAGCTGCTGGCCGGGGCCGCCTTCTGGATCACCATCGCGTCCAGCAAGTACCAGGGCCCCGTGCATTTCGCGCTCTTCGTCTCCGTGTTCTTCTGGCTGCTGACCGCCGGCCTCTACTTCACCACCCTGCTGGGCAAGCACGAGCTGGTGCCGCTGCTGGGCCCCCGCTGGCTGCTCACCAACGTGGTCCACGACCTGATGGCGGCCGGCCTGTACGTGGCGGCCTCGGGCATCATGATCGACCAGACGCTGAAGCACAGCTATTGCAACCTTGAGCACTACTTGCTGCCCTGCGCCTTCAACGCTTTCCTGACCGCGTCAGTGTGTGGCTGCTTCTGCCTCTCTCTCTACCTGCTCTCGGCGTTCTACGGCTCCTGCCGCCGCTGCCGGGGCCACCAGGACTTAGCGTGAGGCCGGTCTCGGCCCGGGCGGGAGGGGAAGGGGAACAGCACAGCCTCCCGCCCCCCGCCTCCCTAGGTCCCTTCCTCTCCCTTGCACAGCCCCACTCTCCGGCCACCCGCCCTCCCAGTCCTCCAGCCCCCTTCCGAGGGCTCCTTTTGCCCGGCCGCCCCTCTTCCTCCCTCCCGCCCCCCATTGCCCACAAGACCCAGCCTGGACCGAGGCACAAGGAGCTGCACAAACTGTTGCACACACAGACACTCAGTGGACCAGGGAGTCTCCAAAACGCAGAGACGGGCGCGAGCTTGGGCGCGAGCCAGTGACACTTTGCAAGATTCCCGGGCCGGCTGCAAACTGTGAAAGAGACAGGTAGAGACACAGCCCGGAGGACCCACCCGGGGCTGGCTCGTCCACGAAAGCCCCTTCGCCACTCCCACAGCTAGGCTCCTCTCCCCTCCCTAATTTAAACGTGGACAGAGACGCCCGCGTGGATCCGGGGAAAGCTCTTCCAATGAAGCCTGTTCTGTAGCGGTTTCTTAACCCCTCCTTTCCTTCTCCGGGAGGAGCTCGCCACCCTTCCTTTGGCCCCTCTTCCAGCCGCTATTCCCTCCGGGCCAGGCGGCAGGCTGTCAGCCAGCCAGCCAGTTACTTGGCTTTCAGGCAGAATAAACGGGGAGCCAGGAAGGCTCTGGGCTGAGGCTCCAAGAACAAGTTTAGCCCGGGGCAGGGCCACGCCTTTTTGCATCCTCCCGGATGACCAGTATCCTCTCAGCTGAGTAGTTTTTTGTGTTATTGTGACCTGGCGTGGCGCTCCAGACTGGGCAGTACATCCAGCAACTTAGTGCTGAGTACCAGGGGATATGCCAAAATACCAAATACTTTTAGGTGCTAGAGAGTGTCTGCCATCTTGCTCACCAAGACGCACAGCCCCTCTTCACCCACTTACAGAAACCTGTTCACATCTGTGTGACTTGACCTAGTTGCCTTATGGGCCTTAGGGGCCACGGACTTATGAAAGGCTAGAGCCGAAAGAAATCTTGTCCATCATCTTCTAGTACAATTCCGATGATTTAGAGATGGGGAAACGGGTCATCTAGAAGTGAAGTCCCTTAAACTTTGAAGGCTGGACTAAAGGTATTCTGGCCTCTTGACATTCAGATTGGTGCTTTTTCTAGTAAACAAAAGCTGCTTCTCAGTCTAGGGCTGTGAAGGGTCAGAATGTGTCTAACAAGATATGAAGTACTTGATTACCTTCAGTTTTATCAGTCCTGACAAATGAGATCCAATTTAGCTGCCTCAGTCTGTCCAGAGGTTTGAGGGGTAAATTCTAACATTCATAAACTTTGTGGTAGACAAGAGCAGAGCAGGATTAATTTGCAGATTAGGAGATGAAGGTTGAATTTGAATTAGCTATATGGGAAATGAGGGTCATTGCAGTTTCACTCAGGGAGATTATTTTAGGAGACTTGGGTGGGACTAGTGGGGAAAAGTACATTATGGAAAATTCTATGAAATTATGACTTCTTTCAGCTTGATAAATGAGAACTTGTTAAATTTTTAGCTCTCTCTGGGACTGGTCATTTTATCTACTTTACATCTTTTTGGAAAATAAATAGAGCTCCATCTAGACTATATTTTCCCCCTGGAAAAGATCTGACTCTTTACAATCATGAGAAGCAGCTTCATGATTCTGAAACCACGTGAGAATCCCTGTGGTTTACTTAGGGTCTCTGCAATTTAGCACTCATATATTGAACAGCCAAAGAGAGAAGTCTTCTGAAGGTTGGAGAATCAGAGATTATACCAACGAACTGTTTGGGAGTGATGTTTGGCTATGGAGGTCCCTGAAAGGTAGGCAACTATTTTCCTATCCTCTCCACCAATCCAAGTAGCTGCCCACTCCTGGGGGGTGGAGTTAGGTGTGGTTAGTCACTAAACTTCTGGTGTAAAAACAGAAAAACTCATTTATTTTTATATGCATTCATTTTTGGTGGATTAGGGCTTATGCCAACTGCTATAAAAACACAGTTTTGAAGTTGCTAAATCTTTGAGAAGCAAAGCCCTTATTAATTTAATAGTGCCGACTTTTTTTTTTTTTTTTTTTTTTTTTTTTTTTTTTTTTTTTTTTTTTAGAAATATAGCTTTTTGATTAGAAATATAGTGATGTGGTAAAACAATACTAGAAAAAAAAATTTTTTTAAACAGTGTTTCAATTTTTACCAGACTTAGAGCTAAGTAATGTTAAAGGTGTGGGGCTTGGCATTCATAGAATAAAACCCCTACTTCCTGCTCTGTAAAATAGGAAGCAATTTATTTATTGACCAGAAACTCTTTTGTGTGTGTGGACAACCCTGTCTGATAGAACTTTAGGAGTGGCTCCTTAGAGATTCAGACAGAGGCATGTTTTATGCAATTATTGCCTATGAAGTCAATGTGTTTATTTTGCATATACTCTCATTCACTCCTAAATTTATCTTTTCCACTCTCACTTCTAATTCCCAAATCTTCAGCACATGTGGTATTTTCAGTTATTCCAATGGAAACAGAAAGTGTCTGGTCTGGGTTATGTAAATGCCCTTCTTCTCCCATGCCCTCTGAGGTGGCTAAAACATGTTCTCTTTTCTTCTGAAAGGAGACCTGGGATTCTAGGGGATTCTCTGAGGGTATTGGTGCCTGTTAGCCTAGGGAGAAGTGTTGCCTTGTCCCAGGGGGGAGGCTGGTCCCTCTGTTCAGACTTACTAGTGGGAGCAAACTTTCTGGGGGTAGATGTGATATAGGAGGACAACAGAGAGTAACTATTTAGCAGAGAACAAGGAGAGAATAACTTTTTCTTATGTTTCAGCTTGCAGAACTGAGAGAAGAATCCAAGCAGCTGCCCACATTAGCCATCTCTTCATTGTTTGGGATGGTCAGTGGAGGGGTGTCTGAGAAGACAGCTCTGGACAGAAGAAGCAAGGAATTGTCAAAGTTTACCTGAACAATATTGGAACAGCACTATCTGGGCAACTTTACCAGCAACTGGTTTCCAGAGCCTGTAACACATGACTTTAGGGTAGTGTGTAACTAGGTTTGGGCTCCTCCCAAGTGGGTGTACGCATGTGTATGTATATCTGTACATACACAAATCTGATTTCTCTGTGCCAGTGTTTGAGTGCATATTCCAGACTTCTGGCAAGCAATGAACAGATCTTATTTATCCCCTAGTTTCTCCTCTTCCTCCTTCTCCTTCTCCTCCTTTTCATCTTCCTCCCCCTCCTCTATTTTTTCCTCCTCCACTTTATCCTTTTCCCTTTTCTCCCTCTCTACTCTCTCCTCCTCCTCCTCTTCTTACTATCATCCAAGCTACATCTTTCTTCCCGGCCTAATTGTTCCTATTACAAGTGCCATTCGGGATCTCCCCTCACTTCTGTTATTCATGGGTGCCTTGCCTACTTCACTTAGATTACTTACCATTAGATCTCATTTGTGGCCTTTTTAATGTCATCATCAGCCTTTTGCCTTTGTCAGACAGATGAATTCTGCTTTCCAGAGAATAATAGAAGACAATCTGATTTCCTAGATGTATCATTGGCCTTTAACCCTCCAAAATCCTTGCCAACCTAACTCTCTTGCCTTCCAAAATGGAGATTTTAGGATTGATATGAAAATCCCTTTTCCTTCCCCATTCAGCTACACTTTCAAGCCCCAGTCTCATTCAATGTTAGTGGGAATCTAGTCTCAGAGACATTCCAATCCTAGAGGCTCGTCCCAGACTAGAATCAGCCTCTTTGTTGCCAGGACTCAAATCTTCTCAGTCTGAACTGTGCCAAAGACAAGTTCACTATCCATTTCCCTGAAGACCCTACGATTGGCTCTTTGTGCAGACTTTCCTTGGCTGCTTGCTGAACATGACCTACTAAGTCTCCAGCTGGACCAATTTAGGAAGGCAGCTAAGCAACAGCCAACTGGGGCAGTCTTGCATTTTGGGGAGACCTGCCTCAATGCATTCTCAATGCAGGGATTTTTTTTTAACTAATCTGCTTTTCTGAATAAAGTTTTGTTCATATTTCATATGGGAGGTGGGTGAATTCTCATCTAGGGTGTCTTTGATTTGGTAAATCTTTGCTTTTGTACCTTAGTTGCCTTTTTTTTTCCTTGGCCTTCCCCTAGAAGAAAAAATATTAGAGCATTCCCCTAGGGAAGAGGAAATAGAACTAGCAGAGAAATTCAGGGCCTGAGGCTGTGGAGAAAAGAAACCTTGTTTTTATCTGCCTCTGCCAAGCATGACTGTGTGTTTGTATGTATCAGTGAAGATGCAATTTGAAAGATATAAATGATTTCCCCCTACTTTTGCAATTGCCTACAGGCATCTCCCACTGCCAAGGGGCAGTATAAGATCCGGATATTCCTCTGACTGGCAGCAGCCTGATTCCTTGGGGATGGGATAGGGAGGGGCAGGGGCTCTTGCTTCAGTTTGTAATTATGTTGGACAGTCTCACTCTGAGACAGGGTTGCCTGAGGTCAGGAACCAAAAAGAAGAAAATGTGTCCGATAGAGCCAGGAAAGGACTCTGTGGTATTTTGGAGGATCCAGCCCCTGCCCGGGACTCTCAATTGGCCCTCTATTTGTAAGCCAGCAGGGCAATCAACCCCCCAGAGCCTAGTGGGTTGCAGGATTGGAATGAATAGCCTCCTAACTTCTCCCAGTCAGTGTGATCTTTGCAAAACAGCATTATTCTATTCATCATTCCCCTCCTCAAAAACCTTTAATGATTCTCCCACATTTTGGAAGAGCATATTTCAAAAAGTCAGAGGAAAAATAGATTCGATTCCATGGACTAAAATGTGTAGTTCTAAAATCATCGACTCCATCATTTACACAATTGCTAATTTTCTAGGCAACTAGCTAGGTGTCACGTGGATAAGATACTGGACTTGCAGTCTGTTAAGACCTGAGTTCCAATATTTGCTAGCTGTATAATTCTGGGAAAGTCATTTATTTAATCTCTCCCAACCAAGTTCTCTTATCTAATAATAATAATAATAATAGCATCTGCATCACAGAGTTCTTTTAAGAATCAAATGAAATAATTTATGTAAAGAGCCTTGTAAGCTTTAAACTTCTATATAGCAATTATTTTTATTTCTCCCATAAATCTGGGACCTGTTCTAAAAATAGATATAGAATCCATGGGAAGAGTGGGCTCAAACTTAGAGTAAAATAGCATGAGGCAGAGTTATAGGATATGGCAAAAGTAACTCATATAACTTCTGCTACCAAAAGGCTTGGACGTCCTTTCTCCAGATCCCTTACAGATTCACTTCCCTATCCCCTGGGGTTGTTTGAGGTGATGAGAGTTTGACACAGTTAATTTAGGTGTGTGCAATATCTCTGCTGGGCAGGTTGGATTATTAGGGTCTATTCTCCGCATCCCAAACTGTGATTACCAGCTCCTATTTTTATTATTTCATCTTAGTAAACACCTTTGCAGAGAGTTAATTATGTCTATTAGGGTTTCCTCACAGAGATACATCCTTAGAAATTGAATGCCAGCTGTCTCAGCCTTCCATGCATGTACCAGTTGGTAAAATAGCCAAGGGAGAGGGTACTACATTTATGCTTTGTATCTATTTGTATTTGGACATGTTTCCTCCAATAGAATGTAAGTTTCTTGAGAGTAGGTAAGTGAGGAAAGCAAGATGTTGGGGAGAGGACCGAGAAATCCAACACCCTAGAATTCTCAGTGAAGAGAAAGATTTCTTCCAGCTGGCCTTCCCCACTTCATGTGCTCTAGATGATAGCCTAGGGATAAAGAATTTTACTAGCGAGTCCAGTGGCAATGATACTGCTAACCTTTTACAAACATTATCCTAAGTAGAATGTATGATCTGGATTTTCCAAAGTCCCTGAGGATAGGGAGAACTGGGACTGGTTGGAAGGAGACACCCTCTACACACATACATACCATTGGCTCCTTGCAAGACTTAGTGACCTCATCCAAAAATGTAAACAATGCTGCTTCTCTCTCTGCCCATTTCCTTACCCTCAGGGGTTGTTTGAGGTGATGGTAATTTAATAGTCATAGTCAATTTAAATTTTTTTTTAAGTCAGAAAGTCAAAAAAGATATTTAGAAATCACATTATCCAGTCTCTTCTCAGATTTTACAGAAGAGGAAGCTCTCACTTGTGGTCAGTAGTCAGACGAGGGTGATATTTTTTCCAGCACTCAAACTCATACACATGGGATGTGTGATCAGGTGAAAGGGATAGAACAAAGATACTAAACTTTATCCTAAATTTTGCCTTCAAATGGAGGAAACAATTGTGATCTATAGGTGGGGTTGATAGGAACACACTAGAACTGTGCTTTAATTGATCTTTATCTAATAGACAAGGAGGGTTCATTTCTTAGACTCATTGGCAAGCAAAACTTTTCCCAATGCTGACCCTGGGTAATGAGTGATCTAGATCTTTATCTGGCTCTCTCATTCTGTCCCATGCTACATGTGTTTACCAGAGACTCTTCACATCTGTAGATTTGCCTATTAAATCCCTCACTGAGCCCAGGGAAGGGCGGGGTCATTTTGCACATCTGAGTTTATACCCTGAAAAGGGTTTGTTTTTTTTTTTTTTTTTTTTTTTGGAAGAAATAAAGGGAGAGAGGAAAAGGTTACCTGAAGCACAAGGAGTGGGTGATGGTTGCCTGCTTGAAAATCTAACTGAAGATCTATATATGGGTTTTTAAAAAAATGCATTAGGAGGAAATTTAAGCCTACCAGGCATTCAATTTTTACTTTTATTTGCTTTAATTGGGTAAATGTCTCACTGAGAACAGCTTCAGTGGAAATTTTCATAAAGGGAAGGAGTGATGAGTAATTTTTCCTTCCTAGTTCCCTGACCTCCCTTTATTTTTGTCAATCACTTATAGGGCAATCCAATAAAATCCATTTCCCCCCCTTTTAAATGTTTCATTAATGTGTTTTTTCTCTTTTTATATCAGTTATTTTCCAATGATTTCTTCTTCCTTCCCTTCCCCATTCCCTAGAGGGACTCTCCTTTTCTAACAAACCAACACATATCTGAAAACATACTCCTCATTCCATACCTCTCATCTACCACATTTCTGCTGAGAAGTAGGGGCATATTTCATCATCAGTTCTCTGAAATCACAATTGGGCACTGTGTCTAATCTAATCCAATAAGTAATTATTAAGGAAATTCTTTTTGCCAGACACTGTGCCGTGAGCTAAGCATATAAGAACAAAATGAAAAAGTACACATGTATCTCAGAGATATTGAGAATTTGGTTCCAGACTACCACAATAAAAATGAAAATTGCAATAAAGTGAGTTACAAATTTTTTTTTGGTTTTCCAGTGTAAAAGTTATGTTTACCTTATATTGTAGTCTATTAAATGTGCAATAGTATTAAGTCTTAAAAAAATCCCCAGCACACTAAACCAATGTGTGTACCATAATTTCAAAATACTTCATTGCTAAAAACAAACAAAAAATACCCAAACCAACAAAAACTGTTATCATCTGAACCTTCAGTGAGCCATAATCCTTTTACTAGTGGAGGGTCTTGCTATAATGTCCTTGTATCCCTTTTTCAGACTTTCAGATATGAAGAGATTTGCCAAAATCATACAGACATAAAGTCACAGTGTGTATTCACAAACACTGAAACTGAAATACAAATGTAATACCTATGGTCATCAAATAACTCAAAAAACAGGTTTCCCGGATGATGTTACTTTAGCTTTAAGGTAGTCTTGCTCTTTGCATTCATTAACCCATAGTTCATGAATAAGATGGTGGTTGCAGAAGAATGGGGTGGCTGTGGCAACTTCTTAAAATAACCCAACATTGAAGTTTGCCACATCGATTGACTCTTCCTTTCACAAAAGATTTCTTTGTAACATTTGAACTTGTTTGATAGCATTTTACCAGTACTAGAACATCTTTTAAAATTGTGGTTAATCCTGTTTTGGACTACCTGCCATCTAGGGGAGAGGAGAAGTTTTTGCAAGGGTCAATGTTGAAAAATTACCCATGCATATGTTTTGTAAATAAAAAGCTATAATAATAAAAAATTGTGGTTAATCCTGCCAAACCCTGCCGTTGCTTTATTAAGTTTAATTATTAATTATTTAATTATTATTTAAATATATATTAATTAGCTTAATCTAATACTTTTCAATATTGTTATGTCTTAGGAAATAGGGGGGTTCAAGGAGAGGGAGAGAGAAGGGGCAATGGCTGGTTGGTGGAACAGTCAGAATACACAAAACATTTATTAAGTTTGAAATCTTATATGATTGTGGTTTGTGGTGCCCCAAAGAATTATAATAGTAAAATCAAAGATCACTGATTTCCATAAAGATATAATGATAATGAACAAGTTTGAAATACTGTGAGAATCACCAAAATGTAACATAAAGATATGATGTGAGTACATGTTGTTAGAAAGATGACACTGATAGATTTGCTTGATACAGGTTTGTCACAAACCTTCAATTTTTTTTTTAATTTTAACATCTTTAAAGCACAATAAAGCAAAATGAAATAAAATAAGGTATGCCTGTATTTACTCTAAAGGACTTTATATTTTATACAGCTCACAGCTGGGAAAGAATTGGTCTTTGGATGAAGGACCAAGTCAGTGATTAGTCATCAAAGTTCATTCATTGATCATTTAGTGATCAAAGATCAACTTGTTTTCCTCAATTTTTCCAGACATTGAGGCAGATGCAATCTTTACTTTGTAACTTTATTTATTATTACTAGAGGTGAGAGTATATGAAAAGATTACAAGTTTCTAAGTAACTAAAATATTGCAGTTTATCTATCAACTGTTACATGAAGCAAAATAACTATTCCTTTAATCAGCTCCCTTTGCTGTGATCTCCTTTGTTTAGTATTTATCATATAGTGGTATCTAAGGCAGCTAATTGTGTTCTTTTCTGGCCTAGACTTACTTAGACTAAAAACTCTATGAGGGCAGTGATCTCTTTATCTTTCTGGCAACCTGCTGTTTGGTCGGTTGACTGATGTACTTCGCTCTTGAAGAGGACAAAATGATATCACTATGTAGGAGTTGAGTTACAGTGTATCTGACTGTGTCTGATCAGACTCCTATGAGTTCAAAATGCTCTGTCACAGGTCGGACACAAATAGTCCATACGAACATTTGGGGTGGACTCTCTAATTTCGCTCATCTCTCGTTTCCTTGAGGCTAATTCAATTCTGCTGTGCAACCTCACTGATGAGGGCATGCCATGTTGGGCCCTGTGCCAGTGTCCCAACTGATTCCAAAGTTCTTAAGTAATACTGTGAGAGTGTCCTTGTATCCCTTTTTCAGACTTTCAGATATGAAGAGATTTGCCAAAATCATACAGACATAAAGTCACAGTGTGTATTCACAAACACTGAAACTGAAATACAAATGTAATACCTATGGTCATCAAATAACTCAAAAAACAGGTTTCCCGGATGATGTTACTTTAGCTTTAAGGTAGTCTTGCTCTTTGCATTCATTAACCCATAGTTCATGAGCCTCCAGCAATGATTTTTAATATTTAGCCAGACATCACAATTAGTTAAAAGCTTAAATAATTATCATTTTAAAGAAAAATATTCATAAAATATTTCTATATCTTAGGTGGTTAATATAATTGAAAACTGGAATGGATTTTGAAATAATATCTCTGATTAAGATATTAGACATTTTACCTCCCAGAAGCTGTCTCTAATAAATCATCAATACCCTAAGAAGGAGGAGGATATTCTGCTTCAGTGATTTCTTATATTTGGCCTTCGGGAAGATTTATCTGGTAAAGACAGACTACATTTGGACAGAGTCTCAGATAACCTTCTCCAGACCTTTCTTGGTGGAGTCACCTAATTTTTAAAGTTTCTGTCTCCACAAAAAGCTCTATATAATCAAGTCATTTTGATTGGCAGATCTTTCCCCTGGGATGGTTCACACATTGCCTTGTTTGGAGGTTCTGGGGGACTAGAGGTAGAATTATTGGGGGGCGTATTATTATTTTTTTGTATAGGGAAGGTGAAATTATCTTTATTTAATCATAGTACATATGGGTTACAGTTTTGAAACATGAATATTCCTAGCCTTGTTATTAATTTTTTGAAATCTTGAGTTTGAGTGTTTCTGGATTAAGATGGATTGAAGAAAAGAAAGATTAGATACTGGAAATTCAGTTAGGGAGCTGTTGCTATGAAGAAATAGTTAATAAGGGCCTGAACCCTCATGCTGGCCATATAAGGAAAAGAGATGAGTATGAGATTTATGTAGGTAGATGAGGTATTTATGAAAGCAGATAAGCTACAAACCACTAGTGGCAAACCATTCTAGCATTTTTTTGCCAAGAAAACTCCAAAGAGTCAGAAATGACTAAACAACAAGAGAAACTTCTCATCCTTCTGGTTCTTCTTGGGTAAGTTACTTAATCACCTGATTTTCAGTTTCCTCACCTTTAAAAGCAGAATAACTATACTATCTATCTGACATACTTGTTGTAAAGATCAAATGACAATTAAATGGTATAGTGGAGAGAGCTGTGACTAATCAGGGAGACTCAGTTCAAATCTGGCCTGAGATGCTTGTTACCCATGTGACTCTGATAAGCCATTTTACCCCAGTTTTCTCATTTGTAAAATGGGGATAATAATAGTACCTATTTGCGAGGATCAAATGAGATAATATGTGTAAATGCATAGAACAAGATTGAAGCATACTTTTCAAATTTTCATTATTTTTAATGCTTCTTTTGGTAACATGGTAATTATTAGAATATGTTGTATAAGGAATAAGCTAATGGAAATATGTTTTGCATCAATTCATCTGTATAATTGATATATTGCTTGCCTTTTCAATGGGGAAGAGAGAAAATTTAAAACTCAAAATTTTAAAATGCTAAAATTACATTAAAAATTAGAAAGGGAATAAAATTTATCACAGTGGCTAGCATATAGGAGATGCTATATAAATACAAGTTTTTGTTTTTTTTTTTAAATCAAATTAGGCAATTTATATAAAGCACATTATTGGCCTTAAAGTATTGCATAAGTTGTCTTTGAGAGCTGGCTACTGCTGTCTCCTAGCTCTGTCATTTCTGTGAGTTATACTACTTGTCCAGTTAGTGTAGTGTATGTGTGAGTAAGTGCATACATATGTGTGTGTGTGTAGATTTTGTGCATTATAGTCTATTGTGACTTCTGGAGTTTCCATCCAGTAAGACACTATAATCTCTTTCATTTGCTGCCAGATTCCAATTACAGACACACACAGCTTGAGTCAATCAAAAAAGTATGATATAGTATATCATAGATTTATGGTTTCACATACAATACCCATTTCTGGTCTTTATATGGGCAGAGAGTCATTTTATATGGAAATATTGGTTTGTTTGATGATTTTCTGTTTCATAATTTAAAAAAATTAAGAAAAAAGAAATGTGAAATGTGGATTAAAAACTGCCTTAGAGATTGCTGTCTGTTTTGATAGTCTTAAATTGTCTTAACTTCCTAGGAGAATATGACAATAATTTTGTTATTGCTGTTGTTTAAGTTTTTTGTTTTTTTTTTTTTGTTTTTTTTTTTTTTGTGGAATTTCGCTTGTCTGGAGGACATAGTTTTCCCATGCATGAAAAAACACGCCCAAACATAGCATAACTGTTTTTTACTCATGGCAGAAAAAATGTTAATACTCTGTAATTTGCCTTGAGTCCTCAAAGACCCAGGTAGTCCCAAACTATTCTATTTCACTGTTGTTCAGTCACATCTGATTTTTCATGACTCCCTTTGGAGTTGGCAAAGTTATTGTAGTGGTTTGCCATTTCCTTCTCCAGCTCATTTTATAGATGAGAAAAATGAGAGAAATAGAATTAAGTGACTCGCCCAGATTCACAGATGTTTTCCTGACTCCAGGCCCATCATCACTCTAGCCATTGTGCTACCCAACTGCTTCCAAACCATTTTATAGTCATACCTAAAAACTGATGAATTCAAGGAACACAGTTCAGGGGTTAAGATTCAGATCTCCCATCAGTTCTTCCTATAGGGCATTAGCAGGCAAATGTTTTACTCATAGCCAACACAGACTAAAGATTCAGTCCATTGGAGCATTCTCCCCTGTGACTTTCCTTGTTACTGTTCTGTCACTGAAAGATATCAAATTCTAGTTTAATCATTGATCTCCATTTCTGCTGTTTTGCCATGTTGTCATGTTTGATGCAATCAGCACCATGCCATCTACAAATAGATACACAGGAAGAACTGAATCAATCCATAGAGATTTCCTTTCTTCCATTAGGATTCTACCTTGACTGTCTTCTATGACACTGATTATCAGCTTCAGTGAGCACATGTCTTCCTGTTTCATGACTCACTTCACAGAAATAAGTAGAGAATCATTGGATAAATTTATTCTCTTAAAAATTATAACATATACATGGGAGATACCTTGATGAAGGAGAACTTTTCTTTGTGAAATTAAGTGTTTTTTTTTAATAGTATAAAAACAATATGCACAGTGGAATCTTGCATTCTCTATACTTTCCTGATAATTATGTGATTACAAAGGTGCTATAAAATATTGTTGGTGATAGTCTGTCTCTTAAGTTTCCATCAAGGATAGTCTCAATACAGGTGTCAATTATTCTCATAAAAAAGTCAGATATTCTCTTGGCCATCTTTTTTAATTCCCACCCCCTTTGGTATTCTTGGTGATCAAACATTATGTCATCTCTAGCTGGGGCCTCTTCTGGTTCAGTCCAACTAATTTTCCCCATCTTTCCTTTCTTTTGTGCCATTTTCATTTCCTTCAGCAGCACATTTTAGGTAGACATGTTGAAGTCTTTATGTTGTGGCTCCACTATTCTTGCCGAGGAAAAGTTGATCATAAAATTTTTTATATCCATGCATACGCTTTGAAAATAAAAAGCTTTAAAAAAAAGAAAAAAATATATAACTTACCATTTCTCATCTGTTTGTTGTCCTTCTAGCTTGCCAAGCTTAAAAAAAAAAACCTTTTCTTTTTTCTTCAAATGAGGTGATATGTCTTATTATCTTCCACCATCTTCCTCCATGAGATTTTACAAATGAACATTATATTCTAAACTGATGTTGCCCTTGGCTGCAATATCACCTTGGTTGGCAGGGAGATCAATTGATTCTTGGATGACAGTTTCTAGGCTCTTTTGCATTCTCCATAATGGCAATTGATTTACTTTGGTTAAACTTTTGAAGGAAATGTTTATAATCTGTATTAATGCCCATTCCTCCATCTGTTGCTTATTGCTTTTCTTTTCTTTTCTTTTTTGGCATCAGTAGCTTGTTTAAACAAATCAAGCTGGAGTTGTTTAATTGCATGCCATTTCTCTTTAATTTTCTTTTCGTCATTTTCACCATTCTCTCATTTCTGATGGCTGGAGTGCTGGGCTTAGGGAATCAAATAATGTATTTAAGGGTTCTGCAAACTTCATAGGTTTTCATAGATTCATATGAATGATAACACTTTACAAGGATGTTGGGGGGATCAAGTAAGACAATATATAAAAGACTTTGCAAACCTTGGATCATTTATAAAAATGTTGGCTATTGTTATTATTATGATTGCTCAGACATATTGGTAATCTGACTGTACCCAGAAAGCTGATTCAGGAATAATTCTCAAATCTATGATTTGCTTCCAATCTATTAAAATATAATCAAATTTATTTCTTATTTATTATGTCTAGAATCTTCTAAATATTTCCTTAAAGAAAGCATATATACATACATATATATACATATATATGTAGATATATATGTTGGCCTATCTGAATGCTTCTGAATAGTTAATAGCTTTTTTCCCTTACTCTTAAACTATATTTTTCTTTTTAATGGTATTTTATTTTTTGAAATACATGCATAGTTTTCAAGAGTTACCTTTGCAAAACCTTTGGTTTGAATTTTGTCTCTCTTTTTCCCTCCCTCCCTTCTCTCTAAGACAGAAAGCAATTCAATGTAGATTAAACATACACAATTTTTCTAAATGTATTTCCATATTTTTCATGCTATGCAAGAAAAATCAGATCAAAAGGGGAAAAACATGAGAAAAAGGAAAAAAAACAAAAAAGTTGAAAATACTATGTTTTGATCCATATTCATTCTCCATAGCTCTCTCCCAGGATGTGGACAGCATTTTCCATCACAAGTCTATTGGAATTGTCTTGAAACACCTCATTGTTGGAGTGAATAATAAAATTTATTATTCTGCATAGTTGATCCTCACATAATCTTGTTGATACTGTGTACAACGATTCTGCTCACTTCACTTAGCACCAGTTCATGTAAATCTTTTCAGGCTTTTCTAAAATCAGCCTGCTCATCAAATATTATAGAACAATAATATTCCATTATGCTCATACACCAGAACTTATTCAGCCGTTCCCCAACTGATGAGTATCCACTCAATTTCCAATTCCTTTCCACTAAAAAAAGGGCTGCTACAAACATTTTTGTATATGTGGGCCCTTTCCCATTTTAAAAAAATAATTTCTTTGGGATACAGACCCAGTAGAACACTGTTGGGTCAAAGGATATGCACAGTTTGATACCCTTTGGGTATAATTCCAAATTGCTTTCCAGAATTGTTGGATCATTTTGCAACTCCAACTCCACCAAATCGAACCATATTTTCCAATATATATATCTTTGCATTAAAGTAACCAATTTTGTTTTTGTTCAGTCATGTCCAATGCTCAAATACTCCATTTGGGATTTTCTTGGCAAAGATACTGAAATGGTTTGCCATTTCCTTCTCCAGTTCATTTTACTGATGAGGAAACCAAGACAAACAGGGTGAAATGATTTGCTCAGGATCACACATCTAGTAAGTATCTGAGACCAATTTTGAATTTAGGAAGATGAGTCTTACTGACTCCAGGCCTGGCACTTCATTCACAGAGCCACCTAAGTGTCCCTAAAGTAATTAAATATAAAAGTGTTATTTTGGCTTATACCTATGATTTCATCCTTGCCTTTTTTCCTGGCTGAAATTTCCTTCCCTGAGGCTGGTCAGGAATTTATATACTCTTAGAATGTTGCCTAAGGCACTAAAAAAACTGCTTTGCCTAGACTCACATAGTCAATACATGTCAGGTATGCTAGATGTGCTGGCATGCATATATCTGTAGTTTGTAGTCCTGGTTCCTTGGGAGGGCAGATCTGTTCTGAGGGATAATAGATTCTTGAGTTCCTGAGTTTCGAAATGCAGTAGTGCTAAAGTTAATTAGATTTCCACACTAACCAGTGCATGGTTCACCCTTGAGAGGTAGGGTACCAAGCTGCCTGAAGAGAAGCAAACTGGTTCTGGTCAGAAATTGAATGAATCAAAACTTCCCTGTTGATCTTCAGTAATCAAGCTTGGCAATGGCTGTTATATTTCTAGCCTGGGTAAGATGGGGAGATCTAGTCTTTCTTTTTTTTTCTTTTTTCTTTTTTTTTTTTTTTCCCCCCTGAGGCTGGGGTTAAGTGACTTGCCCAGGGTCACACAGCCAAGAAGTGTTAAGTGTCTGAGACCACATTTGAACTTGGGTCCTCCAGAATTCAAGGATGGTGCTCTATCCACTGCGCCACCTAGCTGCCCCTAATCTTTTTTTTTTTTTAATTTATTAAAGCTTTTTATTTTTCAAAACACATGCATGTATAATTCTACAACATTAGCCCTTGCAAAACCTTGTGTTCCAATTCCCCCCCTTCTCCCACCCCCTTCCCTAGATGGCAAATAGTCCAATATATGATAGAGAGCTAGTCTCTACAACAACAAAGTATGAGATATAAAACTTGAGTGCAAATCTTCCTCACTCCAAAGTCAGCCCTCTATCCACCGCGCCATTTCTCTGTGTATGTGTTGATTTAATCCAGAGAAATTTTTGTTTTTATCAAATTTTCTGCCTCCTTATTCTTTGCAAGAGATGCTGGCATATGAGCTGCAAATATTTTCAGGGTGGTCTTTTTATAAAGGCTTGTCATAACTCATGTAAGACAAAATGGCAAAATGTCCCATGAAATATTTCTTGTTACTTTTGCCTGTTTGATAAAATTGACCCTACCAACAATGTTGTTGTTTTCTTAATTAGGACTATGACATCACAAGGATCCTATCTGACATGCTTTATTTACCTATTCAAGGTACTTGGGAGCTATTCTTCCATTTATGTGTGACTTCCTTTTATCTTCTGGTTTCATTTATAGAGAAACTGTCAAAATTAATGGGATTCAGTTTTCCCAGTAGAAAAGGACTCAGTCACGGAAGATCAGTTGTTTATTGTTGTTGTCATCTTCAGCCTCCGCTTCCTCATCAAAATACATCCACTAACTATAGAGGCAGATAAGTGGTACGTACAGTGGATAGAACAATGGATTTGGAGATTGGAAGACAGTTCAATTCTAGCCTCAGACACTTAACTAATCGTGTCATTTCAGGCAAGTAACCTAACCTCTCCTTTTCCTCATATGTAAAATGGGGATAGCAATAGCCCTTATCTCCCAAGGTTGTTGCGGAGATCAAATGAAATGTTTGTAAAGCATTTTGTAAATCTAATTGTTGTTATTGTTCACTCAGTAATTTTTGTGTAATTTTTCTCATGAGTGTATCATACCTCCATTGTTATCTTTATACAAATGTGAGAGAATTCCTTTTCTGCTTGGGGAAGCTTAGATTCTGGGTAGCTTATATATACACATTTACATGTATATACATGTTTAAGATTTTTGTATAGAGATCCAGGCCAGGGCAAGCTTCTGCATTTCTTTTATTTTTCTGCTTCCTGAATAAACATTACTGGAGGGAATCTTCTTGGTCTC
Source organism: Sminthopsis crassicaudata (assembly GCF_048593235.1). Taxonomy (NCBI): domain Eukaryota; kingdom Metazoa; phylum Chordata; class Mammalia; order Dasyuromorphia; family Dasyuridae; genus Sminthopsis; species Sminthopsis crassicaudata. The sequence goes on from NC_133618.1 coordinate 610,693,436, forward strand.
ATCATCCTCAGGGAGAGAGAAGAGAGAGAGTAAGAGAAGAAAGGGACTTTTTCTATTTTTTCTCTTTCAGGTTCCCTTTCCTATGTTGGTGAGCAAAAGGAAGACTTAATAATCAAACTCCTCATATCCTTGCTACCTGACCACCCCAGCAGATACATACAACCTTTCTTTCTTTCTTTTTTTTTTATTTTAATTTTTTCATTAAAGCTTTTACTTTCAAAACATATCCAAATCGCCTCCCTTCTACCACCCCCTCCTCTAGATGGCAAGTAGTCCAATACCTGTTAAACATATTAAACATGTTAAAAATATATGTTAAATCCAATACTTGTATACATATTCATGCAACTATCATGCTGCACAAGAAAAATCATATCAAAAAGGAAAAAAAAGAGAAAGAAAACAAAATGCAAGGAAATGACAACAAAAAGAGGGGAAATGCTACCTTTCGTACACCTTTTCTTTACAGCTATCTCTGCTCCCTGTACAGCAAGTTGTAGGAGATGTCAACCTGCAGGAGTTATTCTAGGCAGGGGTTCTCAATCTGACTCCTCAGAAGGGGTCATTGGAAAGATTTTTGGGGGTTGATGAACTTGGACAAGAAAAAAATTTACCTCTTTATGTTCAATAATCTGTAGCTGAAATGAATATTTCCTTTGATTTTGAATTTAGAAAAATTATTCTGAGAATGCATCCACAGACCTTATCAGATCCCAAAAGGGCCTTTGACACAAAAAAGGCTAAGAATTCTTGCTTCAGAGTTTCATGCTGGAAGAAGGACAGTTGACTGTGAGGACCAGATTGGCTAGCCTTTGGTTATGTGCCTTTGACACTGGGGGGCTTTGAGGAAGTCTTCTTACATGCTTAGTTCATGTGTGGTATTCTTCCCCTCCCTACAAACTGGCTGTTCAGTCTCCTCTCTGAGAGACAAATCTGGGTCTTAGTTGATGAGATGAAAATGCCTTTCACTACATGGATTTCCATTGCCTCGCTTTCTGAACCATTTAACTCCTATGACATTGATGAATAGTTGCTTCCCTGCAGCAAGACCTGAGGCATAAAAATGTAACTAGGGATATTAATTTCCTGCCTTTACATCTGTGATGCCTATCCATTAAACTGGCACTTTTTGCACGTATAGTTATTTCCCCAAGGCAAAAGCATGCATGGAACACCTTTATAGGGTTGCAGAAATCATGGGAGGTAAAGTGCTAATGTAATGTGATTTATTAGGATCATAGATTTAGAGCTAGAAGGAAAGGGCCTTAGAGGTTATTCAGTCTAATCCCTATTTTACAGGTGGGGAAACTGAGGCCCAGAGCGGTTGAGTGACTTGCCTTCAATCTTACAGATAATGAATAGCAGCTAATACTTGAAACCTGGTTCTCTGACTTAAAATTTATGCTCCCTCCCCTTTTAATTTGAGAAGACTGAACCCCAGAGAGAGTAATTATGTCTACCAAGGTCACACAAGTGGCTTATCAGAGTCAGGATTCACACCCTGGCCCTCTGAATCATAGAATTCTGTGATTCTTTAGATGTAGCACACTGGTTGTCATCAAGAAATCCCAAATAATATTTAATTTTTTCAATTACATGTATCATATAATTACCATTTTGGTAAGATTTTGTTCTAAAATTTCCCCCTTCTTTCCCTTGCATCTCCCCCTAAGACCGCAAGCAATCTAATATAAGTTATTTAAACATATTTCCATATTAGTCGTGTTGTGAAAAAAAAATCAGAGTAAAAGGGAAAAACCAACAAGTAATATTCAAAAACTAAGAAGAACTAAATATACATCCTGGACAGGTATTTTTAGGCGGCAACAATCAGCCTTGTGCTTTTCTTAATACATAATGGTTTAAACTGTTGGACATGTGTATATATATAGTATTTAATTTATACTTTAACATATTGAACATGTATTGGGCAACCTGCCATTGGGGGGGAGGAGGGGAAAAATTAGAACAAAAGGTTTGGCAATTGTCAGTGTTGTAAAATTACCCATGCACATATCTGGTCAATAGAAACTATAAAAAAAAAAAAAGACATAATGGTTTACAAAACTCTTTTCTTATAGCACCTCTGGAAGTAGTATGATCCCATTTTCCAGAAGAAGAAACTGAGACTGAGAGTTTAAGTGACTTCCTGGCCTATGTCCCGCAATTCAAAGTATAACACAATATTATATTTACTATACCAATTTGCTTCATGTTGGGAGCCAAATGCCGCACTCATTGCCCAGAAAATCTTTAGGTCTGTCTGTACACCCCACAGGCAGCTGGAGGCACAGTGGATTGAATCTGGCCCGGAGTCAGAAGAACCGAGTTCAAATTCAGCCTCAGATACTGACTAGCTGTGTGACCCTCTGAGCAAGTACTTAAGCCTGCTTGCCTCAGTTTCCTCCTCTGTAAAATGAGCTGAGAAGGAATCGACAAACCATTCCAATATCTTTGCCAAGAAAACCCCACCGTGGGATCGCGAAGGGTGGGCGGCGACTGAAGGACAGCAATCCATCCCTCACTTCTCTGAAAGGCTTGAGGAGAGCTGGAGGAGATCGCCATCTGTTGGAGAGAGGAAATTCAGCAAATGTTCCATCGGACTAATATTTGTGGGGCGTGTGGAAGCAGTCAGTGTGCCGCAGCTCACCCGGGGTGAAACCAAGATAAATGGTTCAGTCTGCAGGAGCTCTCGGTCTGGCGGGGGGTGGTCCCCCGCGCACGAGCCGGGAAACTAAGTAGGTGATGATAAGTGTAGTAAGAGAGTACAAGACAAAGCTGCGGGGGCTGGCGACCCGCCGGCTTAGGAGGGAGCTTCTGGACTGAGAATCCGGAAGGCTGCGCGTCCTCACCTTTGGGGGAGTCGTTTAACATTTCTCGATCTCCGTTTTTTCTGTAAAAAGTGTGGATAACAATAGATTCTGCCTTTAAAGGGTTGTTGAGAGGATCAAATGACATTTTATACACACACACACACACACACACACACACACACACACACACACACAGTGTTTTGCAAACTTTAAGTTCCATGTAAATGCAGAGGATAAATGCTCCCCATGACGATCCACCCTCCATCCAGCCACGAAGGTGATTTTCCTAAAGCTCACTGCCCCTACATTCCCGCTGAGTCGGGGCCAAACACAAAATGCTCTGAAATCCTAGAGGAAAGGTCACTACCAGCTGGGGGGAGGGGGTCAGAGAATGTTTCATAGTGGCCAAACATCGCACCCTCAGGGAGGAGGAGGAGGAGATGAAGGCCGCTTTCAAGTGCCTGGTTTTTCAGTAGGATTTTCACACTTAGGTCCACTTGGTGAAGCCACAAGTGAGCTTTCCTAGTGATATCTACACAAAATGTAACATTCTCTGAGAATTTTCCAGTTAAACACTTACGTGGTTGTAAAATTTGTTTCTCCTCTATTTTATCTCATTTACTCAAAAGTTTTGGTACAATAACATTGTACGGTAGAGACCTTAAGTTGCAAAAAGAAGTACGGCCTAACTTGGGTTGGGCCCGCCGGGTTGTGACAAATGGGCGGAGGGGCGGAGACAGAGTCCGGCCCTCCCACAGTCTGAGGGACCGTGACCTGGCCCCTATTTAAGAATTAGGACCCCTGGAGGGAGCTCGTTCCACCTGCTGGTCCCGCATCGGAGAAATCTCGCTCCCTATCTCAGCACTGCAGAGGTGGGGGGCCATGGGTGAGAAGTGGTGTAGACGTGTGAGTTGGTTTGACACCTTACTCTTCCCTTAGCCCACCCCCACTCTTAATCTTTGTGACTAGGCGGGGGCGCGTGAAGGGATCGATCTGCAGATGAATGTGATGGGAAAAGATATCAATAAACAAGTAAAAAGGGACGATCTGGGACTAGATGATTTTTTAAAATTTTATTATATATATATTTTTATAATATTATCCCTTGTGTTCATTTTTCCAATTATTCCCCCCCTCCCTCTCCATTCCCTCCCCCCGATGGCAGGCAATCCCATAATTTTACATGTGTTACAATATAACCAAGATACAATACATGTGTGTAAATACCATTTTCTTGTTGCACAATAAGCATTAGATTCCGAAGGTACATGTAACCTGGGCAGACAGATATTAGTGCTAACAATTTACATTCACTTCCCAGTGTTTCTTCTCTGGGTATAGTTATTTCTGTCCATCATTGATCAACTGGGAGTGAGTTGGATCTTCTTTATGTTGAAGATTTCCACTTCCATCAGAATACATCCTCATACAGTATCATTGTTGAAGTGTACAGCGATCTTCTGGTTCTGCTCGTTTCACTCAGCATCAGTTGATTTAAGTCTCTCCAAGCCTCTCTGTATTCCTCCTGTTGGTCATTTCTTACAGAGCAATAATATTCCATAACCTCCATATACCATAATTTACCCAACCATTCTCCAATTGATGGGCATCCATTCATCTTCCAGTTTCTAGCTACAACAAAAAGAGCTGCCACAAACATTTTGGCACATACAGGTCCCTTTCCACTCTTTAGTATTTCTTTGGGATATAAGACCAATAGCAGCAATGCTGGGTCAAAGGGTATGCACAGTTTGATAACTTTTTGGGCATAATTCCAAATTGCTCTCCAGAATGGCCTGGATTCTTTCACAACTCCACCAACAATGTATCAGTGTCCCAGTTTTCCCACATCCCCTCCAACATTCATCATTATTTGTTCCTGTCATCTTAGCCAATCTGACAGGTGTGTAGTGGTATCTCAGAATTGTCTTAATTTGCATTTCTCTGATCAGTAGTGATTTGGAACACTCTTTCATATGAGTGGATATAGTTTCAATTTCTTCCTCTGAGAATTGTCTGTTCATATCCTTTGACCATTTATCAATTGGAGAATGGTTCGGTTTCTTATAAATCTGGGTCAGTTCTCTATATATTTTGGAAATGAGACCTTTGTCAGAACCTTTAACTGTAAAAATATTTTCCCAATTTGTTACTTCCCTTCTAATCTTGTTTGCATTAGTATTGTTTGTACAGAAACTTTTTAGTTTGATATAATCAAAATCTTCTATTTTGTGATCAATAAGGATCTCTAGTTCTCCTCTGGTCATAAATTCCTTCCTCCTCCACAGGTCTGAGAGGTAGATTATCCTCTGTTCCTCTAATCTATTTATTATCTCCCTCTTTATGCCTAAATCATGGACCCATTTTGATCTTACCTTGGTATATGGTGTTAAGTGTGGGTCCATATCTAATTTCTGCCATACTAACTTCCAGTTTGGGGACTAGATGATTTTTGAGACGCTTTTCAGTGCGGGGGTCGTCATTGAGTCCTTCTTGCCCCAGGACGATTAATTTCACCGGGGGCTGCAGGACAAAGGTCAATCCAATCTCACATTGCCCAGAGAGGAGGCGGGTCGATTTCCCGGTGACGTCACTCTAAACCCGAGGAAGGTTGCTTAGAAACCGGGGCTCGGAGAGAGACCCGCACAGGCGCATTGCTTCGGAGGGCTACCCTAGAAGAGGAGTGGGCAAAAAAGTCTCGGGCGGAGGCGGACGTGGGCCTCCTCCCTCCGTCCTTGGGGAATCTGGACTATGATTGGGAGACCGGCAGGAGGCGTGTCCGACGCGTTGACGTCACGGGCACGCCGCGTAAACGCCAATGTCGGCGAGATTTCCGGAAGAAGCGGTGACAGGAGCTGCGCCGGAGGGGAGACGCTGAGCCCCGGGGCGGGGGGCTGCTCTCCTGACCGGGCCGCCCCCACCGGGCCGGGTGCGGTCCGGGCCCCGGTCCCGATCCTGAGAGTCGTGGACAGGCCATCCTGGCCGGCCGGCCGCGGGTCGGGTACGCGGGGCTCGGGCAGCCGCTTCCCCTTCCTTTGCGGTCCCGGGCTTCTCACCTGCGCCCCTCCTCCTCCCTCAGGCTGCTCGCCCCTTGCCGGGCTCGGCGGGGGCTGCGCGGGACCTTGTCAGGGTCAGGGCTGCAGGGCCGGAGGAGGAAACTCCTAAACCCGGACGGAGCCCTGGGAGCCAGCGCGCGGAGGGACTGCCCCGGGCGGGTGGGAGCCCGGAGAATCGTCGGGAAGCAGCCTAACTTCCGTGGGCGAATTTCTCCCGAAACGAGGGTCGGGCTCCTGAGGAGCGCTTACTCTTGTGGTCGCGGACCCTCTGGTCTGGGGCAGCTTCGGAGTCCGAGCTTTAAAGTGCGAGGAGTAAAACCCAGCGCGGGCCGCCCCCTGAAGTAGCTATCCAAGTGATCGATGCGCTCGGAGATCGCGGCCTCCAATCTTTATAGTGGGGGCGCTCGCTTCTTGTCCTTCCGCTGTTGGTTCTTTTGACTCTCATAAAAGAGTAGTTACTGTTCGAGTAATGCTAGTTATCCTTCTGGGGGTGAGGATGAAGGTGTAGTATCCCCGCAGCCCTCGGGAGTTTCTCTTGCCCACTCCTCACCAATGTCTCATGTTTCCATCCTGACTCCCTGTAGGATGCAGGCAGCGGAACAGGAGGGCTGCGGGCCGGACGGCACCCCCGCCGCCAGTCCCGAGGCCCAGCCCGAGGCTGCGCCCGGCCCACCCAGGCCGCCCGGCCTTGATCTCTTCAACTTGGTCCTGTTCTACAAGAGGCTCGTTCTCTACTTGGAGCCCCTGAAGGACGCGGGCGACGGCATCCTCCATCTGCTCAGGTACGTCCCGGGTAGGGCCGCCCGGCCTCCTGCCCCGCCTGATATCACAGCAGCTTGGGTCCATTCCTTGTCTGGGCGGGCTGGTTTTAGTCGAAGCACTCAGCCCACTCTGAAAATTCAAATTTCGGGAGCAATCCCCGAAGTAAAGTCCCGCTTCTGGAACTCTAAGGGGTCTCGTAACGGAGCGTGGAGGATTTGCGTACCTATATTCTGGGCCTGGCTTCACGCAAGATTTCCCGGGTGAAAGGGGTCGTGGTGGTAAACGGTCAAGAATCCCTGTTTGAAAGGAGCTCACAGTCCATCAGGGAAGACACTACACAATATAGCGTGCTTATATAGTTTAGTGGATTTTTTTTCCTCCGAGAGAAATATAACTGAAAGGTTATTGGATAATCTCTCCCCCCCCCAAAAAAAAATCCTCAAGGATCTGATTTCTGGGAGCCCTGGGCATGAGAGAAGCTTGTTCTGTGACTCTCTGTTCCTCTGCTAGTAAAAAGCACTCAGGGTAGAAAGGGCTTTAACCGTGGTCTGTAGTGGTGACGTCAGGTCCGCCCGGAATCAGCCACGGTTTCCTAAGAGGCTCTTCTTTTGGGAGCATCCCTTCCTGTGGGGAGTAGTCCTGTCACCACAAGAGCCTTTGTAAAGGGACAAGTCAGCATGGGAGAAGCTTTAGTGATAGAGTGGCCTCAGCGGAGATGTGGTCCTTTTCACACCATGAAGAGGTTGAGGTTTCAGGGTTAGTTCTAAAGAGCCTTCTTATTTCCTACCTATTATACCCTTGTTAGCTGCTGTCCAGTGATCAGTTTAATGTCGGTGCAGCTTGCAGAGAAATGCCATTACAGAGAGTCTCAAGGTTTTGTTTTTTTTTTTCTCTCAAAGTAAACTATATTGATATAAAACTAGAGAAATTAAGTTTATTTGGAAAATGAGGAAATAGTCCAATTAGATAGAATAAATGGTTTTTTGAAAGTAGACATAGTAAAACTACTTTCAAATTGCCTTTCTATATTTGTTTATATTGCCTTTGACTTCCATTTCTTGGCTTTTTATCTCCTCGGGGCAGTGATCACCCTATGCTCACAATCGGGAGATTAGATCTGTCATAGAAAGATATTTTGCTTTTCTGAGTCCTTTCTTTACTGGAACTGAACTTCCTTCTAAAGGGGATGCTTTTAGGCACTCCTAAATCACTCAGGGTTCCTCACTTCAGGAGAATGATAAGACTGAATTAGAATGGACCTCAGAGCCATTTGGTCCAGTCCATATTTGAATAGACCCCCCTTATCCTTTTTGAAGTAATTTTTAAAATTGGTTGAATTTGTTCTTTCCCAGGTGTACTTTTGTAGGGTCTGCCCTGGGGATAGTCTAGAGGTGCTTTTTTTGTGCTGTAGACCTCTTTGGCAGGCTGGTGAAGCCTGTGGACCCCTTACTTAGAAGAATATTTTTAAATAAGTGAAAGAAATGAATGATGGAGGTTACTGAAAAGAAAGATATAATTTTTTTTTCATTCAAGTTCATGGATCCTCTGAAATCTACCCACAGATTTCCCCAGTGAAGCACCCTACTCTAACTCCTCCAAGATGGTCATTCTTCCAATCACAAGGATTAGGATGTGATTAGGATGTGCCGTTCCAGAGACATCTCTCCTCCTATTCCTGACATACTTATTAGGGCCTGTCTCCTCTCCCTACCTCTCACTTAATTAAAGGAAAAGCCCACTCATTATTTAGCATTTCTCTTCAATCTCACATGTCCTGTCTTTGCTCCTTGCTGGCTTTGTGGTGTCATACAGAGTTTGTCTTCATTTCTGACATTCTGTAAGAGGGATCTTTACTGATCAAGGTTTTCTGTGTTGTAGGTGGCAGACACCAGTGTGTTCCCTGCTGACCTGCTTGGGTCTCAATTTCCTCTTCTTAACTCTGAATGAAGGTAAGAATTGGTTTGGAGGGCTGAGGGAGGGCCCACATATTAATGAGATTAATGAGAGGGAAAGAACTTGCAGGTTGGGGGTGGGTGAAAGCTAATTTCTCTTTGTACTTTGATATTTCGGAAGTGTTTATTTAGCATGCTTAGAAAAGGCCAGAGAACAAGGGCAGCCAGCTCTGGTTTTGTGCCAGTGACAGAGAGTCACAGAACAAGCCAGTTTCTGCTCTCTTTTATACCAAACATCTCTTCTGGATGGACTTATGGCCTCCTCCTATCTTTGCTTCCAAAAAGCTGATACATCAAGGCAAATGGCTTTTAGAATAATAGCTATGTAGACAGTGGAGAATATGAGTTCAAATTCTGCTTCAGACATGTACTAAATATGTGACTCTGGGCAAGTCATTTAGCTAATATTTACTTCTGCTGCCTTATCTATAAAATGGATATGATAATAAATCTCTCTTCCCTAGGGTTGTTGGGAGGCTTAAATGAGATCATGTTTCTAAAGTAATTTGCCAACCTTAAAGCACTCTCTAAATGTTAGCTATTAGCTATTGTGCCATTGGTCTATGGATTAGAAAGAACATGAACGAGAGTGAGGGAATGATCACAAATGATTGATGAATGAGGAGTTGATAGCCCCTTTGTGGAAGGTTGTGATATTGATCACATGTACCAAGAAAAAGTTGAGGCTTGAAATTTTTGGAGAATAAAAATGATCACATCAACAAGTGTATATTAGAAAAGGATAGAGCAAGCTAAATTGTGACTGCAGTATGGATGGCAGCCTGGCCAGTATAATTATATGTGAACCTTTTTACACATGCCAGTAGTGTTTCTGGTTTTATCCAGGTAACTATAGGTAGGATCAGGCCTTCTATCTGTCTAAATCAAAAAGGACAGATTGCTCTGAGAACATATCATCCATTAGAATTCAGAAATAATGTACTCAAATAAGATTAGAATTTAGACTTCTCTTCCTTTGTACTAATACTTGCTGAGAAATCTGTAGACACTTCTATATTAGCATATATAATGTACGGAGTATGAAGAGGTGATAATTGACATGGTCACATAATCACACATTCTTAGAGTTGTAAGGGATCCTTATTTGAACAAGAATCCTTTTTCTAATGTCACTGACAAATGATCATCCATCTTAGTTTGAGGACTTCTATTGTTCTTTAATCCATGATCTCCAGTGCTTTAATTGTTAGAATTTTTTCCCCCCTGATATCTAGTCAAAATCCACTTGGTGCTCCTTATTTTGCTGTTAAGGATCCAGCAACTAATACTTGGTTGATCCCATTTCTTTGTGCCAGTCAGCCTTTAATTCAGGGGCTAGAAGATAGCGTGTTCTCTCTCTCTCTCTCTCTCTCTCTCTCTCTCTTGGAGCTCTTTTCTAAAAAAAAAAAAAAAAAAAAAAAAAAACAATAATAGCTTTTTATATTTCAATATACATGCAAAGATAGTTTTCAGCATTTACCCTTGCAAACCTTGTATTCTAAATTTTTCTCCCTTATTCCTCACCTCCTCCTTTCCCTAGACAGCAAGTAATGCAATATAGATTAAACATGCGTACTTCTTTTAAACATATTTCCATGCTGCATAAGAAAAATCAGATCAAAAGGGAAAAATAATGAAAAAGAAAAAAAGCAAGCAAGCAAACAACAGTAGCAAAAAGATGAAAACACTATGCTTTGATCCATTTCAGTCTCCATAGTTCTCTCTCTAGATGTGGATGGCTCTTTCAATCACATGCCTATCAGAATTGCCTTGAATCACCTCATTGTTGAAAAGAGCCACATCCATCATAGTTGATCATCACTATGTGATCATATACCTTAACTTATTCAGCCATTCTCCAACTGATGGGCATCCACTCAGTTTCCACTTTCTTGCCACTACAAAAAGGGCTGCCACAAACATTTTTGCCTATGTAGGTCTTTTCCCCTCTTTTATGATTTCTTTGGGATATAGACCCAGGAGAGACACTGTTAGATCAGATGAGTATGCACAGTTTGATTGCTTTTTGCACATATTAACTCTTTTCTTAAAACTAAATATTTCCAGCTTTTACAAATGATTCACATATTCTCTTCATCATTATTATCATCTTGCTCCAACTGTTCTTCAGCTTCCCATTGTCCTTCCTATCACCTACCTAGTCCAGCACACTGTGCCCCTCCTAATGCAGTCCAGCCTTGCATTAGCATTTTTTAATCTGCCAGATGTCTCTGCTGACGAATACTGATTTTGCAGTCCACTAAAAGCTCCAGATATTTTCAGATGAACTGTTATTCAGCCAAGTCTTGTCCTTGTGAAGTTGAGATTTTGAGCCCCTATGTAAGAATTTATATTTAAGCTTATTATATTTCATCTTATTAAATTTAGTATTCTATTTAAGATCATTTTGGTTCCTGACTCTGTAATCTGTTGTCTTAGCTATTCCTCCTAGTTTTGTAAAGTTGATAGTTATACTGTCTATGATTGTATACAGGTTGTTGCTGGGCATGACATCAGAGCCAAGCAGGGATTCTTGAGGCAAAGACATTGAACAATTAAGGACTTATTTGAGTCCAGTCACTTATCCACTTCCTAATCCACTTTACTGTCATCTCCCTACCTTGTCCACAAGAATAGCATCAGTAATATTCCAGGTAAATTGTCACTATAGCAGTTCTCCCATTTTCTTGTCTAGTAACTGTCAGTAAAGAAAACTCGTCATTAAAATTTTATTATTAGTTTGATCAACAAATGTAAAACATTACAGTGTACAAAGGATAACAAAAAAGAGGATTTTGTCTGAAAATGTGAGCTTGAAGTATATATAGAATTTTACAGAAGCAACAAAATTGCCCTATTTGTGTCCCCTTTAGGGATTCTTATTTCAGAAATGTTTTATTGATGTTAACTAGCACTTACACAGTTCTAATAATGTTTACAACATTCTTTCCAACTATTATCTTATTTGATCTTCACAGTAACCTTGGGAGGTAGGTGGTATTATTATTTTAATTTTAGAGATGGAGAAACTGAGGCAGAGAAGAGACTTAGTGACTCAGCGAAGATAACACAGCTAGCAGTTTTCTGAGACTAGTTTTGAACTCCAGTCTTCTTTATTCCAATACCAGAACTTTACCCACTTTGTCTCCACGTGCCACTCTTTCCTTTTCTTTTCTTTTGCATTGTTGCCACTACATACAAACTCCCATATAAAATAATGGACATTCAAAACAAAAATATATTGGGCATGTAAGAAAATGTCCCTCATCTCTCCAGTAAAATGAGCGTGACTTGCTTGCTCATTGTAACTGTTAATTGTTGGCTAGAGTTCTGTTGTTTTCAAAGTTGCTTCTGTTTAGTTATTTTCATTATCATTTGAATTGTTTTTCTGGTTCTTTTTAAGTCACTCTGTATCAGTCCATGCAAATCTTCCCAGATCCTTTTGGATTGGTCTTATTTGCCATTTCTTTAAGAATATGGTAATATTCCATTTCATTAATAAACCACAATTTGTCCAGCAGTTCCCGGGTTGATGGGTATTTACTTTGTTTCCAGTTGTTAGCTACAACAGAAAGTGTTGCTATAAATATTTTTGTATGTGGTAGGTCTTATTACTAGGTCAGAGAGTGTGTACATTTTAGTGATTTCTTGGCATTGTGCCAAATTGCTTTCTGGAATAGTTGGAGTAACTATAATGCATTAGTGTCTATCCTCTCACATCTCTTCCTGGCCCTTGCCATTTTTATCTTTTATTGTTGTCCAACTGATGAATATGAAGTGGGACCATGATTGTTTTAATGTCCTTATCTTTTTTAATTATTAGTTACTTGGAGTGTTGTTTTTTTTCCACGTGATTATTGGAAGCTTTAGTTTCTTCATTTAAAAACTGGCTGTTCTTATTCTTTGATCACCTTTGCCTTGATGCTGGCTCTTTGTTATAACTGCTTCCTTTGCTATATTCTCCTTAATCATCCCTTTTATAACAGATTAAAGAATTTTAACTGGTTTATCAACCTTTAGTTTGGAAATCCACGTTTCCTTCCTTTTTTTGGAAATCAAGACAACTATTTTTCCTTTTCCAGTCTTGCAGCCATTCTCTTATTCTTCATGTTTTAAAAATCACTGACAGTGACTCAGTAAACACATCTACCCATCTTTCCAATACCCCAGGACATTGTTCATTTGGACATAGCCACTCAGTCTCATCAAGCCAGCGAGGATTTTGCTTACCATTTTCCTACTTATCTTGGCTGTCACTTTCTTATTAGTCATATTTGATTTGCCCTTTGCAGTCAAAAGAACGTTTTTCTTGGCAGAGAAAAAAAAGAAGCAAAATAAGAGTTGAGCAGCTCTTCCTTTTGACCACTGTTTGTTATCATTGCTGCCCATCTTCTGGGTGGATTTTCCTTTGCTTTCTTTTTCGCAGTCTAGCTAAAAATCCTTTTGTTGTTGTTGTTGTCTTTGACTTTGCTTGTTAGCCTTTGCTCCTTCTGAGCTTTAGTGCTCCTGACATTATTCCCACCAGATTATGCCATGGTGTTTTTTTGATGTTTTTTTTTTTTTTTTTTTTTTTTTTTTTTTTTTTTTTTTTTTGCATTTATTTCTTCTTGCTTTCATCTTTTACATGTCTTTAAAAAAAATGTAATTTGATGAGTTCCTTATGTGTTCACACCCCTTCCCATAACTCTTCTTGTTTCTCCTTATCAGAATTTATAGTTTCTTCCTCAAGGAGCTAACAGTTTAGCCAGAAGATGAGATGTATTCACCAAATAATCCTATGTTGACTTGTACTTTAATAAAGTGCAGAGGAGAAGGGTTGGCTTTTTTGAATAGTTTAGTTAGTTTGAATTACAGGTCCAAGTGGATTATCTTGGTTCATAACTGGCTGGTCTTCTTCCCCTTTTATCTGGATATGAAAATAGTCTGGTGTTGATAGACCAGGAGCTGATGCTGAAATCATAGGGAGAATGTTTGACTCTAACTGGTGTCCCACATTGCTGCCAGTTCCTGGGATGCCCTGCAGACTTGAAAGTTCCCTTGTCTGACCTGCGGCTCTTTTGTGTTTAGGTGCCTGGTACTCAGTGGGTGCCCTGCTGATTTCTGTGCCTGCCCTGCTAGGCTACCTGCAGGAGGTGTGCCGGGTCCGCCTCCCTGAGCCAGAGCTGATGCGGAGGAAGTATCACAGTGTGAGGCAGGAGGATCTGCGCAAGGTGCGGCTGTCACGGCCTGAGGCCGTGGCAGAGGTGAAGAGCTTGTGAGTGTGAGATACCAGTTGGGAGAAGGTGGGCTGCGGGAGAACCGGCCAAAGGGAGTTGGGCTGACTTGGGACTCAGACTGGGACCCCAGGAGAGCTCACGGAGTTGATGTGGCTTGTTACTGCCCTCCTTTGTGATCTCCTCATTCTTCAGTTGTGTGTGAGGAAGGGCACTGACCTCTGCTCCTGGGCTTACTAATGAAATCATGTGGTCTGGGCCCCTCATGGCTGCTTCTTTGTGCCTCTACAGCTTGATCCAGTTGGAGAGCTTCTTGAATCAGTTGTGTTCTAGGTGTGAATCGGTCTATCGAGTGTTGTACTGGGAGAACCCAGCAGTGTCCTCACAGTGAGTTCCATCCCTCCCTCCTCACAGAGAGCCTCGAGCCTGGTCTTAATCCCTTCAGTTCTTGGCCCCTAAAAAATGAGGCTCTGGGCTAGGGGATCTCAGGTCCCTCTGGTTCTTTTTTGTTCTCTGACTAATAGGATCAACATTGATGAGTCTCTCTAGCTTGAGGCCTGAGAAAAGCTGACGGGTTACTTTAGGGGGAAGGAGAATTAATTTCTTCAGTAGGTAGAGAAGGGGAGTTGGCATGTCTGCACTCCCTTGGGTCTAGCCATACAGTGTTCATGGGCAGAGATGCTTAGAGCCGAGCTTCTGGCTTTGACCTCCTGGCTGCTTGTGAAACTGGAGGCCATGGGTGCAGGGGAAAGGTGTTGGGACTGGGCCCCTCTGGGCTGGGTTTTGGATTCCTGACCCCAGCTCTCTCTGGGTAAGCCTGGGCAGGTTGGTGGGCCCCTGAGAGTGCCCTACTTTGTCAGATGGGCCTGTGTTGTGCCTCTCTCACCTCACTTGCAGTGGGAGTGTGGAGAAGGCCCCGCAGGGGTCAGTGCTGGGTTCTGACAGGCGGGGGGGGCTTCTTTTCTCCAGGTTCTATGGGGCTCTCCTGGCCTCCGTCTTCGTGCTGTATGTATTTCCCTTGTGCTGGGTCCTTGCCCTTCTCAACAGCACCCTCTTTCTGGGAAATGTGGAGTTCTACCGAGGTAAGCACTTCTCCCCAGGGCCTTGGATGAGTCCTTCTGGATGCCACAGAAAAGGGTACTTGGAGGCTGTGGAACACCTGGATTTTGGCTTATTTGGCCCACCAGGGGGCAGCACCCCACCAAAGAAGTCCCTCCCCTCATGGCTCTAGGATGAAGGCTGCATCGCTGATACAGCTGTGTCTGTTGGGGTTCTGGCTCACTGCCTCTTGGCTGAAATTGTTGACAACGGAGTGACTCGTGTCTTGTAACAGTTTCTCCACCGAGATTAGAGCCTTTTGATGTAGTGATTGCTGCAGTTTGTCCGCTGCCTCGTGCCCCAAAGAGACAGGCTAGGGATGTCTGAGTCATGGCATGCTGGTGCAGAGATATGTGTGGGCCTTGTTTTTTTTTGCATCTCTTGAGTTGTTTGAGTCAAAAAATATCACCTGGTGGCAAAAGTGTGCTGGACCCTTCTATACTTAGTTAGATTGACTTTTTTTTTTTTTGCTGTTTGCTGAGGCAATTGGGGTTAAGTGACTTGCCCAGGGTCGAACAGCCAGGAAGTGTTAAGTGTCTGAGATCAGATTTGAACTCAGGTCCTCCCGACTAAAGGGCTGATGCACTATCCACTGCACCAACTGCTGCCTCCCTAGATTGACTCTAAAAAAAAAAAAATTATACATTTTTTGGCAAGGCATTTCATCAGCAAGCATCCAGAAAACTCCATCTTTAAAAGTATGTTCCTTGAAAACAGTTAAGCAAAATCATCTGAGAGAATGTTACTGATAGCACATAAGGTTTTCCCCTTTCAATGTTTACTGATTGTTTTTTTTTTTTTTAATTATTGATCTCTTTTGTATTTATGTGATCTGCATAGAATAGAGCCTGATGCTATATGTTGTGGGCTCATAGTTCCCTCTATAAAAAAGAGAGGGCAATTAGACTGGTTTTTGAACCGTACTTGAAACCTCCTAGTTGCATAATATCTGCCAGAGTTTGAGTTCAGTTGGCATAACTTTCAAGGACCCAGGATCACATCCAACATCTAGATGAGAGGAGGAATTTTGTGAATGGGAGAGGACATTTCCTGTGGAGGAGCATCCTTGCTGATGAGAGATCATAGATCATCCAAACTTTAAGTGTAGATAGGTGCTTCTTGGTCTGTCTTTCTCGATCAGCTATTCTTCTTTCCCAGACAGATTGAGGTAAGAGGAAAAGGGCGAGAATATTATCTGTGGAGAGGTGATGGTTTGCTGAATTAAAAACTATTTAGGCTACTGATCAATCAGAAAGTATTTATTGAGTGCTTACTGTGTGCCATTCACTGTGCTAAGTCCTTGGGATACAAAGAAAGGCAAAAATTGCCCTTGCCTTCAAGGAAGGCAGTGGAAAAATCTCTAAAGATATTTTTTATTCTGAATTGGTATCTTTGGCCTCACTTGCTCCTGGATAGTAGTGGCAGAATACCGGGCTTCCCTGCAGCAGCGGATGAACCCTAAGCTACCAGTGAGTACTGAGGAATGCCTGGAATCAGACAGTGGGGGAAAAGGAGCTCTGCTGGACTGCAGTTCAACCCCTACTCCCACCGAGGTGAGCATCTGGTGTGGGGTCCTTGGAACCTGATCACCAGTGACCTTCTTGGGGGTCATTGTCCCTTGGGGCTGTGTCAGCTCTTGCCTGGGCTCATCTGGAATCCTTAGTCTTTCTTGTCCCCAGCTTCCATGCATTTTTTTTTCCTTTTTTTTTTTCCATGCATTTTTAAAGGCTGAATTGGGTTTTGGTTCCTGTTTCTTCTGAGAAGGTATCTTTCTAAGTCTCCTATCTCAAAAACTGCTTCTTTAGCATGTCTTCCTGGGGGGAGCAAGCATCTTTTTGACCAGATAATTCCTTTTCTCAATGATTGATGTTAATAATGAAACGCCTTCATAGGTGACGTCCTCTGCTTTTCTTCACAGGACCTCACACCAGGCAGTGTGGAGGAAGCAGAGGAAGCTGAGCCAGATGAAGAATTTAAAGATGCCATTGAGGTGGGCATTTTTTTGATAGAGCCTTGTACCCAAAGATCCCAAATAGGCTCATAGCCTAGGCACTTTTGAGGCTCCAGTTTTCTTTTTACTCTTCCAAAATAAAGGACTAAAATCCAGGATTGTTCCTTCTAGGAATTTTCTTGGTTCTGGAGTTTTTGACTTCTCTGAGGTCTTGGTTACAGTCTTCTTGTCTATGTTATGTTACTAGGCACCCTTCATGGATAACCTGCCTGGTCTTTGGGCAGATCCCTTTCTTATCAGTAGCTTTGATGGTTATTTTGTGAAGAGTTGGTAGCTTGCTGTCTTGTTTTCTTCTTTCATTCTCAAAAACCCTACCAGCCTATTGGGAATCCTCTTGAAAAGGATGGGGAGGATCTTGGGGCTTCCGATGGTAAGGAAAGTAGAGTCAGGACTTCCCAGAGCTTGAGAGTAGGTTTTAAAAATGGGCACTCACGGGCTAACCTCTCTGAGCCCCACCCAGAGCTCCAGGATGGTTGACTTAGAGTAGTCCGTGTCTTGTAGCATTCTCTCCCTTTTCCTGGCTATCTATCTTCTCTTCTTTTCTCTCCTTCTCCCCCCCTGCACCCTGGGAGGCAGGAGACCCACCTGGTGGTACTGGTGAGTATGTCTATATTGATGGGGAAGGGATCTGGGGACAGGGTGGATGGTTGGACTAGTTGAGCCTTTTGCTTGGCTTTGTGCAGCTGCTTCATCTCTGCTGTTCTTACCCAGGAGCTCTGTGTCTCAGGGTCCAGTCAGCAACTGGGTAGGGCTAAAAAGTTCTTTTCCACAGGAGGATGATGAGGGATCTCCCTGCAATGTGGAATATGATCTGGCCCTACACGACAATGGTTTTATGAGCAAGAATGAAGTGATTCGAAGCAAGGTGTCTCGACTCACTGAGAAGCTCCGAAAACGTTATCCCACCAACAATTTTGGTATTTGGTTGAAAAGAGCAAGGGAAAGTTTTGGGGCAGAGGAGGGAAATGGAGGCTGAGAATTTGGGTGGTGGTTAGCTCCAGAGATTAGTGTTTGGGTATCAGGTCTGGGAACCTAGAATTGGGACAAATGCAAATCAATATTGGGATATAAAGGCTGAACTTGGGCTCTTCCTTACTTGTTCTTATAGTTTGATGTGAGTTTTCAGAGAGGTAAGGAAAGTGATACCAGATCAGGCAGTCCCAGTAGTTGTAGAAAAATTTGACTCTGAGATAAACTGTATTTTAGGAAGGCCTGAATTTTTATAGAAATAAATACCTAAGACCCTGCCTAATTTGCCTCTTCAGTTCTAAATGGAAACAAGATGAAGCACACAGCTTTTTCCATCCTAGAACTTAGCTTATTGTGTTCTTGTGGAAAGACTGTCAACTTCAGGTCTATGTAGTTTGAATTTTGGTCAACCCTAAATTTGTTGGGGAAAAGGTATGTATGGAGCAGCAGGGAGGGACTGGCTGGACTACTGGAGGCCTGGCTTAGGACTCAGAAACTTGAAGGTGAGAGCAGCTGAGCTTCAGGGGACCTGAAGGATCTTTAGACTTTGGCTCCTCCCTTTTAACAAACCTTGGCTGAGAGGTCAGAAAGGCAGCCTTTTTCCAATATCCATAGCACCTACAGTACCCACAGTACCTATGGTACACCCACAGCACCCAGGGCACCCATGATACCCACAGCATTCATGGTACCCACGGCACCCACAGTGGAGCAGATTTGGAGTAAGCTTGATTAAGGAGGTCTGACACCTGTAGCTCCCAGCTGAAGCTACATGAATTGATTGGCCTAGGAAATGAGTTATCTATTAGAAGAGTCTGATTTCCTCTCTTGATGGATAAGGACCTCTTTCCTTTCTTTCTTAGGTGTCTTGTATCTCTCTTCCCTGTTAGCATGTGTCACCTTGGGCTTGGAGAGGCCTTTTTCGGGCCACGTGACTTGCCAAGGCATCCATTGCCTCTCTGAGGCTCTCCTGTTATATTACTTCAAGTCTTCCTCCCCCACCCCCTTCCCTCAATCCTGTGTCCTTCCCCCTCCCCCTATGCAGCTTCGTACTGCACGGATTCTTGGGCTGTAGCCCTGGACCTGCTGCGTTTGTTGCAGCTCTGGCCAAGAAGTTCCTTTTCCCTGAGCTGATCAGCTTCTGGGTCAGCCATCCACTGGAGGGGGCTAGAGTTGTTTGGGAAGAATGAGCAGCATGTAACCTTGGGGCTTTAGCCTGGACTTGGGGTGAGAGGGGGGACATCCTGATAGGGTGAATTCCTCATCTCTCTGACTTCATATTTACCTTAAAAACATCAATCATTGTTTCATTGCCAGGAGGTCTTGCTTGGGCCTCCTATTTTTCTCTATCCCTGATGCCTGCTGTTTATCATCACACTGATTAATCTAAATGGGAAATATTTATTTGGTTGGAGTCAGGGTCTTTCCAAATAGGGGCAAAACCTTTTTTTAGGCATTGGAAGGAAGCCAAGGACCTTTTATTCCTCTCTGATCCCTCCTGTGCTGCTGCCAGAACTTCTGCTCCCTGTGAATATGTAGCAGTTTCATCAGCTTCTCTGACCCTACATGAAAGTGCTTGCTCTTGAGGCCTTCTTGGTCAAGCAGAGAACAGAACCCTGTGGGGAGAACATTCCTAGAAGAATGTGCCAGAGCCTTGCTTGAATCTGAAGCGCCCTTCTTAGGGCAGTCCCTCTCCCCTCTGCCTTCATCAGTGGGTCATGGCCCAGACTAGAAGCTTTGGGAATCTCCTCCCTGGTTTGCTCCTGGAACTAACTACTTACTGGCAGTACTGAGCCAGTTGGGCCATAAGCATTTATAATTATAATGATGGCTATCACTACTCTCTGCTGAGCACTGTGTAGTACAAAGAAATACAGCCTCTGCCTGCAGGGAGCTCACCTCATGGGGAACGATGGCCCATAAAAAAGAGCTGAAAGTCCAGATGCTGCTTCTGGCTGCCTGGCTTCTGTCTGTGGGCCTTGCTGTGGGGACAAGGCCTGGGTTAGCCCCCAGAGTGGGCGTGTGGGAGCCAAGGCTCTTCTGGCTTCTGCAGAGAATGGCTGGCCTTCTCCTCCTCTGTCCAGAGCAGCTTCTCCATGCCTTAGCTTCCCTTCTTTACCTCCCGCAGACTTCTTCATTGTACCCTGGAGCCCTGAGCTCTCTCCCTTCTGGCTTTTTCCTCCATCCTCATTGCTTACAGTGTAGGAGTAGCTTGCCCTACAGTCTGTATCACAAGGAATTTAAATTATTTTGGGGAATTTTCAGGATGAGAGGGAGAAATGGGGCCTTCAGATTGGGAGGGGGCATTGCCACCTTTAATATAAGCTGCAAAGAACAACCCTGGGAAGTGATGGGATTTGGCAGGCCAAGAGGCCAGCTCTTTTCCTTGCATGTGAGCAGCCCACACAATCTCCCCCCTTTGTACTTCTGAAGCGACACCTGATCCCAGGCAGAAACAGTGGCCTGTCAGCACCTCCTTTTTGCTCACCACTTACTTTGACTTTCCAAGGAAGATGCCTGAAATCAGGAATCAGCTAGGCAAGTGACTTCTCTAAGCTGGGATGAGAAAGGGGCTTTCAGGGCAGGTAGGAGGGTTAATATTAATCTTGTGAAGTTAGTGGGTAAGCAGGGACTGGGGCGGGTGCTTTGGTGGCAGAAGGGGCAGGGGAAATGGGTTTGGGGGCATACAGCATCTTCAAGGCCCTCATTCCTGCTCAGCCTAAACCACTCCTTTGGCTCACTTGGGCTTTCAGGAGGATATGCTCAGCTTTAGAGCCAAATGGTGCGGCTTTTAGCTGACTCTTGCCAACCAGAATGAGTGGCTTGAGAAATTGTTCTTAATGTAACTCTTTCAGGGAAAATTGGGGATGTAGAGGAGTGAGTAGAGGGTCAGGGGACTGGGTCATGTGAGAGGGTGACCTTTTGCCTCTTATTTCTCAGGAAACTGTACCAGCTGCTCTGCTACCTTCTCAGTGCTGAAGAAGAGGGTGAGTTTTCCTTAGGGGGATGGCTGTGGGTTGCAGGGCCATCCTGGGCTTGGTTCCCCAGATGATCCAGGCTTCTGCTTTCCTTACTGAGCTTCTCTCTTCTAGAACTTGCTTTTTGTCCTGTCAGCTTAGGATTGCAACCAAAGGTTTATGCCCAGATGTCTTGGGTAGCCTCAGATGGCATCATAGTATTCTATTCCTAGAAGAGTATCCTGGAAGGATACTCAGACATAGGAACAAGGGAAATGGAGATCTAACAGGGAAAAGAACTAATGTCTTTACTTTGAATTTTGAAAATGGTCTGTTAGAATTTATTGTGTGTCAAGTGTGAAGCTAATTAGTCACTGATGTTTAGTTTAATTAGAAATTAAGTCGAGTTGGAGAGATGATGAGAAGTGATAGAAAGTTTTCTCAGCCCTCGATACCATTGTCCTTCCTGTTTCCTTCCTGTCAGCTCCCTGGTCTTTCTGTAAGGCTCATGTTCCAGGTACCCATGACTAGGATGGGGGTAGCAGAGGTCCCTTTTGGCTTCTGAGTGAGCAGATTTCCAAAGCCTAAGAGAAGGCTAAGATCACCAAGCATTGGAGGCTAGGATGTCACCCGAGAGTCACTGTACTCCCTGGTCTCTTTAGCTGGGCCTTGGGGTCTCCTTCAGTGACCTCTTTGCTGGGGGAGCCTGAAACTTGGGGCCTGGAAGGTAGAGGATCCAGCTGTTGGGAACTTGGGGGTGAGCTCTAGTGGTCTAGGAGCTAGGGAGCAGGGCTCAGACCACCAGAGAGAGACTCACTTGTGCTGACTTTGGCCGGCTCTTCTTTTCACAGCGCAGCTGTAGTAACTGTGGAAACAGCTTTTGCTCCCGGTGCTGCTCCTTCAAGGTCCCCAGGTCCTCCATGGGAGCCACAGGTGAGTGATTGCAGGGGTGGGGGTAGGTGGGGGGTGGTATAAAGGAAAAGGGGGGGACAAAGTTGAAGGCACGAGAGATTTGGAGCCCAGTTATAGGGGTCTTGTTTACATTTTTCAGAAAAATTCTAACAGTGAATAATGTGAATGCTTTATTAAAGTTGCCTCTGGTTCCTCGGGAGAGAGCATTGTTGTCATGGTGGCCATGAAATCCCTAGGATTTCTCAAAAACTGCTGTTTCCATGGAAAAGAAATTCTAAAGGTCAAGTTAGTTAGGAAGTGAGGAACAATGGGACGGCCTGTAGTTAGTGATAGGGAGGGGTTATTCCTTCTGGCCATCTGTAGGAACTCGTAAGAGATGAGTGTGTCTCCTGTTCTTGTGGTCGGGACCTCGCAGGGAGTGTGGGATGCCTCTCACTGAATTCTTTCTTCTTTTCAGCCCCTGAAGCACAGAGAGAGACTGTATTTGTGTGTGGTTCATGTAACCAGACCCTGAGCAAGTGAGAAGAGAGCCCTGGGGTGGCACTTGGGAGCCTGCCCTGCTCACCTTCCTCTCCTGAGCCTGCTCCAGAGGCTAGAGTTAGACTCCCCAGATCCCTCATGCCAGTGTGTGGAGGTAGCTGGGCAGCGCTGGTGTGAACATTGGATAGGTGCTTCCCCTCCCTTTCTCCACCTGGGAGATGCCCATCCCGGGGTCACTGATGACATTTCCAGCTTCTCTTTGTGTTCCTCTGGGTGCCTGGAGTGATGGCTGCCCTCCGGTTTCTGTGCAGGGTAACCCCTGGATCGCTAGAGATGTCGGCTGGGACAGCGGGCTAGAGGGGAAGCGGGACTGGACGGGGGCTTAGAGTGGGCAGCAGTGGGTGAAGCCAGACCTTGGCTCTTCCTTGTGAGTGTGGACTCCCCTTCACCCTGTGGCCTTCATGACACTGGCAGTTGTGAAGGAACCCCAAAGCTAGGAAGGAGACTGCATCGCATATCAGCCCAGAGGGACAGAAGCACCTGAGAACTTAACCCCAGGGACTTCCAGGGGAACTCAGGCAGAGCTGGATGGGGGGTAGCCGTAGCCCCCCTGTTCATGGCATTTCACTGCTCCTACAAGAGCTGCAGGTGCAAGGTATTTCCCCTTGACCTTTGGCACTGTAATTGTCAAAGGGTCCAGAATGAGGACTATGCAAGACCAGTTAGAAGCCAGCCTTTAACTCTGTGTGAGCTGGACACAAAGGCATTGATAAAGTCTTTATAACTGCAGCCTTCAGCCCACCCCACTCCATTCCCACAGTTGCTTCCTTGGAAAGTGAGACAGGGAAGGGAATTTATGAATCCCACATTATCATTCTGACTCGGCCAAGGGGCGGCAGCTTGGGGAACTGGCTAGCTTGCTACCATTTGTTCTTAGACCTCCGTAGACGTCCCTTCTGCTACACAGTCTCCCTTTAAGCGGACTGGATCCCTTCTTCACGTTGCCCGGGCTCCCCTCCCGTATCATGGATGTGCTCAGAGATGTAGTGGTGAAGCCAGGAGGTCCCTTTGACCCTCTGGGCCTGGGAGGTACAGGAAGCTTCTGGCCACAGCTCTGTTAAGGGATTGCTTGATGCTGACCACACCCTTTGATTAGTTTGGGCAGATAGCTACTTTCTTGAGGACCAATGGTACTTCTTAGGCTATGAGTTCTGGTTAGGTTCTCTTTCTACACTGGCACTTCCCTCTCTATATTGGAAATATTTATTTATTTATTACATGGTTCTTGGGAACAGGAGGTGTTGGAACTAGATTAAGGAGGAACCTGGGACTGCCCTTAGCCTGAGACTTTTTCTGGAACTATGAGGTTCCTTCAGACATAGGACCTAGGAGGCTGAAGTATTTCAGGTCCTCACACCTTCCCCGTCCCCTTCCTCCCTTTTCCCCCCTTCAGTTGGAGGCACTCCTAGGATACCCAGGGGTCTACCAGATCTTCGTGCCTCCCTTTCTGCCACTTCTTCCAATCTCTCCCTTTAGAAGTGTGAGCTTGAATATACTGTGCTTTACACTGAAAGTGTGCTAAAGAAATCTCTGTGTACATGGAGACAACAATAAAAAGCATCAGGCCATTTGTGTTACTCCTTTCAATTCTTGTAAACCTTTTCTGTGGAGACTGGGTAATTGATCCTCTCTCTTCCTTCCCTGCCCTGTTGTCTGTGTTGGGTCTATCTTGGTAAATGGTGGCATTTTGTCCTATGATTGCTTAAGCTGAGGCTTTTGCTGATTTGTTCCTCCTGAACGGGAGCAGGTTAAAGACCTGCTACCACCATGGCTGTAGGCGGAAAGTGACCATTCAGACCTTGGGTGGGATCTTAGGGTGGTGATCTCCAATCAGCAGGAGACGGAGTTTGAAGGCTTCTCTCCCCATAACTGAGAGAAATGGTTTTAGAGCCGGGACAGACGTGTGGCCTTCTAAGAGTAAGAGGTGGGGCTGGGTCAGTACACGGGAACTAAATAATGCAGGCTTTGGTGAAAACAAGGGCCAAGGGGGCAGCTAGGCGGCAAAGTGGATAGAGCACCAGCCCTGAATTCAGGAGGACCCGAGTTCAAATTTGATCTTAGACCCTTAACACTTCCTAGCTGTATGACCCTGGGCAAGTCACTTAACCCCAGCCTCAGGAAAAAAAAAAAAAAGAAAACAAGGGCCAAGCAAAATGGACTGGGGTTGAAGGGATCCTGTGGTCAGCAGCAGATGCTGGAATGCAGGGCTAGAGGGCAGAACTGATGAAAACTAGGGAGGGGTGGCCTTTTGTATGTCTTAACACTGAATTCTAGTTTTGTGTCAGGGAGAGGAAGACAAGAATGATGGGAAAGTGGGACCCCTTGGTAGCTTTCTGAAACTCTCCTGGCCTGTCTCTGGTATCACAAGAGTTTGGGCAAAGGGGGAAGGTGTGATGAGAGCAGACTGAATACGGGGGGGGGGTATCTTAAATGATTATGGATGGTCTCTGGATTACGTTGTGGAACCCCGAAACATGTGAGACTGCAATCAGGGCACTGAGCCCTGAAGTCTGCCATCTTTCTTCTAGAGAGGCTCAGAAGTTGATTCCCACCCTGATGGGAAGTCCTTGGTTGACCTCATTATGCAAGAAGTTTTGGCCTTGAGACTCGGCCTGATTATAAAAGGACAACTAGAACAATTTGCTCATGATCATTGAGAGTGACCTTTAAAGAGGGCAAGAGTAGAGCTGCCCCTGAAACATTGTGGAAAATGCCAAAGGAGTGAACGCCTAATTCCTTTACACTTGATGGTGGATTGTAGGGGAAATTGGATGGAGTAGGGAATTCAAGTGGGACGCACCAAAGAAGGCCTTTTGGCTTAGTCTTAAACTGGGGACTTTTCTAAGGCTGGGGAAGCAAAAGGCAGTGGGTGTCAGGAAGAATGGAGAGCGGGGGCACTACTGATGGGTGGTGGACGGAGGGGGAGGGAGGGTTGCAGAAAGAAGGGCCTGTAGGACCTGAGGGCAAACTTGCAATTTTGCCTAAAACTGGACCTGTTTATCTTTAAACATTTTGGAGGCGCAGACCCTGAGAGTGGAGGATTGTTGGTTTGTTTTTTCCCCGTCACATAGCTTATCAGGAATGTCACTGAGCCTTTTGACAAAAGCCAGCATTGCTACTTTTTTTTTTTTTTTTTTTTTTTTTTTAATAAAGGACATTCATTTGAAGTGATTTTCTTTCTTTTAAAAAAAAAAATTAAATTTTCAATTCTAAATCGCTTCCCTTGCCCTCTCCTACCCATTGAGAGAACAAGAAAAAGCCCATCACAAATACGTATTATTGTGGTGGGGGGAGGGGAAGGAAAAGAAAATATGCTTTAATCTTTTGAGTTTGTTCTTGGTCTGGAAGTAGAATGCATATTTCATCATGAGTCCTTGGTACTGTGGTTGGTCCTTGTGTTGATCAGAATTCTTCAATTTTTCAAAGTTGATGTCCTTATGATATTGATATACTCTTAAGTTGTTTTCCTGATTTTGCTCACTTCACTTTGCATCGGTTCATGCAAGTTTTCTCAAGTTTTTCTGAAACCATGCTGTTCATCATTTCTTATAGCATAATATTTCATCCTACTCAAATTTCTTAACTTGTCCAGCCATTCTCCAATTGGTGGGCATTCTCTGTTGCCAATTTTTTGCTACCATGAAAAGCTATTATAAATATTTTTGAATATATGGGTCCTTTTCTTCTCTTTGATCTCTTTGGGATAGAGACTTTTTAATGACATCACTAGATCAAAGAATACACACAATTTAATCGCTTTATGGGCATAGTTCCAAATTGTTTTCCAGAATGGTTGGACCAGTTCACCGCTTCCCCAGCAGTGCATTAGTGTACCTGTTTTTCCACAATCCCTCCAGCATTTTTCATTTACTTAATCAATCTGATGGATATGGGTTAGTATCTCAAAGTTGGTTTAATCTACATTTCTCTAAATGATTCAGAACATTTTTATTCAACTATTGATAGCTTAGGTTTCTTTCTCTGAAAACTACTTGTTTATATTCTTTAACCATTTTGGAGGAGTAGCTTTTATAAATTTGACTCAGTTCCTCATATATCATAGAAATGAGATCTTTATCAGAGAAATTTGATGCAAAGATTTCCCCCCCACTTTCCTAAAAAGTGCTTTTCAAGGGGGCCAAGAGTAGCAGCCTTTGGAGTATTAGATTGCAAATTCAGTAAGACTGAGCACTACATTTTGCCCACACCTTTTGTTTATATCATAGGTTTCCCCACAGCATCCACAAATGTTGAATTGGATTTTGGGTTACCCTAAGGTTGGACTTGTGTCTGTCTGGTGCCTCTGTAGGCCATTTGATGAAAAAATCATTGGAACTGGAACCAAAAACTCAGGTTCAAATGGCTTTTAAAGAGGCCAGGAGTAAAAGCTGCCCCTCGAATGTTGATGGTGGACTTCAGGAGAAATTGAATTGAGCAGGATGATTATGGGTGATTATGGATAAACAAATCACTTAATCTCTCCATAAAATGTGATTTATTTATTTTTCCCTTCTTGTCTCACAGAGATATGAGATGGGTGCTTTTGATGAGGTCCTGAATGGTGGGCAAAGAGAAACTGAAGAATAATAAATCTGATCCCTGGGGCAGGCAGGGAGAAGGCTCTGATAGAGATCAATTTAGTCTGTGGACTCGCCTTCTGGGGAGATGGTTCAGTCAGAAATCCAAGTTATGTCAAACCCACCCTCTGTAAGGGTCTTGGTTAGCCTCACCTTACCAGGTCCTGTTAGGAACCCCCGTCATATACTTGAGGTTAATTTTCCCTATAAAATCTACATATGGCCCATGCCATATTCACTGTCCTCCTTTGGGTCAGTCCACACTGGTACTCTGTCTCCTCTCTTTACCCTTTACCCTTCTCCCATGCCATGCAGTATCTCTCCTGACTCCATTTCTCTTCCTTACAGCTAACTTTTTTGGGATGTAAGTCCCTTTCAGGACTTCCCAGTTACACTAGGGAAATTCCATCATTAATGATTAAAGCTGCTTTTTATGCTCTCTCACTTTTTCATGTTTACCATTCTGGTTGTCTATTGTTTCCCTTCATTTTTGTCTGTAACCTCTTTTTGCCAAAGAGACTGGATATTGTGAGTTCTTCATGTGACTGAACCCCAACTTTTGGTGCCTGCCATTGTCTGACGTCTGCATCAGCTGCATCACTTTATTTCTGTAAACTCTAAGCAGTTGGGTTGGTATTCTTGTGAATTCAGTCCCAATCATGAAGAAATGGAGAAGGGAGGAGCAATTGATTTCCCTGTCTCAAATAATTGATGACTTTTTAACCACATGCCCAAGACTAGGACCTTTAGTTCAGAGGAAGTGACATTCACAGCCCGGCTTGGAGAAAGTGGTGTGAGGAGAACCCTGGGCTTGGGTTTGAAGCACAAACTATGGTGATTGGTCACTAAGTTTTCTCATCTGTAAAATGGGTGTAAAAATTTGTATTAGTTCCTTCAGAGGCTTGCTGTGAAGAAAGCACTTTACAAACCTTAAAGCATTTATTTGTGATGATAAAAAAACAGCTAGCATAGTGCTTCAAAGTTAGCAGAGGGCTCTGTATACAGTGTCTCATTTGATCCTCACAATAGCCCCTGAGATTGGTACTATAATTATCTTCATTTTATAGAATAAGGAGCAGATAACATGTCTAGTCGATGTCAGGCAGGATTTGAGCTTGGATTTTCCTGATTCTAAGTCCAGGACAATGTGTCACTCTGATGATGAGGATCTTGTCTTCTGCCCCAAACCTGAGTGCTGCTCTTAAAGAAAGAGATTTCCTTCTGATAGAGGGGTTTGGATCAGCTGCGAAGGTCATTCTTTTGCTCACATCACCAGAAGCATCTCCTCTGTTCCTGTTCCCAAGGTGCCATCCGGGGCTTAGTTACCTGGACCTTGACATTAGAGGATTGTGTCCACTTTTGGGCATCACCTTCAGTGGATATGGAGAAATCTGCTGCTCAGAACAGTACCATGGATGCTGCAGTTGAAACTGGGAGAAGATTCGGACCTACACTTAACACCATATACCAAGATCAGATCAAAATGGGTCCATGATTTAGGCATAAAGAATGAGATCATAAATAGATTAGAGGAACAGAGGATAGTCTACCTCTCAGACCTGTGGAGGAGGAAGGAATCTATGACCAGAGGAGAACTAGAGTCATTATTGATCACAAAATAGAAGATTTTGATTACATCAAACTAAAAAGTTTCTGTACAAACAAAACTAATGCAAACAAGATTAGAAGGGAAGTAACAAATTGGGAAAATATTTTTACAGTTAAAGGTTCTGATAAAGGTCTCATTTCCAAAATATATAGAGAATTGACTCTAATTTATAAGAAATCAAAACATTTTCCAATTGATAAATGGTCAAAGGATATGAACAGACAATTCTCAGATGATGATATTGAAACTATATCCACTCACATGAAAGAGTGTTCCAAATCACTACTGATCAAATTAAGACATCTCTGAGATACCACTACACACCTGTCAGATTGGCTAAGGTGACAGGAACAAATAATGATGAATGTTGGAGGGGATATGGGAAAACTGGGACACTGATACATTGTTGGTGGAGTTGTGAAAGAATCCAGCCATTCTGGAGAGCAATTTGGAATTGTGCCCAAAAAGTTATCAAACTGTGCATACCCTTTGATCCAGCAGTGCTGCTATTGGTCTTATATTCCAAAGAAATACTAAAGAAGGGAAAGGGACCTGTATGTGCCAAAATGTTTGTGGCAGCTCTTTTTGTAGTGGCTAGAAACTGGAAGATGAATGGATGTCCATCAGTTGGAGAATGGTTGGGTAAATTGTGGTATATGAAGGTTATGGAATATTATTGCTCTGTAAGAAATGACCAGCAGGAGGAATACAGAGAGGCTTGGAGAGACTTACATGAACTGATACTGAGTGAAATGAGCAGAACCAGAAGATCACTGTACACTTCACCAACAATACTGTATGAGGATGTATTCTGATGGAAGTGGAAATCTTCAACATAAAGAAGATCCAACTCACTTCCAGCTGATCAATGATGGATAGAAACAACTACACCCAGAGAAGGAACACTGGGAAGTGAATGTAAATTGTTAGCACTACTGTCTATCTACCCAGGTTACTTATACCTTCGGAATCCAATTCTTACTATGCAACAAGAAAATGGTATTTACACACATATATTATATCTAGGTTATATTGTAACATATGTAAAATGTATGGGATTACCTGTCATCGGGGGGAGGGAGTGGAGGGAGGGGATAATTTGGAAAAATGAATACAAGGGATAATATTATTTAAAAAAAGATAATTGTATAAATACGTTTTCCTATATTGAATATTGTATAGCATATATTGGATTGCTTACTATCTAGGAGAGAGGGTGGGGGGAGGAGGGGAAAATTTGGAACACAAGGCTATGCAACTGTCAATGTTAAAAAATAATGCATGCATATTTTTTGAAAATAAAAAGTTAAAAAAAAAAAAAAGGGAAAGGGACCTTATGTGCCTAAATGTTTGTGGCAGCCCTTTTCATAGTGGCTAGAAACTGGAAGATGAATGGATGTCCATCAATTGGAGAATGGTTGTATAAATTATGGTATGTGAAGGTTATGGAATATTATTGCTCTGTAAGAAATGACCAGCAGGAGGAATACAGAGAGGCTTGGAGAGACTTACATGAACTGTTGCTGAGTGAAATGAGCAGAACCAGAAGATCACTGTACACTTCAACAACAATACTGTATGAGGATGTATTCTGATGGAAGTGGAAATCTTCAACATAAAGAAGATCCAACTCACTTCCAGCTGAGCAATGATGGACAGAAGCAACTACACCCAGAGAAGGAACACTGGGAAGTGAATGTAAATTGTTAGCACTACTGTCTATCTACCCAGGTTACTTATACCTTCGGAATCCAATTCTTACAGTGCAACAAGAAAATTGGATTTACACACATATATTGTATCTAACACATTTAATATGTATGCGATTGCCTGTCATCTAGGGGAGGGAAGGGAAAATTTGGAAAAATGAATACAAGGGATAATGTTATAAAAAAATTACTCGTGCACTGTCAAAAATTTTTATAATTATAAAATTAATACAAATTAAAAAAAGAAACTGGAGAAGATTCAGAGAGGAACAGCAGAGATAGAACAAACAGAAGGAAATGAGTAATTAATAGTGGAAATTAATAGTAGTTCACATTTGCATAGGGTATGAAGAAGGCTGCAGAATTCTTCTCAGTAACCTTGTGGGTAGGTAATGTGAATATTAGCATGTCTATTTTTAAAATGAGGAAACCAGACATGAAGTGATGCTTAGGGTTGTCTACTTAGTAAGCAATTAAACTAGCGTGCATACTAACCCAGGTGTCTTGTCCCCAAGCTCTGATTCTGACACTGCCTCAGTTTGTTAGGTGTGAAGAATAATTTAATTACCTTCCTCAGATTGTGAAGAAAGGGCTTTGTAAACAGTGGGGTCATCAAGGCTGTTTTTATTATAATTTGTCAGGACCTTGGCTGAAGGGAGTTTATGCCCACCACTCTGCTTGGCGTTCAGCTCAAAATTTCTTATTTTGTCTCCAGTAAATTCTAACGGACTCATCGGACACGTTCTTAATAGTGAGGTGAGTACAACATAATTCTGATAACAACCACACTTTGGGAGCTCTACAGTTTATAAGGCACCTTCCTCACTTGGTCTGTGAGGCAGGAAGTGCAAGTGTTACAGATGAGGAAAGTTAGAGGCATTAAAATGACTTACCCTACTCCTTGGGCAGAGCATCCATTTTATTTTAAGGCTGATGGAAATCAGACAAGGCATTAAGTTGTTTTGTTTTTTGCAAGGCATTTGCGGTTAAGTGACTTACCTAGAATCACACAGCTACTAAGTGTTAAGTATCTGAGGCTGAATTTGAACTGGGACCCTCCTTTCTTCAGGGCTGGTGCTCTACCCACTGTGCCATCCAGCTGATCCATTGTCTTAGTGTCTCTGAGATGGTTGAACAATAATCCTAATTTTTTCCTCTAACTTGGCAAATGCTGAACAAAGAAATGGGCTTGGGTCCCCTCCGGCTGGACTTAGCTTCTTGGGGATCAGGGCCTGTCTCCTGTTGTGAGCCTTATTTGAGCTCCTAGTGGCCCCCAACAGCCTCCCCTCTGCTCGCCCTTGCTAGCATTCTTCCCTCAGCCAAGGGTTAGATGGGTTATAGCTGGGCCTCCAGCCCGAAACTGAGCGCAGCACATTCCATTCACACCCAGCCTGTCTGGGGGCTGTGGGATTCCAGCCTCCTTCAGGCCTCTTCCCCCACTTTTCCAGCCTCAGCTCTTCCCTCCACCCCACTGGATTCTGCTACCCTGACCAGGGAGCTAGAACCCAGCCACATGTTCCAGCCACCACAACTCCCATGAGGGTTTTCCCAAGGAGTGAACTTTCGTCAGGATTACAGTTGGCAAAGTGGTTCAAGAATGTGACCCCTTTTCAGGGAAGAGGCGGGATACATTCAGGGCTGGGGATAAGAGATGATTCAGGCCCTGCATCTCCAGCCCTGAAAACCCAGCTGGCCTCCAGCAGGGAACCCTGGACTCCTCCTGGGGACTGGTGTCGGTTCGAGCATAGGTCTGCACGAGTGTAGGATATTCTCCAGGTGTTTTGATATGTGCTTAGAAAAAACACTGGGCTGGCAGGCAGGAGGTTTGGGGTCTTGTCTGGGTTCGCCAAGACTTGCGGTGTGAGCTTGGGCAAGCCCCTTCTTCACCATGCCTCGGTTCCTTTTTTCTGAAAGGAGGGAGTTGGAGTGCATGATGTCTGAGATCCCTTTTGGAGTTAACACTTGATGCCTCAGATTGCTGAATGTTGTAGAAGGGGAACATGGTCCAACCAGGCCTGTCATTGGAGAGCTCAGAGAATATTGTTGCATTGACTGTAAGTGCTCTGGTCTCGGAGTTGATCACAGATGCTTTAAGGAGCCCCGTCTTGACAGATGTGAGGCTGAGAATAATAAAGGCTGACATTTTATAGTGCTTCGAGCTTTGCAATCTAATTCTCAGTACTCTGGGGTAAGCATCCAAATTTGGAGATTAGGAAACATATTGAGAGAGGAGAGGGACTTGTCCAGTGGCCTAGTACTGTTAGTAACTGACAGGTATCCATGGAGCCTAGGTCATTGAAGACTCTTCTGTTCTCTCATGTTGCCTCTGAAGTAGCATAAGGATTAAAAAAGAGATGGAGAAGGGAAGGACGGGAAAAAGACATGCTAGGAGAAACTCATTAGCCTAGGGACTAAATTAAATTTTTAATAGTATTTTATTTTTTTTTCCAATTAGATTTAGTTTTCAACATTCATTTTTATAAGATTTGGAGTTGCTATTTTTTCTCCCTCACTTCCTTCTCCCTGTTCCCCAAGACAGCAAGCAATCCAAAATAGGCTATACATGTATAATCATGTTAAATATATTTCCATATTAGTCATGTTGGGAAAGAAGAATTAGAACAAAAGGAAAAAGCCATGAGAAAGAAAAAGCAAACAAACAAAAAAAAAAACAGGGGGGGCATAGTCTATTTCCATCTGCATTCAGATCCCATAGTTCCTGAACTGAATTTATTTTTCCAGAAAGTGGGGGTGATCCTAGCATAGGGCAAGGAGCGTTGCACTTGGAGTTAAGAGATCTGATATGGAAGCCTCACTCTCTCGTTTAGCAGTGATGACCTTGGACAAACCATTTAAACTTTCTGTGTGCCTCGAGTTCCCCAACTATCCTTCCTGTAGGTGCAGAACAGATGTAGTGTATCACAATGGAATGAGCACTAGACCCAAAACTTGGGTCTACATCTGCGGTATAGTGAATAGAGTATGAGTTTAGAGTCAGGGAGTCCTGGGTTCCAATCTCGCCTCCTACACAAGCTTGTGAGCAAGTCATTTAGCCTTTTCGAGCTGCAATAAAAGGATGATTATAATACCTCCTCATGACTTTTGAAGTGCTGAGATCATGTAGGTAAAGTGCTTTGGAGATTTAAAGTGTCAGTTATTACTGGGTGGCTGAGGATGAATCCCCGAGCTTGGAGCTTCAGTTTTGTCACCTGCTTGTAGAACTTGGAGAGCCTGCTTCATAAGCTTATTATAAGTACCTTGTAATAATACTAAGTGCTAATAGTATTTCTATGGCATTTTCAGTTTGTCTAGGTTATTTGATCCCCACAACAAGCTTGCAATTATTATCCGGATTTTTTAGATGAGAACACCAACATTTAGAAAGATTAAAAGATTTGATAAGCTCCATAGGACATACTCAGTGGCTTAGGCAGAATTTGAATTCGGATCTTCCCTTCTCAGCTGGTGCTCTATTCACTAGCATCTAGCTGCCTGCAAAGTGCTGTATCAATAGGGACCATGGTCATCAGCTGCCTCCCAAGCAGGCGTAGATGTGAAGCCCTTTGTAGACTGAAGTGCTGTACACGAGTCAGGGCTGGGGATGCTGACCACAGGGCTGAGGGCTCCTTTAGAACCAGTGTCAGGCGGGGGTGAGGGAGCAAGCTGGGTGGGCTTGCCCTGAGCTGCCAGCACCTAACAGAACTAGCTACTATGCTGGGACCAAGAGTGGAGACTGGCTTGTCTGCTCCCTGGAAAAATAGTCCTGGGCCCGACTCGCCAAGAAAGCATCCACAAATATTTGGCCAGAGTGAGGGGTGAGACAAGGACCAGATTCAGGAAATCATCGGGGCTTCAGGGAGGGCGGCAGGCTCCTCCTTCCACAGTAGAGACAAAGGGGAAGCTGTCCATGCCTGCTGTTTATCTTGTGGCTGGCCCACCTGCTTGCTTGGGAAGGGTGATTTATACCCAAGTGCTGCCAGCCGGCAGCCATTTTAGGCCCCACCTGTTGGTGTGGTCTCAGAGAACCCTTTCCTCCAAGAGAGAATTCCTGGGATTATGCTCTTTTTCCTTCCCCTCCCTTTTAAACTGTTTTTTTTTTTTTTTTTCTATAATAGTTTACTTTTCTCCTTTCCAGGGTGTGTGTGGGATAGAGCCCTTGGACAGAGAAAAAAACTGAAAGCTTTTTCTTTTTCTCTCTTTCCCTTCCTTCCTTCCTTCCTTTCCTCCCTTCCCTCCTTCCCTCTCTTTCCTCCTTCCCTCCCTTCCCTCTCTTCCCTCCCTTCCCTCCCTACTTTCCTTCCTCCCTCCCTTCTTCCTTCCTTCCCTCCTTCCTTCTTCCCCCCCTCCCCCGAGGCTGGGGTTAAGTGACTTGCCCAGCGTCACACAGCTAGGAAGTTTTAAGTGTCTGAGACCAGATTTGAACTCGGGTCCTCCTGAATTCAAGGCTGGTGCTCTATCCCTCACTGCCCCACCTAGCTGCCCCCCTTCCTTCCTTCCCTCCTTCCTTCCCTTCTTTCCTCCTTCCCTCCTTTCTTCTTTCTTTCCTTCCCTCCTTCCTTCCCTTCTTCTCTCTTTCCTTCCCTCCTTCCTTCTTTCCTTCCTTCCCTTCTTCTCTCATTCCTTCCCTTCTTCTCTCATTCCTTCCCTTCTTCCCTCATTCCTTTCTTCCCTCATTCCTTTCTTCCTTCCTTCCTTCCTTCCTTCCTTCCTTCCTTCCTTCCTTCCTTCCTTCCTTCCTTCCTTCCTTCCTTCCTTCCTTCCTTCCTTCCTTCCTTCCTTCTTTCCTTCTTTCCTTCTTTTCTTCTTCTCTCCTTTCTCTCTTTCTCCTCCTCCTCCTCTTTGTTGTCCTTTTCCTCCTTGTCTCTGGGACTTTTATTTCTTTTTTCCAGAAAACCAAGCAGCTAAGGCATTTTAATTGCACTTCCTTGATTCTATTTCTAAGAATAGAATTCTTAATTTTTTTTTTTTTTTTACTGTCATAGAACTCTATGAGTGTGGTGAAGCCCATAAAACCTTCCTCTGAATAATGTTTTCCAATAATTGAAGGGAATGCTAAATTTATGAAGCTAGTGAAAATATATCTATATATTTTCTCATATGAATTCGTGAACTCCCCCAAATCTATCCACAGACTTCTTGGTTAAGAACCCCTGTTCTAGAAGGATCCCCTATCAGATGCAGCATCCCCAGAGATATGTGAGAGAGTGAGAATAATTCAATAATTCAAAATTCATGGGAACGTCCAACAAAGCTTCCTTTGAGGATTGGGAACAGGGAGAAGAGATGGCTGTGGTAGCCCAGATGGACACCAGTTCAAGGTAAGAATGCCCCAGTCAGGCTTTCTGTCTTGGACAGCCTTAGAAAGCCTTTCTGTTTACTTGTCCCGGAGGGAAAGGCTCCACCTTGGAGCACCTGTTCAAAGTTTGTTAAATCTGTGATCCTTCACTCCAACTACATTTTTATGTGCAAACTCCATAGAGGAGATAGTAACAGACTGAGGAAAACCTGAATCAAATTCTGCTCCTGATACTTCTTAGCTGTGTGACTTGATCTCTTTCTGCCTCAGTTTCCTCATCTGTATAAAAATGGAGATAATAATAGTAATAGATAATAATAACTTCCCAGGGTGGTTGTGAAGCTCAAATAAGATGATTACACACACACACATATGTATGTATATATCACTTTACAAACCCTGTGCTGTATAAGTGTTTGCTATTATAATAATGTATTTCCCTCAAGGCAAATCCCCATAACTTCCAAACTGACGCTCAAACCTTCGTAGTAGCAACAGATCTAGAATCTCCTCCCTCTCCCCAACTTTACCTCCACTGCAGACCTTGCCTCTTAACAGCATAGTTATATCTAGTACAGTAGGGCGGAGAATTAATAATCTAGAACATGAAATTCCTCTAATCTAATCCCTTCCCATAGAGTAAAACTGAGGCACCAAAAATTTAAAGTGACTTGCCTGAGGCTACACTATTGCCTTTCTCTATATCCTCTGTGCCTGGTGCATAGCAGGCACTTTACTAAATGCTTTTTGAGCTAAGTAGTAAATGGCAGAACCAGCATCCACACCCAGTTCCGCTCTCTGCTAACCCTATTTTCAGGTCCCTGTGTACCACCTAGTGGCCTAAGCTTTGCTGCCCTTCCCAAAATCTTCAAACGTCTCCTGGCCTCTTCATGGTACTTCATAAACCATGAATTCCCCATTTGTAGGGATGCTGGGAATCGGAAGGTCAATACTAAGAGGGGCCATTGTCCCAACCCTCCGGGCAAGCTCCCCCTGCTTCTCTGGAACAAACAAGCAGAGGAATGGGAGCTCATATTTATTTGCCCTGTAGATGCAGTGTGGCCTAACGGAGAGAATGCAGGGCTTCCAGTCAGGAATGTGTGGATTCAGATCTTGCCACTGACCAGCTGTGTGACAGCAGACAGACAATGCCCTAAGGGCTCATCCCACAAATCTCAGAAAGGATCATCTGAAGCACATAAGGACTTGCCCAGGATTGCCACACATGGAATTCAGCATGGATGCTCCCCATCTTTGGCCAAAGTTTGTGCATTCTCCTCTCAAAGGAAGTAGACACCTTATTAGCCCCATTTTACAGATGAGAACACTGGAGCCCAGAAAATTAAGTGAACGGTTGGCACATGAAATCCTTCCTTGGAAAACAGGGACAGATAAGAGCAGCTTTCTTCCAGGGTTTGTTGTGATGTTCAAATGACATGGCATATGGAAAACATTTTGTAAACGTTAGTCTATAGAGGCTAGTTATTTTTATAATATATATGACAGTTAGGGGGCTCATCTGTGTGAGTTCAAATCTGGCCACAGACACTTCCTAGTTATGCGATCTTCCCTCAGTTTCCTTATCAAGGGAGAAAGAAATGCAAGCCTCTCCATTAGCCCTGCCAAGAAAACCCCAAATAGGGTCATGAAGAGTCCACTCCACTGAAATGACTAAATAACAACAATTTTTATTATGATCACACTGCTAGGAAGTGCCTCAGGGAAAATCCAGACCTGGACCGCTTAACTTGGAGTCC
Organism: Sminthopsis crassicaudata; assembly: GCF_048593235.1. Taxonomy (NCBI): domain Eukaryota; kingdom Metazoa; phylum Chordata; class Mammalia; order Dasyuromorphia; family Dasyuridae; genus Sminthopsis; species Sminthopsis crassicaudata. The sequence continues at coordinate 610,730,667 of NC_133618.1, forward strand.
CCATCTCAGTAAGAGAGATCTTCTGATTAGGAGGATTTGACTCCTGGGTAACTGAACATCCCCTCCATTACACAGTCATCTCTGAGAGTAACTTCTCTTCCCACCGCTTGTGCGATGAAAGCAGGGATGTCGGCACTGGCTTTTGAGATCTGAAGGTTTCCCCCAAGTACCAGGTGGCGCAAGGAGCACAGCATGCGGTCTGGGACCCTCTGAAAAGGAGTTTCCTGCTCTGCCCCCCTTCCCGCAGTGCTTTGAAATTACCTGTGATGTATTTTGTGTATTTAGCTGAGTGGATAGACTCAGGACCCAGAAGTCCTGGGTTCTACCATTTCCATAGTGTCATCTGTCCCTGGCAAAACAGGACTTTTCAGTGCTCTGGATGAGAAGCGAGTGGGGCCCGTGGCACTCCTGAGCACCCCCACAACCAGATTAAAATGGGACAAAATAAAAATACAGTAACCTGTAGATAGCATTATATTTCAAACCTCAATCTGTAGCCTTCAGGGATCCTTGTGACCACTTAGGGAGCTCGGCTTCTGCCTGACTTTGACCCCGCTGCTCTGGGTGATTCTGTAGGACTATAAATTGTAGAAAAGATGCCAACCAGCCTTCTTTAGTAAGTCATTCACCAGGATCTCCTACACAAATCACAGGTCCAGGCCTTATCTTTAGGTTTTATATGTTCTTATCTGTGGCTTGCAGGATAGGAACTATTTCATTTCTGTATTCTGGCACAGTGTTTGGCACATAGGAGATAGTTAATAGTAATAATAATAATGATAATTGCTATCATTTATGTAGCACTTTAAGTTTGCAAAGCACTTTATGTGTATTATTTTATCCTCATTACAATTCTTAAAATCAGCTGTTATTATTCCATTTTACAGATGTGGAAACTGAGGCAGACTTGCCCAGGGTCACACAGCTATTAAGTGTCTGAGGTTGAATTTGACTCCAAGCCTAGCATTCTACCTACTTTACTATGCAATTACACTAAGCTTGTTTTCTTATCTGTAAAGTGGGGATTCCATGGCTTCCATTTCCTACTTCAGAAGACTTTTTTTGAGGGAAACTGTTTTTGTAAACCTTCAAGGCCCATGTAAATGCCAATCAGATTATTATTCTTAACCCACTAAAGGTGAAGTGTATGTATGTCTGAATTCATAGGTGCAACTGACTGTCCCTCCCCCTCCCAATCTTTCTGAAAATGTCAGGCAAAGAAACTCTTGGGTCCGATCCCATTGGTGGATTTCTCTGGTTTAATTAAAAACTTACAAAAACCAAATGACATAAATTCTCTAGCCCCTGTGACTTCAGCACCAGCAATAATTTACTTAAAACATGGCTGGGGGGGATGGCAGGAAGGAAATGTGAAGGATGGTGAATGAACCCCAGGAGGAATTCTGGAGGGGGCAGTAATTGCATAGCACTGGGGTCTGGTCTCCTCTCAGTCAGGGCCAATGGTAGGTAAGCCTAAGTGGAAGGTAGGAAAATGGGGGAAGATTATGTCAATGGTAGAAGGGGAATGAGGGGAAGTTGGGGCTTGGCCGATAACTCTACAATGCATTTAACTGGTGCTTCTGATTTCTTTTACTTTCTGGAGGAATAAAGGGAGGAACAGAAAGACATTTTATGCTAGTCAGGGCGGCTTATTGTATTTCAGAATGAAACTTCCCAGTTCTTGCTTTCAACATTGAGAATGAGAAAGGGTAACCCACCCATTTCTCTCTGGAAATAACCTCCTCGATTTGCTCAGACTCTCCTCATTTCCTCCTATCGCCTGCTTTCTGAGACCCTGAGGTCTCAGTGTCAGCAGGATAGAGATCCACTCCTTTGGTACCAGCCAGGTGCACTGTAGTACATCTCGGCCATTGAAGGTGACCCCTTGACTCCATCCCTTTCCCTTAAGGCCAGGATATCACCTGGTGGCCCGTGGCAATAATATCTTGCTGGTTGGGTCTTAGCTTATTTGTCATTTCCTTTCACATGAAACTGTGCTCCTTCCTACTCATTGGATCCATCAGGCCCGGCAGGAGGGAAGACCAGGGTGGGGGTGTATGTGGAAGAGGCAGCCAGTCCACAGGACTGGGAGAAGAAGGCACCAGCTGAGACCAAGTGGGGTGGGTGGGGGAGAAGGAAGGGCAGCTCTTCAGTGTTGCTCTGAAGCCCCATAGAAAAAAGGATAGTAGAGGGAGCAAGGGTAGGAGAACATGAACTTGACTGCAAACTTCATTTCCTTGTTCTTTTTCTCCCAGCGATAGACAGCTGTAAGCAGAAGTTGTCCCTCTACCTTTCGCCCCATGATAAGGAAGTTCCCAGTCAGGCTGTCCAGCTGGGGGCAGGGACAGCTGGCCCCATTCTTCATGTAGAGCACCAATTTCTTGGTGTCCTTGCGCTTTAAGGGTCCAGTCTTGAGTAGCTTCTTCTTCTTCTGGGCCCCAATGAGCTTCCGGTCGCCATTTTCATTTTTGATCTCTTTGATCCGCATTTTGACCACTGTGGGAAGGATGGAAGGGAAGAAGTAAGGAGGACTTAAGGGAAGGAGGAAATCTACATGCTGGAAGTGGCTTCTGAAATGCTATTTTATGTAGCATGCATTGGAAAGAGCACAGAACTGATGGTCAGAGTACCTAGATTCTAACTCTGTCACTGGTAAGCTCAGTTTCTCTGAACCTTTTTTCTCATTTGTAAAGTGCAAATATATTGGCCCTGTCCACTTCTTGCATAAACTATCAAATGAATCATAAATGTGAAAGTGCTTGTAAAATACCATACAAGTGTCAGGAGTTATAATTTTAAAAAAGAAGATTTTTAGAAAATAATTGATAGGAGAAATTCAGGATGAGAGGTGTGTGTGAGTTGCTATCTACTTTGGTGGAGGGAATAAATTGAATAGACGAAATTAACCCATATAAGTATTGATGATGATGATGATGATGATAGAAAGCATTTATAGAGTGTTTTAAAGTTTGCAAAATTGCTTTAAAAATTTGGGCAGCTAGGTAGCGCAGCCTTGAAGTCAAGAGGACCTGAGTTCAAATCTGCTCTCAGACACTCAACACTGTGTGACCCAGGGACAAGGCACTTAACCCCAATGCCTCAGGGGAAAAAAAAAGAAATTTCATTTTATCTTCACAAAACTCTGGGAGGTAGGTGCTATTATTGCCATTTTACAGATGAGAAAGCTGAGGCAGGTTCACACAGTAGTAAGAAAGTGAGGGAGAATTTGGAGTTGGGCCTTCCTTATTCCAAGTCCAATGCTCTGTGCACTGTGCCACCTAGTGTCCACCCTGTTGAACGATGAAGTTTATTTTAAAGATACCCATCTCTGCCCTGGGTTTGACCGGGCTCTGGCACTGCCCTTGGGGAAAGTGTGCTGAGTTATTTCGGGCAAGCCAAGGCAAACGGGGGGTCTCCAGAGGACAACAGTGAGCAGCCAAAGCCCTGCTGTTGTAGAGGAAGTCTGTGGAAGGAAGCCTTGAGCTTTCAGGAAACCTGGTACCAAGAAACTAAGGAGGAAAAAGAACAGCTCAGATACCCCTTCGGACAAGAGAGACCTTCTGATCTCCTCAGCTCTTAATGGTTTCTTCCCTTTTCCCCTCACACCTTGTTTAGTAATTACCCATTCTGTTTGTGTACACACACCCACAAATGCACATATATTTCATTGGATAGAGAACAACTCATTGAGTTGCCCAGGATCCCAGCTGCTCCCTCGGACCTCAAACATTTTTGAGCTTCAGTTTCTCTATCTGTAAAATGGGCACAATAATAATACCTACTTATTAAGAACAGATGCGACAATGTATAAAAAGTACCTTTCAGACACTAAACTAATACAAATGGTGGCAATTTTTTGAGAGGCTGTGTAGTATAGAAGAAAGCGATATCAGAAGAGACCTGGATTTGAATTCTGTCTCACATTTAGGAGCTATATCAAGTGACCTCTGTTAGCAGCCCTCAGCTTCTTCATCTGTAAAATGGAACTATTATGCCCATAATAGTTGTAAGAATCAAATGTTATCCTGAGTATACAAAGTACTTTGGAAACCTTAAAATGTGAAATAAATAACAGTTTTTTTTTAAAGTAGACTTTATACCCATCTTTGTTTGTAGGCAAGATATATATATATATATATATATATATATATATATATATATATATATACACATAGATGTGTGTATGTATGTGCACATATACATATATACACATATATGCACACATACATATAATTTATATATAAACAAAGAATATATATAATACACACACATCTCCCAGAGATGCACGTATGACACCTTCTTTTTGAAAGAGGCTTGAAGCTTTTTGGAAGCCAGGTGGGGCTGAATTTGAGGGAGACTCCCAGGCGGCCATACTCACCAAAGTCGCTGGAGCACATCTGTTCCATGAGGCCGTCCGCACTATGCTCCATTTCACACTGGGCACAGATTTTGGTCACTGCAGAGAGAAGGGAGAGCTGATGCTATGAGACTCCATTTCTTGGCTGTGACCATTCTCATCAGCTACCCTTTCCCATGGTTTTCCACTTTGATCACTGGACCTGTAGGTCACAGGAGCACTGACAACTGCATACAGTATGGAGAGACCTAATTCCCCTTTAATCTAGTTCTTTTTCCCTGAGAAACTCTCCAGTTTATGCTATCTATGCTTGTTGTATATAGTTTTTTTTACTTGTCAAGACTGTGAGCTCCTTGATGGAAAGGGTCATTTGTTTATTTTTTTGAGCAAGAGCTTTTTGTCTTTCTTTGTATTCCTAACACTTAAAACAGTTTCTGGAACATAATAAACACTTAGTAAAATGTTTGGATTCCTTTAGTCAAGAAAGTGAGGAAGAGACTGGACAAGGCACTGCCAACTCCACTATCCCTGTAGCCTCTAGATGAGGATATACTCTTTCTCTCACCTTTCTCCATTTTAGAGTGATTATTACCCCTAATGCTTCCCTGTGCTGCTATTGATCAAGGCCTTCTCACTGTACTAACCCCAGGGACTAGTCTGTAGATCATAATCCCAGATTAAACCAGGAAGGGATTTTACAAGCCATTTAGTCCCACCCTCTTAGTTTACAGCAGAGGGAGTGGAGGTCCAGGGGAAAAGGTTATATGGTTTTCCTGTAGTCACACAGGTAGTAAGCATCAGAGACAGTGCAGAATCCTGTACTGCCGAGGTGAGCTGTTCCCACTTCTCCTAGACTAGAGCCCTTTGGTTGCAGAGTTTCAGGGTTTGCAATATCATTCCCCCCAACATTGTGGGACAGTGGATACAGAAATACCTTTGTCCTACCTTGCTCTGTTCAGTAAAAATGTTACACCGGGTTAGAGGGAATTATGGATTAATTAAGGGACATTGATAGAAAGTTTAAAGTCAAGTATCAAAGTGAGCTTCCAGGAAGGAAGGTTAAAGAAGAGGCAGAAGTGTATGGGTCCTTTCAATAGTTTTTTCCCCCAACCCTTTGGGGAAAAAAAGTCAAACCAGCAAATGCCCCATTCCAGCGTGTTCCTGCCCATCTTGGAGTTGTCGACCTGCCTTTGACTTGAGGGCATACCTAGGCACTCTATGTTTAGCCAAGACAGAAGCACAAATATAGTACTTTACTGACAAAGAGAGAGAAGGGGCAGGGGAGGGAACTACTCTGGATCTGGGTTGGATTCCAGAAAGATCCCTCTCCCCCCACTCCAAAGGGCCATTGAGACTGAGGAAGGGGAACTCAGAGAAAGGGAGTCTAAGTTGAGGGACTTGTTTGGATTTTGATCTCCAAGGAAAGAGGAGGGAGCTTGAGTGTTAGAGTAAATGCCCCACTGGTGTGGCTTCTGGCTTCCTCTTTTTTGCTCTTAATCTGCACTGATTCCAGAGACTCTTCCTCCACTCTCCTTGTCCTAATCCAAAGGGCTGCTTATGGCAGGTTAAGGGTCGACCTTTAATAAAGATCCTCAGGAGCTCAATTTCAGGGTTTCCCTGCTTTCTGGGGTCTTGTGAAGGGTGGAACTCGAGTGGATGTTGTGGATTAGCGTACCATCAGGGTCAGTTTTGGATAGGATTTAGTCCATCTGTGGTGGATGGCAGCGTCTGGGCTGGGGTCACTTGGAGCCCACCGGTCCCAGGGAAAGCATTGTGGGGAAGGTAAGGAGCGTCCCCAGAGATGGGAGCTAAGCTAGTGGAGTCCCAGTCCGGGCTCAGCTCCCTTCCAGGCCCGGTGGCTTTGTCATTACCTCAGTTCTCTTTCTCCCCCTCCCCCAATATTTCTTTGCCTCCCTGACACCGACTCTGGACTTGGGGAATGAACTGAGAGTCGGCGGGGACAAAAAGCCACGAATTCAGGCGCGTCCCGTTGTTGCTCCAAAGAACGAGAGGAGAAAGTGGAGAAAAGTTGGAGCTTGTGCCGGGAGAAGCTGGAGGGAAAGTGGTTCAGCGCAGGAGTAAGAGGCTTTGGGGAGGGCGGAGGCAGAGGGGGCGCGAGCCGGGGACTGGGAACCGAACTGGGGAGGCGCGGGAGGGCGCGTGGAGAAACCTCTGCGCCCCTGCGTCCCCCCCACCCCCCGGGCCAGTGAGCGGTTGGGGGCGGGGGGCACTGGCTACCTGGCGGCGCGGTGGCCTGCACGTGGCCGAACTGCACAGTGATGCACAGGTCGTTGTCCAGAGGAAACTTGTGGCAGTGCAGCATCTCGGGCCAGGGGAAGCCGTAGGAGCCCATGAGCGGCGAGCAGCCGTCGCGCACCGCCTCGCACAGCGAGCGGCAGGGGTAGATGGGCCGGTCCAGGCAGACGGGGGCGAAGAGCGAGCACAGGAAGACCTGCGTGTCCGAGTGGCAGCGCTTGGCCAGCAGCGGCACCCAGCTGCTCGCCTGCTGCTTCACCTCGGCCAGGCTCTCGTGCTCCAGCAGGTTGGGCAGCCGCATGCGCTTGTAGCCCACCGTGTGGCAGAGAGCCAGGTCGGCCGGGATGTCCAGGCACTGCGGGGGCTTGGAGTAGAAGCGCCCCCCGCCCCCGCCGGGCAGGGGCTCCGCCTGCCAGCCGTAGTAGTCGTACTCCTCGGCTCGGGCGGCCGGAGCGCCCGGCACCGCCAGCAGCCCCAGCCCCAGCCCCAGCCCCAGCAGCAGCAGCCGCAGCGTGGCCCGCGCGCCCCGCATCTCCTCGTCTGTGCGGCCTCCGGGCCGGGGCTCGGGCCGCTCCCCCGGTCCCCGGGCGGGTCGGGCTCCCCGGGCGGTCGGGCTCCCGGTGCTCCGCCGGGCTTCGCGCGGGGACTTCGCGCCGAGCGCAGTGTGTCTGCTGCAGGTTGGGCTCCCGGGCGGGCCGACTGAGTAAGCCTGGCGCCACCCACCTCGGAGCGCTGGCTGCAGCCCCGGCGATTAGCCGCAGCCAATCTCCTGCGGCCCATGGCCCGGGGGCAGCGGGAGGCAGCTCTGACCCCCCTCTCCCGCTTCATCCTCCCCCTCCCCACCCCACAGCAGGGCGCGCCCTGGCCCGAGCCCCCGTCCCCCCCCTGCTTCCCCTCCTGGGCCTCTGGCCTTCTGCCTCTGGCTCCTTCTCTTTCTCCTGCCCTCCGTCCAGTGCGTCTCCCAGAGAGCCTCCCCGCCCCCCCCACATCCATTCCTCCTTATCTTGCTCCTCTCCTGTTCCTTCTCTCGCTCACTTAGCTCTCTTATCTCTCTCCCCTCGGGCCCTCTCCTCCCGCTCTGGTTTCTCTTCCCTCACACCTCTGCCCCTCCTTTTTCTCCCCATCCTCTGACCCTCCTTGTCCAAGTTAGACGGGTCTCCGTCGGGGTCCTCGCTGCTGGGTTCTCCTTGCCTTTGCTGGTGATGGGAGGCAGTTAGAAGTCACCTTTTCATGACTTGGCCTGGGACCCTTACATTAGCGTCCCTGACGTGGGGCTGAGGGGGGCACAGAGAGGTTGGGGTGCTCTCCGCAGGAGAGAGAGCCTGCCTCGGGAGAGATGTCCCAGGGCCCTCGGGGGCCATGGCTTGTTTCATCCCCTATACCTGGGCTTCAGTTTTGGAAATCTCCCTTTACTTCCCTGATCCTTCAAGTTCTGGGAGTTGTGAGGCTGGAATTGCAAGCAACCTCTTCGTGCCAAAGCCAGCCTGGGAAATAAGGGCCTTTGCCTCAGGATGCCGCACAGTAGGTGAAGAGAGGTTCTTTCCTGAGGTCACTGCGGTTTCTTTGTCTTGAAGATCAGGGAGGGAGGGGGTGGCAGTTTTGGGAGATGACTGGCTCCCTCCCCATTGTCCCCTTGCCTTCGAGTTGGATTGGTTAGCCTCTATGCCATTCACCATCCCCCCTCCATCTTCTTGGATGATGAATGGCATGATTTTTGCCACTTAGGACTTCTCATCAATGAGGAAATGGAATGATTTTTCTTTTTTCTTTTTCTTTTTTTTAAATTAATTTTATAATTATAACGTTGTTGACAATACATATGCATAGATAATTTTTACAACATTATCCCTTGTACTCCCTTCTGTTCCGAATTTTCCCCCTCCTTCCCTCCACCCCCTCCCCTAGATGGCAGGCATTCCCATACATGTTAAATGTGTTATAGTATATCCTAGGTACAATATATATGTGCAGAACCGAATTTTGTTGTTGTTGTTGTTGTTGTTGTTGCAAAGGAAGAATTGGATTCAGAAGGTAAAAATAACCTGGGGAGAAAAACAAAAAATGCTCACAGTTTACACTCATTTCCCAGTGTTCCTTTTCTGGGTGTAGCTGATTCTGTCCATCATTGATCAATTGGAATTGGATTATCTCTTCTCTATGTTGAAGATATCCACTTCCATCAGAATACATCCTCATACAGTATCTTTGTTGAAGTGTATAATGATCTCCTGGTTCTGCTCGTTTCACTCAGCATCAGTTCATGTAATCTCTCCGAAAGCCTCTCTGTATTCATCCTGTTGGTCATTTATTACAGAACAATAATATGGAATGATTTTCTAAGAAAGAGTCACTTAAACCAGATCTTCTGCCTCCTTCCTCTGGTCACTGACCTCTTCCTCATCCACTGAGATATGGCTCCTTCTGCCATTAGGAAGAAAGGACAGCACAGAGCTGGCAATTTTTTTTGGGGGGGGGAGGATAGGAGGTGATAGTGGTACTCTCCAAGCTTGGCTGGTTACGGAATGATGGAAGTAGATCTGGTGACCATGGGAGCTGCGTTTAGTTCCATCTCTGTCACTGGTTGGTTGTGCAGCCATAGGAAGTGCCACAACCTCTCTGAATATCAGTTTCCTTTTTTTTGTAAAAGGAAGATAATAATACTTGTATTGAATCACTAAGATGTTTTCAGGAAAGAACTTTGTAAACTATAAAGGGTGGAAATGACAATTGCTGTTACTAAGTTTGGTTCCAGCAACCTTGATGGGGAATTTTGACCAAGGTTCCATTGGAAAGCTCTAGACCCTAGCTCTGGTCCCCAAGGTATCCATGCTCATCCCCTAGGGGTTGAGCACCAGATGGGGCTTGGCCTTGGACAGCTGGGGAAGTAGGAGCTACCCAGGTACTTGTGTGAGGTGCTGGCTGCCCTTCAGGGTCCCACAGTTCTGCTGTTCTTGGCTCCTCAGTCAGCTGGCCCACAGAGACATGCATTTTTGCTTTGGGTAGTTTCATAAGACCTGCTTACAACATCCCCCCTCCCCAGAGAGTTGGGATGGATAAATGTCAGCCCTTTTGGGAAGTTCCTCCGGATAGCAGGAACCAGTCAATCTCTTCTCCCCCACCAAAACCCTTCTGCAAATATAGATGGGAGTGTGAGCAAATGCTCTTTGGGAGATGGCTCAGGACAGTTCTAAGGGAGTCTGGCTAACAGATCTAAATCTGGCTTCTGGGGGACACCACCTTGGAGCTGGTAGAGCTGTATGTGGGGGCCATTTAGTTCCACTTTTTCATTTTGTAGAGGAGTAAACAGGTTCAGAGAAGGGAAATGTCTGTCTTGTTACTTAGTGGGACTAAAACAAGTCTTCTGATTTCCAGACTCAGTAGAAGTCCTTGGCATTCTGCTATAATACCACTTAATGTATTGTCTCATGGGGATAGAATAGAATGAATTGAATGGATGCTAGTTATTGCCTTGAGGAGGCCTTAGGAGTGACAGATGGACCCCTAGAGTCCCAGCCAATAGCTCTGACCAGGGAGAAGGAGCTGGTGGGGAGGAAGGAGCTGCAATTAATACTGACCTTGGGGGGAGAGAACTAGGAAAAGGTTTCATAAAAACATGGAATGTCTCTAAGGAGGGACCTTAGGCCAATAAGTGCCACAGTGAAAATGGACTGTGACCCTGAGTCAGGAAGACCTGAATTCAAATCCTGTTTCAGAGACTATTAGGTGTGTGAACCTGGGCAACTTCCTTAATCTGGGTCTGCCTCAGTTTCCTTATAGTATAATGGGAATAATAATATAATGGGGATGATAATAGCATCTGTCTTCCAGGGCTGTTTTCAAGATAAAATGAGAGGAATATAAATTTATATTATATTATTATTAGTGATCATCATCATTATTATTATCTATCCAGTGGTTCTCAAACTTTTGTTCTCAATATCCCTTTATACTATTAAAAGTTTTTGAGGATCTGTCCAAAGAGTTTTGTTTATGTGGGTTATATTTATGGGTAATTACCATATTAGAAATAAAAAATCAGTTTTGAATTTATAGATCCTCTGAGAGGGCTTCAGAGACCCCCTAGGATTCTCTGGATAACACTTTGAGAACCACTGATTTAGTCCAGCCCTCTTGTTAAACATTCTTCAGAGCAATGATTCAAAGCATCAAATAGAAGGGAGACACTGTGCTGACCTGGTTCCCTAAGACCATTGCAGACTGCTCAGAATAGTTGAGGAGGTGGTTAGATGCCTCGGGAGAGATCTGGGGAGGGCAAAAGATTTCGATGGACCTTGGGAATGCAGTGTGATTGACAGCTATTTGAACATATCGGGTGGCATTTCTGGGTTTCTTCTTAGCAATTGGAAGGGAAGGTTTTATGTAGGACAGGAAGGAAAGGGGGTATATTTTTTTAAACTGGAGTCTGTTTAGCAGAACTTGATGCCCTGAAGACCAGGAGAAAGACTCTGGGTTACATAGGACTCAAGGAGTTAGTTCTCCTCTAGATAACCAAGGGAAATATGGAGAACCTTCTGGGGAAGAAGAAGCCAAAGAGTGAAGGGGAAAGGGAGGGTAGGAGAGTGAGGGGGAGGCAGGGTGGTTAAGGGAACACAGGACCAACAATGGCTTCATTAAGGAATAGGAAAATAGGGGAGGAGGAACTATCCATGAGAGCAAGGATGCTGATGTCCAAGTCTTGGGAACCAATGGAGGGATTGTCCTTCTCCTAGGAATCAGGGTCACGGCCTGGAACTGTAAGACACTTGAACTTGGGGCGGCATGGATGGACCTTGACTTCTGTCCTCAGCCCAAAGAAAGGCCTCTCTGTGTTCTGTTTCAACCCTCCACTCTCAGCCACTCATTAACTGAGTGGTGATGGAGTCTCTGGGGACCTTCAAGCTGCAGGGAAGGACCTACCTCTTCCAAGTGTGAATAACTCTGGGACACACGAGGGAGACTGCTTCAGGATTTCTTCAGTAGCAATTTACTAACCTTTCTGTTCAGATTTGTGAAGACCAGGGCATTGGGCTCAGTTGGGGCCTTTCAAGACCCAGCATTTATTGAGTCTTATCATTTACTGCAGTTGAGATTACTTTCCATTTACACTACGCACATCTTGTCTGGTAGTTATTTTCCATGTTCTCTGCCAATGGAATTCACTCTTTTGAAGGCAGGGACTGTGTTTTTCCTTTCTTTATATCCATTTCCAGTGCCTAGTACATAGAAAGTGTTTAATAAATGCTTGTAGACTGCATGAATGCCTGGATTAACTACTGTCTCCAAAATTGGAAATAAAATGCTGAGACCTTGTCTTCACTTTATGGCTTTCTCCTTTTTTTTTTTTTTTTTTTAATTTTTTTTTAGTGCCTACTTTGTGCCAGGAATTGTACTGATCCTAGGATTCAAAAGGAGGCAAAAGACAATTCCTACTCTCAAAGAATATACAATTTAATGATTTCTTTTCATCCCATTCTAGTAAAGAGGAACTTTCTACAGTTATTCATAAGAAACTCACGCTAGCACTCAGAGGACAAAAAAAACGGCAGATGTTAAGAGAATTCAAGAATTTACTTTAGCTAAGTGGCCGATGTCATAAGACTGGGAGTCAGGAGAACTGAAGAACGCTTAATTAAATTCAATAAAGTAGCTATCTATTAACCTATCAATTAGTTGGTATTTAGTGTTCACCTGAAATGTGCCAGACTCTCTGCTGGGCTCTGGAGATATATAGGAAATAGAGAAACCATTCCTGCCCTCAAGGAGTTTACATTCTGTGAAATGAGACAATCCATAGATCTATATAGGAATATGCTTTGTTGTTATTTAGTGATTTCACTCATGTCTGACTCTTCCTGACCCTATTTGGGCTTTTCTTGACAAAGAAAATATGGTTTGCCATCATATTTGATAGATGAAGCTGATTTGCCCAGGATCACATAGCTAATAAGTGTCTGAGGATGTCTTTGAACTCAAAATTTCTCCACTGCACTATCCACTATCCATTGTGCCACTTGCCTGCCCAGGAATATAGCAAATACATGTAAAATAAATATAAGATAATTTTGAGAGGAAGGAGGAAATAATTATTTATTAAGCACCTACTTTATTCCAGGCACTATGTTAAGCACTTTATAAATATTATCTCACTTTATCCTCATAATAACCTTGGGAAGGTTATTATTATTAAATATTATAATTATAATAACAATATATATTATTATGAGAGATGTTATTATTATCCCCACTTTACAGATGAGGAAACTGAGGCAAATACCAGTTGAGGGACTTGCTCAGGGTCACACAGCTAATAATTTCAGGCTGGTTTGAAGTCTTCCTGACTCCAGGCTCAGTGCTAGCTGCCCACAGAGTAGATAATAAATATAAAAATCAGTTGTAGAAAATGGTGAGAATTGGTGCAGTATGGAAAGTCTGTGTATTGTTTTTTTTTAAGGGAAAAATGAAATGGGACTTGGGTCTCAGCTCAGTGCTCTAGTTCTGGCTGTCCCATTCAATTGGGTGAATCTCTCTCCAGTTTTATAATGAGAGGGTGGGTGACCAGATGATCCCTTCTGCTCCAATATTCTGTGAGTCTGTGCTTTCTGCCTGCTAGACAAACACACATTTAGGTGCCAAATGGGGTGCTCCTGCCTGTAGGTGTAGTTGGAATTGGGAGAAAGGAGAGGTCCGTGTAGGTTTCACTCCAGAGAAGCAATAGAAGCTTGAACTGAAGTTTGAGTAGGAAGAAAGAAACAAGCATTTATTGAATGCTGACTGTGTGCCGGACAATGTGCACTTAGCTTTATGAATGTTTACTTGATCCTCACAACCACCTTGGGAGGTAAGTGCTATTATGACCTTTATTTTGCAGTTGAGGAGACCGAGGCAAACAAAAGTTAAGTGAAGAGAAAAAGAGAAACACAATGATTAGCACAAGGTGGCCAAGTCAGATTTCAACCCCTGATTTCTTCCTGCCAATCAATCTAGTGCTTTCTAATACTGTACATCATATGTGGGGGCTGGTGAGCATGTGGATCTTACTGGTGGGGTGCAGGTGACCCTGGATCAGCAGAAATGAGGTGGTTGGGGGGCTTAAGAATTGGAGTTCAATTGGAAGACTTCTGCTAGCTTCATTTTCCCTAGGGGTTTCCTCTCCTTCATGAGAGCAGTCTTATGCATGAGACCAGGAGAAAGGATTGGATTGGGAATAGCCAGAGGAGAAGAGATGCCTAAGACCTCTGGTCCGACACTTTGCTGAGGGTGAGAAAACTGTGGCAAAGAGTTCCAGAGTTAAGTCCGTTGTGACAAGTTCCCCAGAAAGAGGTACAGGTAACTGAGAAATTTCCCTCTTTTTCACTGGGGTGAGAGATTCGTGGGTTCAGTGGAGGCAATGTTAGAATGGTTCTCTCTTCCCTCATGGAAATGGCAGGAGGATTGGGGGAGAGATTGGGTTCCTGATCTCTTGTCTTTTAAAAAAATATTTTTTCTTTGAACAAAAATCCACCTTTTCTCCCTCCTATCTTCCCCTTCCCCACAGAAGAAGAAAGAAAAACAAAACTCTTATAACAACATACATAGTCAAGCAAAACAAATTCTTGGCTTGGCCATGTCCCAAAAATATGCATCTCAATTTGTGCCCGGAAGCTCTCACCTCTGGGTTAAGAGGTAAGTATAGGTGCTTCATCCTTAGGATCCAAGAGGAATAGGAGGAAGTAAAGGGGCTTGTTTGGGTGGTTGGTGGGAGTCTGAATGCTGATAATATCACGGTCCTTGATATTTTAGCAAATTGAGCGATACAAGGGCACAGTGGAAAGAAAGGATTCTCAACTTCTTTGGACCTCAGTTACCAGCTGTAAAAAGAGGAGGTGCTACTGGGGAGCTCCAAGTCTCAGCATTAAGCCTGTGATGCTGTGATTGGGCTCTTTGCTACTGATCTGTTAGCTATGATGAGATCAAAAGAGAGAGGAAATTGTCAATAGATGGGAGTAATGAGGCATTGAGTGTTCAACACCTGAGGAGAAATAGGTAATCAGATTGCAAGGGGTGGGGTGGGGTTGTACACTCTTTCATATTGGACAGGGATGTCAGCAGAGACAACATATTTAGGAGGAGGAGGAGTACACTTGAAATTAGAAGGATTTTGGTTCAAATCCTGTCCCTGGTGCTTTACTAGAGGGACAACTGACAAGTCACACGGTAGCTTTGAATTTTTATTTTTCTTATCTGTAAAATGGGGACACTGATAGGACCTGTGTCATAGTTGTGAGGCTCAAATGAGATCATGTATGTAAAGCGATTTGCTAATGTTAAATGCTGTGTAAATCTTAGCTGTTACAGTCTATAATCTGAAGGGACACCACTTTGGAGGAGAGATCCACAAAGAGAGAGAGACAGAAAGTCAGGGGCAGAAACAGAGTGAGAGAGACAGGAGAGAGAGAAAGACAAGAGAGAGACTGAGATAGAGACAAAGATGAGGGGAAAGAAAAAGAGAATCAGACAGAGACAGAGAGAGACAAAAATGGGGGAAGAGAAAAAGAGAGACAGACAGAGACAGACAGAGACACACACACATACAGAGACAGAGAGAGAGACAGAGATAGAGAGACAGACTGAGAAAGACAGAGAGATAGAGAGAGAGAGAAAGAGAGAGGGAGAGCCCAACTTTTAAAATTAATAGCTTAGTTTAACACAGTGGGTAGTAAGCTCAGGGAGGTCACTTTCCCAAAAGGTGGTACACAAGCACTGATTGCATAAATTGCCTCAGGAGCACTTAGATAAATACGGGGATGACAGATTCTCTTTTACATACTGGTGAAGGAACTTACAGAGCTTGATGGCTTTGGGATTTCAGATGTGCGGTCCCTCCACTGATATAGATCATGGAACATCCATTATTCCTCAGCTTGTGCTTTCTTTCCCTCCCTCCCTCCCCCCCCTCCTTCCCTTCCTTCCTCTCTCCCTTCTTTCCTTCCTTCCTTCCTCCTTTTCCTTCCTTCCTTCCTTCCTCCCTCCTTTTCCTTCCTTCCTTCCTTTCTCTCTTTCTTTCTCTCTGTCTCTGTGTCTCTGTCTCTCTGTTTCTTTGTCTCTCTCTGTCTCTCTGTCTGTGTCTCTATCTCTCTCTGTCTCTCTGTTTCTTTCTCTCTTCCTTATCTTTCCAGGCCAGGAAAAAAAACAAACAAACAAAAAAACAAAAACAAAAACAAAACCAAAAACAAAACAGTGCCCACTCATAGGCCTGATTGGCAAGGAAGTTTTAACCTATTTCATTTTCCAACATGGACCAGTCTGCCTCTCCTTAGGCAGCTGTTGCTCCTTGATTTAGTGCAGACACCTGAAACGGCTTTAGCCCAATTGCTACTAAGAACTCAGGACCTCAAGCTATTCATCAGCCCACTCTCCCTAGCAGCAAGGACTTATAGGCATGAACCACCACAAACTCGCTCATCCTGTACTATTCTTGCTGATGACTTTGCATAAATTCTCCATCCAGAAGCCACCTAACATGCTTGAGGCTTTCCTCTACTTCCTTTAATATCTCCAGGGCACCAGCCAACCACTTGGGTTGCCCATATGTTATCTCTAACTCCCACTATTTGATAGCCCCTCTCCTTTTCTTCCTGTAATGCCCTGAAGATCCTTAATGATGCCTTTTTACATCCCTCTTCAAGGGTCAGTAGTCATTGTTGATAATGCACTGAGGCTACACCCATGCAATTTTCTGTTGCCCTGTGGGTCATCTTCCATTTTGACTGTGGCTTTTCTGTATTCCCAGCCATATAGCAGCGCTAGGAAAATATTGGTGCTAAAACTCATTCTTTTTCTGACAAGGAGCAATGTAGGATCACTGTTCAGTCCTCTAAGTGTGATCCAGCCCAGTCAATCTCCTCCTACTCAATGCTACCAAAAGGTGGCACAAACTGAAAATATGGGCTTAAAAAGATTTAAATAAATGCATAGATGTTAAATAAATGCATGGATGACTGATCCATGGTACGTTACTATGGGAAACAAGGCAGTTTGGGGTGGGGGGTAATAATAGCTGACATTTAAATATATAGCTGCACCACATGCTGTTTTAAATGATAGTTATGTGGTTATGAGCTTGTTACCTACCCTTTCTGAGACTCATAGAATCATAGATTTAGAACTGGAAGAGGTCTAAGAGGTCATTAATTCCCCCCCCCCCCTTTCACGGAAACTGAGAGTTTCTTGCCCAGTGTCTTGCCCAGGGTTATACAAGACATTATGGGACTGGGGTCTTCCTGACTCAAGCCTAGAATTCTACTCATTGTGCTGTCTAGCTGCTCACAGTTTCCTCATCTTAAAATAAGGATAATAAATCTTAGAATAACAACAAACTTCTCATGATGCTCAGCAATTTTCAGAGCACCTTATGTACATTATCTCATTTGAATCTCACCCTGTGAGGTCAGAATTGCAGTGTTATTATTGTCTTTGCTTTACAGATGAGGAAACTGAGACTTAGGTTGGCTGACTTGCTCATGATCACACAGCCAGTGTCAGAGGAAGGATTGACACTCAGGTCTTCCTTACTCAAAATCCATCATGACAGCCACTACACCAGATTGCCTCTCTACCTACTTTACCAGTCTGATGGTGAGAAAGAACTTTGTAAACTTCTTGAGGTAGAATGATCTGGTTTCATGGGGAAATACTAAAGAGCAGATTTGATCCTTACTGAATGAGAGCATCTGTTTTATATATACACATATATGTGATGACCAACTCAGAAGTGGGTCCTTGGTTTGGATTTTAAATCACTTTACAACCTGGCTCCAACCTAACTTTCCACTCTTGTTATGCTTTGTATTTCTAGCACCTTGGAGAAGGAAATGGCAAACCGCTCCAGTATCTTCACTAAGAAAAGCCCAAATCAGGTCGCAGAGAGGCAGACAAGACTAAAAGATAACAAAACTAACAAACACAAAGTCTCTAGCACCTAAGATAATGGCTGGTATGTGCTAGGCACTTCCAAAATGCTTGTGGATTGATGTCTAATCTTCACTCTCTTTGGCTACCACTATTCCCTTTCATTCCCTTTCAAGCTTCTAACAAAAGGGAAAAGCCTAAAGTTTGCCTTTAGGATATTGGTGGGTGAAATTTAAAACAGGTTCTGGAGGAACTCTTGGTTCAAGGCTTTCCCACTTACAAAAACAGCATGACTTTGGGCAAGTTCCTTGGTTTATTTGTACCCTCTGTATCCTAATATATGCGATGAGGATAATAATTCCCACATGACTTGGCTCCCAACCTTGAATCAAGTGAGATAATGCATTTAAAGTTCATATAAATGCCAATTTCCCCTCCATTCTCCCCAATCCCACTATTCTCTGGATGGGGGAACAACATCATTACCTGTATTTCTCTTCTCAGTTCAATTCTAGAAAGAGAATATATTGAATTAGTAGGAACAGTAGTTATGGGGCATCAACATAAGGACCAGTGGAAGGAGCAGTTTTGCAGAAAGAACTTCCCTTTAGAGAGATCAAATTCTGAGATTTTGTATTAATAGTTCTTTAGTCCTAATAGGCACCCAGAACCATCTGTTTATTCAGTCGTTCATTTGTTCATTAAATAAACATTGATTAAGCCCCTACTATGTTCAAAGTATTATTTTAGTCTCTGTGGATACAAAGATGAATAAGAGATGGTCTTTGTTTTAAAGGAGTTTGTGTTCTAGTGGAGAGAGATCTTTTTAATATCTCAATTTATTGAGATTCAAAAACCCTGTATAAGACACTGCAGTAGTCACTAGAGTAGATATAAAGATAAAACAACACAATTTTTATCCTCCAGAAGGTTATAATCTAATAAAAAGAGTCATAACAGACTGAGATAAGGAAATTAAATACACACACAATATTTATTTCTTTTGTCTTTACATTATTGTCATTCTCCATCCATTCTTGCAGATTGAAATCTTGAGACAAATGAAAATAATTAAGAAAAAGCATCCAATAAAAAACCCACCTCTGACTGCATACAATATTTCATTTATCCTAGTAGTTTCTCATTTCTCTTGACATGAGGAAGAAGGTACATGTCATTATCACCTCTCCAGGAATTTCATTGCTTTTTTCTTATTATTTAGGGATAAACAGTGAACAGAAGTTCACTGATCTTTTTCATTTGCATTGCTGTATTCATTATATATCTTGTTTTCTTAGTTCTGTGTCTTTTTCTAGTTCATACAAATATCCCATTTCTCTGACTTCTTCATATTCATAATTTCTTACTGAACAATAATAATCCACTATAGTCACATACTGTAATATTTTTTTAGACATTCCCCAATCAATGGGCACCTATTTTGTTTTTAGTTCTTTCAACCACAAAGAATGCTGTCATGAATATTTGTGGTATGAATTAAATTTTTGTTTCTGTCTTTAACTTCCTTGGGGGATATGCCCAGTAGTGAGATTGCTGGGTCAAAGGACAGTTTAGTCATTTTTCTTGGATAACTCCTAATTTATATCCCAAGTGACCAGATTACATCACAGCTTTATGAACAATATATAAATGTCCCTATCTTTCTCATAGTCCTTTTAATATTGCTGTTACTATCTATTTTTTTTTTCATTTCTGCCAGTCTTCTGGGTATGAGATGGAACCTCAGAGTTATTTCAATTTACATTTCTCTTACTATTAGTGATTTAAATCATGTTTTCATTTTTCAAAGTATAGTTTGCAATTCTTCTTTTGGAAACTATTCATTTCCTTTGACTACTTATCTACTGGGGAAAGGGCTCCTGGTGTTATATATTTATGTCAGTTCATTGTATATCTTAGACACCAGACTTTTATTAATATTTGATGTAAATCTTTTTTAGCTCTATCATTTCTCTTCTTATTCTTTCTTTATTGATTTTATTCATGCAAAAGCTTTATAATTTTGTATTGCAAAACTTGTCTATTTTATCTTTTATGATTGTTTATCTTTCTTCATTAAGAATTTTGCCCATAGAACTGATTCAAATTTATAAGAACAGAAGCCATTTCTCAACTGATAAATGATCAAAGGATATAAGTAGGCAGTTTTCAGAGGAACAATTCCAAGCAAACATTAGCTATATGAAAAAATACTCTAAATGACCAATTATACTAATTTTACTGTTAGTGGACCTATTAGTCCACTGTTAGTCCAACTTTCCATAACATGGACCTGGTGTCCTCTCTTTAGTTTTGTTACATCTTTCCTGGATGAATATGCAATAGCATTGATGGCTCTTCTTTGATTACTGGGTAGAGGGGGAAGATCACTAATCTTTTTCTGTGATACAATGAGTCTAACCCAGCGTACAGTCCTGGAGTCTTGCTACCTTAACCACAAAAGTCCCTGAGAAGAGGTTCAGAACCAAAATAATATATGGAGGCCCTCAAATCAGTTCTTTGGGGATCAGAATTGGTAGAAAGAATTTGCTCTTTAATTTGAGGCCCAAATAACTCAGAATAAAGGGAGGGGTACAGCTGGCCTTTTCTTACCCCATTCTCCCCTTCCTTCTCCCTTCTCCCCATTCCCCTGCTTGTAATTTTTTTTTAATGAAGATTTTTTTCCCCTTTCCTCTCCCACTAAGAAATCGAGAAAAACAAAATTCCAGTTACATACATTTGAAATCACTGTCCCAAAGCCCATTGACATTTTCTCTTTATTGGGGGAGGTAAATGCTTTGTTCTACATTAAGGGTGGGATGGAGTTGAACTGATTTTCTTGCTCTGGCCTTCCTGAATCCTCTTTGGCAAAACTCAAGCTTCAGATCTTTGATCTTTGGATAGCTTTGGTGCTTTTGGCTTCCACCTTTGAGAAGGAAGATGGAAAAGACCAACTCTAGGTTACTGGAGACAGACACTGAGATGCTGTGAGAAGGACTGGCAGATTCCCTCATGTTCTGACCCCCAGCTTGCTACACTAGAGATAGCTGGGATTTTTCTGTTGGGGAGATGAAAATTCTCTTTCTTGGTTGAGATGAGTTATCTTGTTCCCAAGGGAAGATCTCCTCCTTCACTTTCTATTGTCTGACATATATTCTCCCATATATATCTTCTCAGTTTCTGTTTTGCTATGATTTGGATAAATAAGTTTCTTTGCTATGTTATGTGTGTTTTATTGTGGAATTGGTGGGATTGAAAGTTAGATTGAATCCAATCATATCCCCTAAACTAATAATATATAAAGATGTAAATAGATATAATTCTAACCTGATACATTTAGCCACAACTTCCCCCTTTATTTCTTTTCAAGAACTGAAGAATAGCGGGAAGAGAAGAGTGCAGAGTTGCCTTTGATCTATAAAAGGACACCCCCTGATAAATGTGGGGGGATAGGCCTTGCACTGGAGAGTCTCTCTATATATGGGGGGGTCTTTCCTACACATGTATAGTCAAGTAAAACAAATCTCGCATTAGTTACTGTAAAAAAAGTGTGCTTCAATCCACAGCTTGATCCACTATTTCTGACCCTGTTTTGTCATGAGTTCTCTGGAGTTATAGCTGATCGTTGTGCTGATCAAAATGTCTAAGTTTTTTAGAGTTGTTTGTCTTTACATTATTTTTTTTAAATAAATTGTTCTCCTGACTTCATTCTATAAGTCTCCCAGCTTTTTCTGAAATCATTTTTTTCTTACAGCAAATTATATTCCACTAGGTTCATATTTTGCCATAATTTGTTCAGCCATTTCCAAATTGATGGGTATCACCTCAATTTCCAATTCTGTTGTAATGTTTTTGTACACATACATTTTTTCTTTGATCTCTTTGGAGTATAGGCTTGGAAGTATTGCTGGGTCAAAGGGGAGACACACATTAATAGCTTTTTGGGCATAGTTCCAAATTGCTTTCCAGAATGGAAAGCTGGACTAATTTACAGCTCTACTAACATTATATTAATGTACCTGTTTCCTCACAGCCCCTCCAGCATTTGTCATTTTCCAGTTTTTGGTCAACTTGGCCAATCTGATGAATGTGAGGAGAAATCTCAGGGTTGTTTTACTTTGCATTTCTCTAATTATTAGTAATGTAGGACATTTTTAAAAATAGCATTTTTTTTTTAGAGCACTTTATTTCATATGACTCTTGCTAGTCTGGATTTTTTCCTCTGAAAACAGCCTGTTTGACTATTTAGGCAGCTAGCATTTTCTGCTGACCCTTTGGGGATCTGATCCTTTTTCCTTCCAGTTCTATCCCCTGGGCCTTGCACCGAGTTGGAATAGTGACACTGTGGCCACTTTCTTGGAACATGGGCTGAAAAATATAAGGAAAGTGGGATTTTATAATCTTCAGTGGAAGCCTGCTGTGGCTTTTAAAGTTCTAAGAAATCAGAGGAAGAAAAAAGTCCTGTGATTCAGTAACTTCAAAGAGGCAAATTCTGAGTTTGCTGATTTTTCCCAGGGCTGCTCCTGATGAGGAAGGAATTGGATTCTGAAGAGCTGTTTCAGAAGCCTCTAGTGTGCTGCTTGGTGAAGGCTCCATGTGATTGATAAGCAAGGGATGCAGGGAGTATGGTGTAGGGCAATGAATATGGAATTGATATAACAGGTTGGGGCTTCATATCCTGCTCTGTTACTCTCTCTGCCACCTTTGGGCTAGAAACATTACCTTTCTGGTCCTCAGTTTCATTATCTGTAAAATGAAGAGATGCATGATTTCTACAATCCCCCAATTGCTAAATCAGTGACTCAACCCATCCTTATAACATCTAAATTGTCCACTGGATAGAGAAGAAGCCCTTGGAGGCAGTAAGACCTGAGTACCAATTTTGCCTCAGATATTTACTAATTGCTTTATGACTCTAAGTTCTTTAATGTCTTGGGGCTTCACTTTCTTCAAGTGGGTAATGATAGCACCCCCTTCACAAAACTGTTATGAGGATCAAATGAAATATAACCTACATAGAACCCTTTTCTTTGAATGCCATATTAATGTTAATTATTATGCTAGCTAGTATTGTAATATCTATAAAATGGTGTAAGTTTCAAAAAAGGCGATGAATTTTCCATGATCTCTTAAATTTTTAAAGCCATTATCTATTTATTTATTAATTAAAGACTCACACTCTCTTCTTGTCCAAAAAAGGATTTATTCTGGCCAGCATAGTTTTAGATAGTTAAACACAATATAAAGCAAGGCAATTAAGAGGAAAACCAGAAATAGAATAGTTAAAAGAAGCAGAGAAATCGATGCTCCTTGTGAGCTTCTTAGAGACCAGTGTTTGGCCAGAAAATGGTAGATTCCTTCCCTGTGATTCACACATTTACCCAGAAGCCTCTGGCTTCCTGGAATTTGTGCTAAAATTCCAGATCTCTTGGCAATCAGTCTCTGACACCACAATTTTCATTAGCAGGCCCTCATTGGCTCTGAGCATCCCCCGACCATTTATTTTTCATTCCCTGCTCCTAACAGTGGGGAAAAAATCCTCCATTTTAGGAAACCCTTTCTCTGAGGCAGCTTGCCATGCAAAACAGAGAGTGATGGGAAACGAAGGACTAATCAAACTTGAGCAGGAGACTGATCAAACTGCCTAGCAGTTTGATTTTATTCCCCACTGGGCAAGGGCTCTTGAATGTGGATGCACAGAGTTTGCTTGGAGCACCTTATATGTGGGCAAGTGGTTTCCTCTGGTAAACTGCTTGAGGGTAGGAAGCACTTCCATATTACCTTAGTGCCTCTAGGGCTCAGCCCAGGGCCTGGCACATAGTGGGTGCTTTTGGATTGATGGAATGAATTTAGGAGCATCCACTCACTGTGCTAATTAGCTTCTCTTCTTTCAGAACCTTCCTTTCTGACTTCACCATTTCTACCAATAAAACCTTCCTTTACCCCTGTTCTATTGTGTCTGGAAAGTTGTAGTTACTCCTGACTCTTTCCCTTCCTGTTGGTATTTTATCAGCTCTTAAATCCCACTCATTTTGTTCCTACCACATTACTCTTACCTGTCATCACTTCTCTATTCCTTTGACCATCAGACTAACACAGGCCCTCATTATCTCCTAAAATTCTCTCTCTCTTTTTTTTTTCAAAGTTAGCTATATACATTTGTCTTTTTAAAAAATGGCATGAATTTAAACTATTAACAGGACAGAAAATTCTAAATAATGGCAATAAACCCATTATAAGTTAATATAAATAACATATTTTTATGAAAAATAGCTATATTTAAGAAAATTGAGAACAGCAGCAATATTTTTGCATATTTTTGCAAATCTTTTTAATGCCTGCCTTAATAGAAGATAGTTGGAGCTCCTATCTGCTTCTGCAATCAATCTATTGCCATATATTGTTTTGGTTGAAGTATGTGAAAAAAATCCAATCTTACATACTTGTGTTTTAAGAGACAAATGACATCTTAGAATTATCATGAAAATAGTTTTGTCCTCATGTAGTCCCTGAAAGGTCTTAGGGACCCCTGAAGTCCTTGGACTGTACTTTGAGAACTATTGCCTTACACCAAAGTGTGTCTTTATACCTTAATGTGATAATCTCACACATTACAAATTATGGAGCTGTTCTACAATTGCTATTTCCATTTTTTTGGGTAGTAAATAAAGCTACTACATAATACATTCTCTCTCTCTCACTCTCTCACTCTCTTTTTCACTTTATGCAGTCTTAATTTATGACCAAAGTAATACAATCAAAACAGAATGAAAAACCACTTTTGTGCTAGCAGCCTCTTCCATCCATAATCAGTGTATGGACATGCCCCAAATTTAGAATTTCCTAATGCAATTCAGATGCCAAGCTTTAAGTTTGAATACCAGAAGTTTCAGGTTTTCTAAATGTTGGATTTAACAAATATCCCCAAATCTTTCTTGTGGCTAACACATTCCCCATGGTTTCCTCATTCACAGACTCCTAAAGGATCAAAGTCAAATCAGCTGGGGAACTCAGGAGGCAGTTTCTGTTGTCAATGATTTTCTGCTTTTAGTTTTGCTGCTATTTTAGGACATATTTTCAATAAGGGGATTATTCTGTCAAGGGATATCATTAATTTAAAAATTTTTGACAGGTACTGCCAGACTACTTTCCAAAAGCATCCCACCAATTTGCAGTCCCGTTAGCCATATATAGGTATTGTTTCTCTACAGCCCCACCACCAAGGAGTTTTGTGGTATTAAACTATTCTTGTTATTTTGATAGGTGTAAGTAAGTTGTATCCAAATGTCAAAATGAGGTCATATATTTCTTTGTAAGGACAATCCATATAACTAACTGGGCTAGCAGTTCACATACCTCTAGTAGACAATGAACTGGGTCAAGGATTAAACAGAGGGAAGACATGTGGATAGATTTGAATGTATTTGATGACATCTGAGGTTCCCCCCCAAACATTGTGATTATTAGCAAGATTGAATATTTTTAAGTGATTAATTTGTAATTTATGTTCACTCTTTGGTGAATTATCTGTTAATATCCCTATGCCATTTATTATTTGGGGATCAGGTTTTTCCCTTGAATATTTTTATCAGTTTCTTACAAACTTTAGATGTTAAATTTCTGTATTTGCCACAATGATCATATTGATCTTTGCTGTACAGGATTTCAAATTTTCATATCATCAAATACATCTATCTTAGCTCCAAAACTTTTTTTTTGTTTACTAGATAAAAATTTGTCTCTCTCTTTTATTTGAGATAAACATAATTCCATTTCCTTCTATCTTTCTTATAATTGTTAATTTTAGGTTTGTGCTTTAAAATTTATTACTTATTTTAATATTCTTTTCTTTTAAAATTTTTTGAGGTCTAAATTCTCTCTCTTTCCAACTCTTTCATCTACTGAGAAGGCAAGAAACAGGAAACCAACTGTACATATGAAATATGCAAAACATGTTTCTATATAGGCTAGATAGCAAAAAAAAACCCTGAGAAAATTATTCTTCAATTTGAACTTGAGTTCATAAGCTCTCCTTTGGAGGTAAATAGCAGTTTTCATCATGGTCCTTTAGGATGGTCTTGGATCTTTTCATTGAGTAACCAAGTCTTTCATAGTTGATCATTGCACAATAATCTCATAGTTCTCACTTTACTTGACGTCAGTTCATGAGGTCTTGCCATGTTTTTCTTTAATCATTCCTCTCATCATTTCTTCTATCACAATAGTACTCAGACACCACAACTTGCTCACTCATTCCTCAAGTGATGAATATTGCATCATTTTCTAATTTTTGCCACTATAAAAAGAGTTGATATGAATATCTTTATACATATAGGTTCTTTTTATTTTTCTTTGATATTTTTGGGGTACAGACTTAGTAATGGTATCAGTGGGTAGAAGGGTATAGACTGTTTAATAACTCTTTAGAAATAGTTCCAATTTTTTCTGCAGAATGGTTGGTCCACTATACTACTCCAACAACAGTTCATTAGAGTGCCTACTTCCCCCTTCCTCCCCAAATATTTGTCATTTCTGATAATATGTGAGGTATCTTAGATGTTTTAATTTGCATTTCTCTAATCAATAGTTATTCAGAGCATTTTTCATGTGACTATTGATAACTTTAATTTCTTCTTCCAAAGACTCCCTGTTAATATCTGATCATTTATAAACTGGAGAATGGATCTCATTTTTAGAAATCTGACTCAGATATAACTCAGTATATATTGAAATTTTATCAGAGGAACTTGCTGAAAATGTTTCGATATTACTTCATTTTGCTGTTGTTCAGTTGTATCCAACCCTCCATTTTAGGGTTTTCTTGGCAGAAATATCAGAGTGGTTTGCCATTTCCTTCTCCAGCTTATTTGACAGCTCCTTGACTTAGATAAGCAGGATAAGTGACTTGTCTAGGATCACACAACTAGTGTTTGAGTCAGGGCTTCTTGACTTCCTGATTCTAGGCCCAATGCTCTATTTATTTACTGGGCCATCTCGTTGCTCATCTATGGTAACTGTCTATGATGCATTTTAACATAATGAAGTTTCTTTAATGATCTCTTTTAATTAGGTCTGTTTTTTTGCTTTTTCTTTGTCTGAAATGTGATTGCTGCTCCTATTTTTTTACTTCAGCTGAAACATATTAGATTTTGTTCCAGTCCTTTTTTTTTAACCCTGTTTGTGTTTTTCTGCTTCAAGTATGCCTCTTATAAACCACATGTTGTTGAATTCTGGTTTCTAATCCTTCTGATATCTGTTTCCACTTTATGGATGAGCACATCCTATTCATATTCGTTCGCACTTATGATTACCAAATATGTATTTTCCTCCATTCTGTTATCTATTATTTTTTCCTTTCTCTTTTTATCCTGTCCCTCATCAAAAGCTTATTTTGCTTCTAAACACTGTCTTCCTTAATGTCCTCTCTTTTATCATCTTACCCTCTACTTTTCTATTCTCCCTTTTATCTATTTTTCTATTTGGTAAGTTAGATTTCCATACAGAACTTAATATGTGATATATATATATATATATATACATATATATATATATATATATATATATATATATTCTTCCCTCTTTGAACCAATTCCAATGAAAATGAGATTCAAGTATTGCCTGTCACGCCCCATTTCCCCACTATTAGAAAAGCCTTTCCTTACATGCTTCTTTTATGTAGAAAAATTTCCCCATTTTATAGCTTTTCCTTTCCTCTTCTTCCAATGCATCCTTCTTTCTCACCCCATCTTCCTTTTTAAAAAAATAAATAATCTCAACATAATCAACATCTATGCCCTTTCCAATAATATGTAACTATCCTAATAATTATAGTTACATGTGACATTGTCTCATATAGAAAAGTAAGCAATTTAACTTTTTTATAATTACCCTTTCATGCTTTTTATGCTTCTTTTAATTCTTATAAAATTTTCTATTCAGTGCTGGTCTTTTCATCAGGAATTCTT
Organism: Sminthopsis crassicaudata; assembly: GCF_048593235.1. Classification (NCBI taxonomy): domain Eukaryota; kingdom Metazoa; phylum Chordata; class Mammalia; order Dasyuromorphia; family Dasyuridae; genus Sminthopsis; species Sminthopsis crassicaudata. The sequence continues at coordinate 610,758,132 of NC_133618.1, forward strand.
AAAGTCTTCTATTTCCTCTCCCCCATTAGGGTTACCCTCAGTTGTGCTGAGTGGAATATTGTTGCTTTGAAATCTTAGCTCCTTTGCCTTTTGGAATACCATAGTCCAAGACATCAGCTCCTTTAATATGGAAGATATAAAATCTTATATTATCCTTATTGTGGTTCCATGATACCTGAATTGTTTCTTTCTGGCTACTTATCATATTTTCTCTTCATCCTTGAAGTTCTGCAATTTGGCTATAATATTTATAGAGGTTTTCATTTTGGGGTTGTTTTTAGATATTCTTTCAATTTCTGTTTTATCCTTTGGTTCTAAGATATCAGAATTCTAGGACATCAAAGGTTCTAGGATTATCAGTTTTCCTTAATAATTTCTTGAAATATAATGTCTGGGCTTTTAAAAAATATGGCTTTTAGGTAGTCCAGTGATTCTTAAATTAGCTCTCCTTGATCTGTTTCCAGGTCAGTTGTTTTTCTAATAGACATTTTACATTTTCTTCTATATTTTCATTCTTTTGATTGACTGTTTCTTGATGTATCATAAAGTTATTAACTTCCAATTGCTCAATTTTAATTTTAAAGGAATTATTTTCTTTAATAACTTGTACCTCTTTTTACATTTGGCTAATTTTCTTTTTTAAGGAGTTAATTTCTTTAGTGATTTTTTTTGTGTGTGTGTGCCTCCTTTACCATTAGACCAATCTGTTTTTTAAGGGGCTATTTTCTTCGGTATTTTTTGTGCCTCTTTTACCAAGCTGTTAGCTCTTTTTTTCATAATTTCCCCAAATTTTTCTTTAATGTTCTTATCTCTTTCTTTAATTCTTCCATGAATTCTTGTTTGACTTGATTTTGATTAGCACTTTTCTTTGAGGCTTTTTGGTAGCTGTTTTCACATTGTGCTATCTCTCTGGGTACTTGATTATGCTGTCTGTCTGGGTTGCAATCTCCAGTCCTTTGCCCTCCAGAATATGATATTTCAGGTCTTCTGATCTTTTATTGTAGAAGTTGCCAAATCCTGAGTAATCTTAACTGTGGCTTCTTGATACCTGAGTTATTTATTTCTGACAGCTATTAGTATTTTCTCCTTGACTTTATAGTTCTAGAGTTTTGCTACAATATTTCATGTAATTTTCCTTGTGGGATCTCTTTCAGGAGGTGATCAATGGATTCTTTCAGTGACAATTTTGCCCTCTGGTTTTAGTATTTCAGAACAGTTTTCTTTGATAATTTCTTAAAGATGCTGTACAGATTCTTTTTTTGGTTATGGCTTTCAGGTAGTCCAATAATTTTAAAATTGTCTCTCTTAGATCCATTTTCCAGATCAGTTGTTTTTCCAATGAGGCATTTTACTATTTTTCTTCTATTTTTCCATTATTTTTAGTTTGATTCTTGATGTCTTATAAAGTCATTAGCTTCCATTTCCTCCAGTTCTAGTTTTTAATGTATTATTTTCTTCAGTTAGCTTTTGTATTTTCTTTTTCATTTAAATAATTCTTTTAAATGCATTGTTTTCTTCAACAGATTTCCTTTCCTTTTCTTCCTTCCTTCCTTCCTTCCTTCCTTCCTTCCTTCCTTCCTTCCTTCCTTCCTTCCTTCCTTCCTTCCTTCCTTCCTTCCTTCCTTCCTTCCTTCCTTCCTTCCTTCCTTCCTTCCTTCCTTCCTTCCTTCCTTCCTTCCTTCCTTCCTTCCCTCCTTCCCTCTTTCCCTCTCTCCCTCTTTCCTTCCCTCCCTCCTTTTTTCCCTCCCTCCTAGGGCACAGAGGACACTGTAAAACTTCTTGCGTATCTATGAGCCTTGTTAGGTGTCTTGCTTACAGTGATGGTAGTGGTGGGGGACATAGCTCAATCTAGTTCTGCCTGTTGTTGCCTGGCTTCTCCCGATGGCAATTTGTTTCCTGTGCTGGGATTAGAGACTGCTGTACTAGTCTGCTCTGATAGTCTGCTCTGAGCCATGAGATCAGTAGGATCTCAGGTGCTGATTTTCTGTGACAAAGACCTTCCTGCTGGCTTTCCTGATACCTTCTCAATTGGGCTGCACACCCCTTTCACTCCAATGAGACTGACTTCTTCTGAAGTGCTTCCAACTTATATTGAGTTGGAAAATTGTTTCATTCCATCTCTTCTTCATTTAAGAATCTGTTCAGAGATTTGGTTTCATGTTGTTTTTGGGGAAAACTGGGAGAGCTCAAGTGGCTTCCTGGCTTCATTCCATCATCTTGGAATTATCCCAAATTAATAATCAATTTGTTAATTAGGATAGCTGAAAATCAATAGGTTGATGGTCAGTGGTTTCTCTTAGTAACTAAAGATGCCAAGGGAGACCCTGAAACACCTTAAATCCCTTCTGAAAAGGACCTTTTTTGACAAGTAAAACCCAACCCTGATTGGAGAATATTTAATGAGGAGTCTAAAAGTCTTTAGTTCCTCCTGCTGAGAAGGTGGTTTGATCATAAGACTCAATATTGGCAAGAAATCTAGGCAGGGGAAACCATTTCCATCTGGACATCTCCAGCTAGTTTTCTGTTTCATAAATTGGATTTACATAGATTCTAATGGAAAGAATTAAGGAGAGGGAGGTTATTCCCCCATGCAAAGGCTCACCCAGACAGAATTCTGTTTATACTCTAAACAGAAATTAGTTCTTCCAATTGTGGGGTACTATCCAAAGAGCATGTGCCTTGAGAGTTAGGAGCAAATTTCATCAATCAGCCATGCCCTTCAGAGATTGACTGACCTTTTTAAGAGTTAGGTTTTAGCAGAAAAGGCTGGATCACAAATTAATAATTAGTCATTAACATAATAGTATAATACTACTTTCTCTCATACCATAGGAACTTTAAATGATCAAATTCTTTGTTGTTGTTGTTTTTGCTCATTTTGCCAATTTTTTTCTTGACTTTGAAATTTATGTTAAAGTTGGGCTTTGCTTACCTTGGGGTAGGTAAGTACTTTCCCAGTCTTCAGGCTTTTTTGTGCTGCTGTTTTCAGAGCCAGCTCTGGGGATCTGCAAGTTTTTAGTGCTTGCAAAAAGATGTGGTCTGGGAAGACATTCGGTCACTGCTTCCTACTCTACAATCTGATCTTTACTAAAGAAGGGTGACCCATCTCCTGCAGCTGCAAGTGCGAGCATTTCTCTTTGCTTTGGAACTGAGACTAGGATCCCAGCTCCCTTGTGACTAGTCCTCGGACCTGGAACTGTGACCCAGAATTACTTATGGGAAATAAAGTTGCCAATCAGTGTTAGCTGCACCCAGTGCCAGCAAAGTGTCCCTTGTAATCTCTTCATTATCAGTTGTCTGACCCTCCCCTTACATCACCAGACTGAAGTCTCCTGAAGCAGCTGTTGCTGCTGCAGTTCCCATGGCCATGCTTGAGACAAGCCTTCACCCCTGAGCTGCAGACTTTTCCTTCTGACCTCTTAAGTTTTCATAGGTGAAAAAATTGTCTCACCCTGACCTTTTATTAGTCTGCCACTTCAAAACTTTATTTGAAGTGTCATTTTAAAGTTGTTTGGAAGGGAATATTGGGAGAATTCAGTTAGGTGGCTGCCCCCAATACTCTATCTTGGATCTACTATAGTTGGTTTTCAGTAAAATTCTCTAGTACAATTCGAATTTAATGTGTTATCAGATGTAATTTTAAGTTTATTTATTTATTTATGCTATATAACTAACCTATTTTCTCGATTGGGTTTATTATATTATTAATCATTTCCCTAGTTTTTTATTTTTTATTGGTTTATTGAACATTAATCTTTCATCTTTATTTGGTTTTGCTTGGGTTTTCTATTCTTTTCTACTGATCTATTTTCTAATTTTTTTGCCCAATAATAAATAGCTTTGATAGCAATTCCTCTATAATATATTTTAAAGTCTAAAAGTGCATTTTCAGCTGTTTTTCAGAGTATTCCTTGAATTTTTGCCCTTTTGTTTTTTTTCCATAAAATGTTCTTTATGATTTTATAGTTCTATAAAGAGACAATTGATTGGTATTGCATTAAGTCTATAAATTAATTTGGCCAGTATTGTCATTTTTACTATGTTTAATATAACTCATCCATAAATGTTGAATATCCCTTCTGTTATTTAGATTTTTATTTGTCAGTATAGTTTTAGAGTTGTCCTTTTAAAGGTCATATGTACATCCAGGAAAGTTAATTCCAAAGAACTTAATGTTTTTGCTATTGAAAATAATGTTTATCATGTTTTCTTGGTATTCATTGTGAGTATTTAAGAATGTCGTTGCTTTTGTTAGGTTTATCTTCTATCTTATGACTTTGCCAAGCTCCTTTATTTTTCCAGTTAATTTTTTATTGCTTTTAATTATATTATTCCTCTTTCTCTATTTTCTTTGGATCATTACTTTGTTCCTTTTCTAGTGTCTTTAGATACAAACTTAATGAATTTTGCCTCTCCTTTCCTCTCATTCATGTAAACATTCAGTGCTATAACTGCCTGCAAGAACTGATTTGCCTGCATTCTTATTAGTGTTATTTTCCTTTAAATATTATTTTTAGATAAATATTATTATTAAATTTAAATGAATTTAAATCAAAAATAAAATATTTTATTAAATATATTTTTAGACATAAAGCATCATCAGAAGAATATTTTTTTTAAATGGGCCTTTCTTGCAGGGAGAAGGTTGGTATCATTAAAACTACTATGCAGTTTCTCAAGGGCAATCCACACATCTCTCCTCCCTCATTCAACTCTAGGCCCCAGTTCATAGTCTATTTGAATATTATACTGGTAGACCAACTCTCTGGATTGTCTATACAATTGAATATTTAATCTGGGGTTTGAATAGTAAGCATTCTTAACCTACTTGGGTTTTCCTACATGGATAGTTAGGTTGAACTATTTTGAGTAATTATGGATTGTATTTAGGAGTTTCTTTAAAATTGCAGTACTTGACATGAACAACACAATGTCATCTGCAAACATCTGAGGGACCTCATCTCCTCTGGAGAAATCACTTTTCCATTTGGAAATGTCAATGGCAAATACTTTTGGTGACCATATGTCTGTCTGCTCTATGACTTGGCATTAATAACCAGAGAGTTGTTGAACAAAGATATTTCTATTGTAGCATCTTTCTTGGAATCCAATATAATTCTGACTTATACAATAGAGATATCTCATTGTATGAAATACTTTAAGGCAGCATTTTATTCTAAATTAAATTATTTTTATTTAAAAAAATCAACAAACAATAAGCAAAGGGGCAATTGTGTGTTATATTAAATAATTTAAATGTGGAAGTAAAGCTGTAGTCAGGGGTGGAATATTGTTTGCGAAAGGCTATTTACCCCTTTCCAACTATCATGACTCCAGAGTCTGTGTTCTTGTCCCCTACATCACAGTCCCCATTATACATATGTGGAAATAGAAATGGTACTGAGGAAAACAGTGAAGAAAAGCAACTGGATTAGACCAAGTATATACAGAGAAGGTCTACCCATGCTAGAGGCAACACAATATTTTGAGGATGTTCAAGAAACAGTTCTTAAGATTCAATTCTCAATCATCAGTTTTCAAGGGCAGAAGATACCAAATGGTTGGGTAAAATTTGAGACTTTGTTATTAGGTAGACCAAATAAGATTCCAATTAAATGAAAAATGTATAGAGATAGGAAAGTAGATATATGGAGTGATGATTATTGAGATTCTCTCTGTTCCTTTTTTTGGGGTAATAGTAATAAAATCTATCCTTTATATAGTACTTTAAAATTCACATTCTTCATATGTCAATATTTTTAAAGGAAAAAGTAGCCTGATGAACCCATCCCAACACAGTCTAGTTTGCATGATGTTCAGGAGCCTAGGGTCAACTTTGTGACACATTGAACATTGGGGTAGAATTTATTCAAATTAGGGATGGAGATCAGGACTTGACCTGTGATATCATTGGTGTAGAAACTCTCAGGTAAGGTAACTCTACCCACCAATGCAGGTTGGCATCTCCTTTGCAATTTAAAATCTTAGAGATCTGCTTAAAAGAGAGCTGTCAGACACATGGTTGTGATACTCCAACCAGATTAAAATTAGGAAATATTTAACAGAATAAATAAAAATAAAATCGGACATAGAAAATATCAACATGCTGCTTTCTAAGTCAATATGTTTTCTAAGTCAATAGTTTCAGGGATCCTTAAATGGCTTAATGTCTCTGTTTCCATTAGAGTTTGACAACCACTGGTCTAGAGTGATAGTATAGGGTCATGTGTTTGAGTTATAACTTGCACCCAGGTTTTCCTGGTTCAAGAAGAATAGCTAGGTGATATAGTGGATGGTCTGCTAGGCCTGGAGTCAGGAAAACTCATCTTCCTAAGTTCAAATCCAGCATTAGCTATTTAATAGCTATGTGACCCTAACAAGTCACTTAACCCTGTTTGCCTCAGTTTCCTCATATGTTAAATAATCTGGAAAAAGAAATGGTAAAAAGCCCAAGTGGGCTCACAAAGAGTTGGATTTGACTGAAAAATGATGCAACAAAAACATCAACTTTCTGGTTCAAAGGGTGGTTTTCTGTCTGCTATTCTATGCTTCCTCTTTTTTTTCAGATTATTATTCCTCATTTTATTGCCCTGTAGAATGAAAATACAATTTACAAAATTTCTGAATTTTTGACTTTACCATATTTCTTTATTATTAATCATTTTAGATTTGTTGTGTTCTGATAATGGAAATTAAGGTGTTTTGATATTATTATATATTTGTCTATTTCTCCTGGTATCTTTTTTTGGTGAATTTGCAGTAAGGAATTTTTTTCCCCAGACCACTATTTGGTTATTTTTCCACTTGTAGATCATTATCTGATCTTATCCATTCTGTGATTTTTTTTCTCTGCTCAGTTCCTTCAGCATTAATGTTGTTGTCTTTTCAAATAGCTTGGCCTCCCATGTCAGCAGCCTCCCCTACATCTCATGATCAACATCCCCATTCTAACTCTAGTCATCACTCAGTGAATAGATTTGGAGAGAGACAATAGTGTCAGATAGATCCATGAACTAATTTGTGTAGAGATGATAACTAAATCTATGGGAATTTGTAAGAATAAAGTGAGTGAAAGGGGGAAGAGAGCTGGTGAGAAACTTGGGGGACCCATCGAGTTTATGGTCTGGGAGATGGATGATGATCCAGAAAAGGAGACTAAGAAGGGGGTTAGATAGGGGAAATCAGAAAGAGTATTGTTACTGAAGCTAAGAAAGGAGACAGTGTCTGGTAGGAAATTCTCCTGGTGCTAAAAGCTTCAATGATTTAAAAGAACTTAAGGACTGAAAAGTCCTGGACTGTATAGTTAAGAGGTTGCTGGTCACCTTGGAGGGAGCAACTTTGGTAGGGGTAGTGGAGTTGAGAGTCAAAGTGCAGGGGGTTGTGGAGTGGGTGGTGAGATAGTAAAGGCAGTAAGCATTAGTGATTCTAAGAGTTGGTCTGTAAAAGGGAGGAGATAGAGAAGTCTATAGTTTGAGGGGATGACAGGGTCAAGTGAAAATATTTAAGGCTCAGAGAGATCTGAATGTGTTTGTAGATAGCTGGGGAGGAGTTGTAGATTGAGAGGGGAAGATGAAAGAGAGAGGAGATGAATAAAGGAGCGAGCTCTTGGAAGATCCAGGAAAGGAAAGGATTGCGTCACAAAGAAACAGGCATCAGTTATTTTGTGAGAAAAACAAGGCTGTTCATCCTGAGGTCTCTCACCTTCCCTCTCTATTCCTCAAGGCTGATCTTGGCAAGGAAAAGCTCTTTGGATGCTGAAGTCAAGGAAGAGAGGAGGTATAAGGATATAAAGGAGTTTTGGAGCAGGGGAGATGAGTCTTGGGATGAATAGTCTTATTTTTCTCAGCAAAGTGGGAATGAGTTCCCCTGTTGAGAGAGGAGATTTAGGATGATGGTAGGGACTTGAAAAGAGAAAACAGGGAATATGGTAGAGAGCCAATGGGGGAAGAGTGAAAGGCTGGCATTTAGCAGTGAGAGTCCACTTAAGATTAGCTAACATGATCCGGCTGATGTCATTATATGAGTTCTTCCAGTAGTTTGGAAATGAAAGTGCATAAGGTAGGTGGTGGGAATGATTGAGGGCTGAGGATTGGAAGGGTGTGAATGATGGAAAGACAAGGCTCAGGAGATTTGAATAGAGGAGGGCATTGTATAGCGGAACTAGTTAAGTATAGGATGTATTAAGGAAGGAAGGAAGGCAGGGGGGAATGGCTGGGAGAACAGGGAGAAATAGATGGACAGGGAAACATAGTAATGGTGAGAATATCTTTCACCATAAATAAATATTCATAAGCAGAGGGAGAACTGGAATACTAGGATTATGATGAGAAAGGCGAATTTTAGACTTCATGAGATTATTCCTAGATGCAATTATGAGTAATCATGAGAGCTAGAATTGGGAATGTTGATCATGGGAATCAGAGATCATGGGATGACACGGGAGGCCAGGCTGTTTGAGAAGACACCCACATTAACTATGACTTCCTCAAAATAGGAGGACATGAGTTGAGGTGTAGAGGAAAACTATGAGTCAGGTATTGAATTGCTTAGGAAAGAAGGGAGAGTGGACTCAGGGCTGGTGGATGACAGAAAAACGTGCTTTGTCATTTCATTAAATATAACCTCTTTGAACTAGCTGTCTAAAAGTAAGCAAAGAAGTGGGAGGTAAGGCTTTAACAGGGTTACAAAGGGAGATTAACTTGTCCAAGGTCATATAAAGAGAACTCACCAAAGGGAGGATTTGAATCAAGTCTTCAACTTCTGGAGCAAGTGATCTGGATCTACAATGTGCATTAAAACTGGAGTAATCATATGCGGGGGGCCCTGCTCTGAAGGGGGTGGTGTATGTGTTAGAAAGAGAGAGACAGAAACAGACAGACAGACAGACAAGATAGACAGAGACAGAGATAGAGACAGAGACAGAGAAAGAAGGGAAAGAGAAAGGGAGAGAGAAAGAGGGAAGAAAAAGGAAAGAAAGAATAGGAAAGGGAGAACAGTGGGCGGGAAGAAACAGAGAAAGAAAGAGAAACAAAGATAAACAGACACACACAAAAGGTAGAGACAGAGACAGAAAGACAAAGGGATAGGGAGAGAGAGAGAGAGAGAGAGAGAGAGAGAGGAGAGAGAGAGAGAGAGAGAGAGAGAGAGAGAGAGACAGAGAGAGACAGACAGAGAGAGACAGAGAGACAGAGAGAGACAGAGAGAGACAGAGAGAGAGAAAGAAAGGGAGGGAGACAGAGACAGAGAGAGAGAGAGACAGAGAGAGAGAGAGAGAGAGAGAGAGAGAGAGAGAGAGAGAGAGAGACAGAGAGAGAGACAGAGAGAGAGAGAGAGAGAGAGACAGAGAGAGAGAGAGAGAGAGAGAGAGAGAGAGAGAGAGAGAGAGAGAGAGAGAGAGAGAGAGAGAGAGAGAAAGAAAAGGAGGGAGATATGGGGAGGGGAAGAGGAGGGAGAGTAGAGCTTTGATATATGTATTAGAGAAAATTAAGGATAGCAAACACAGAGGGGGTTCAGATACTGTGTCAGTGAGTGTTTGTGTTAGGTTATGTTTTAGTGATTGGAATCTTCTCATTCCCTTCAGTGATCCTAATACTGGGAAAACGATAAGAAAACCTGATTGGATTCTATATGTCTGAAAGGTAGATTTCAGAGAGAGAAAAAGAATGCACTTTGGGGAGGGGTATCAATGGACTCAGAACCCAGGGTGAGTGTGAGTGCAATCAGGTCTGTGATACCATTAATGTTTTTAGTTTTTTTCTCTCTTACTTTGTGCTTTTGTTCATCCTTCTTTTATCTCTTCCTGTGACTTTCTTCCCCCCGAATTATAGTCTCCTTTTAATTCCTTTAATACATTTATTATCCAATTTATTTTATCCTTTGGTATTTCTTATATACCTTCTAATGATGTTTCAGCATGCATTTCTGTTTTTTTTAAAATATGGCAGTGCCTATTGTATTTGAGTTTTCCTTTGATATTACTCTGTCGCTATTGGGAAGCTTTAAAAAAGTCTTTTTTAGGGCTTACCGGGGAGCACCAAGGTCTATATTTTACATTGTCTCTCCATGGATCTTGGCTGCCAGGTTTTTGAATGAACACCTTTCATATATTCCTTCTTTTGTTCTTATTCCTCTTCCCTCCCAGGGTAAAAGTAGTGTTGCTGCCTATATGGAAGCCCCCGAATGGAATTACCACATGCTAATTTTCAATCCCTGGTCCCATTTTAAACTTTTTTTTAGAGATGGAAGAATAACAAGGGTCTCCTAGGTGAGAGCTGTGACTGAAAGGACCCTGGGAATGAGAATAAGGAATAGGGAAGATCTGGGAATAAAAGTGGAAGCTGTGGGCCCTGGAATCTGGTGGACTTGACAGTCTGTTGAGGACGGAAGGCACTGGGTAGCCCTGGAGTTCTCTCTGACTAGTGAGAGGCAGAGTCTATTGAAGTGGGAAGGAGGGGGGTGGGGGGGAGATAATGGCCATCTTTTTTGCTAGATTAAAGTTGATGGTGAGTTCCATTGTAGCTTTTCTAGTCAAGCTGGAACTTGAAATTTTTAAGATGGGGAGGGAAGGAGTCTCTGGGGACCCTACCTAGTTGTCTGGTAGTTAAGGCTGCTGGGATGGGAGGATGATATAATTGTACCTGGATGCTGAAGGCCGCTGTTGGTCACCTAGGTTAGGCAGCTGACTTGTAGGGGAAGAATGCCTTCGTACCAATGCCTTTGTAGACCATCAATTGATCTTTTTTTTTTTTTTTTTCTGCTTCTGTGCCCTTTTTCATAGGATTTAGAGCAGGAAGGGATTTTAGTGGAAAAAAACATAGATTATAATCCAGGACCTTGAATTCCAATCCAACTTTTCATTCCATTAGTTCAATGCCTTCATTTTGCAGATGAGGAAACCTAGTCCTAGAGGAGTTAAAGCACTTATCAGGATCCTCCAACTCCAAATTCAGTGCTTCTCATTAGTTCTACCTCCAGTTTTTCACTCTTTGATGGTTTTGTATCTGGATGGGAGTTTATACAAACATTCAGTTAATCTTCCTCCACAAATTCCTCCTCTGATATCTCATTGAGTCATGGAAGTGCCCTTGCATTGTCAAAGGCTGTGGCAGTGGACCTTTGCTGTTTCAAGCTCTGGCAAGTTTTTCTGGGTTAAAAAAGGCTTTGAGGATGTTTTTTTGGGACTAACTTAGCTAAATGTAGAAGGCATTATCTCTATTAAGATTGGCTCCTTTGAATAAATCGGCCTTTTAGGGATAAATTCTCTAAATATGGCAATTCAGGTAACAAAATAAAATGCCAGATGGCATTTAGTCCTGTGTGGTCCCTTTTCATTTCTACACTTGTAGTGGTCTGAGTGATGGAAAAGGAGGCAGAGAGTGCTGAGAGCTATTCACTTTTAAGGTTGTCTATAAACATTATTTTAGTTATTGGGATTCTCTCTGTGGGATTTTTGGCCAGTGTGCCACCAGTGGGCACACCACAGGAGGAACTGAATTGCATGAACCATGAGATTCTAGTAAAATGAAATTAGAAAGTGAAAAGAAATAGCAGATTGATGAAAAGTGACTTACAAGCTCTTCTTGAAAAGATAAATCAAGCAAGTTGGCAAAATAATTATATCCAGGGTAAAAATAAGTGCTTCTTGGGCATTGGAATATGTGGCAAAGGATGATGATAAATGATCCATTCTAAGAATTTGATCGAGACCCTTCAAATCAATGGATACTTTAATGTACTAATACTCAGTGACTTCAATCAAAAGTGGGCATAAAAAATCAGTCATTCAGTCTATAAAGATTTATTAGTTGCTTACTATGTGCCAGGTACTGAACTAAAAGCTGAAGACACAAAGAAAGGTAAAAAACATGGCCCCAGCTCTTAAGAACTTACATTCTAATGGACAGCAAAAATTTTTGTTAGAAAATATAGTGTAGGAATAAGAAATAAGATTAAGAAAGGGAAAAGGGAGCAAACATTTATTAAGCATCTACAATGTATCGCAAATAACTCGGCGTGGGCTTGTAGACTATTATAGAAGATTTGTGCCTTTATCATGAATATATTCTTCTGAAGACAGTTGGGAGGGACTGAACATGGAAAACACTAAATACCACCACAGAAAATGAAATGGATTATACATTTAAAATTATTTTTAGCTTTTAATTTTCAAAATATATGCAGTTTTCAACATTCACCCTTGCAAAACCTTGTGTTCCAAATTTTTTTCTCCCTCCTTTTCACCCCCTCCCTTAGATAGCAAGTAACCCAGTATATGTTAAACATGTGCAATTCTTCTATACATATTTCCACAATTATGCTGCACAAGAAAAATCAGATTAAAAAGGAAAGAAAATAAGAAAGAAAACAAAAACCAAGCAAATAACAACAAAAAAGGTGAAAATACTATGTTGTGATTCATATTCAGCCCCCATGGTCTTCTTTTTGGATCAAACGGCTGTCTCCATCACAAGTCTATTAGAATTGGCCTGAATCACCTCATTGTTGAAAAGAGCCATGTAATGGATTATATTTTAACTGACAGGAAATGACTGATAACTAATGTGGGAGTCATTAGCTATCTTTATAAAGTTAGAACATTGGTTTGTAGAACAAAGATAAAGATCAATATTAAATTAGAAGAAAGAATAATAATAAAAATATGTAATATACAATTGAGGCAATGCAAATTTGACCTATTGAAATGTGTCACTGATGTTGAAAAATGGGGAATGGATAAAAGAACAATTAGCAGCATAGATGATTACAGCATTCTAAGGAAGTTTAACCAATTTTAAATCCATCACTACTGAAGGGAGAACAAGGGTCCAGTAAACTTATAAAGTGGTAATAACCAGATTAAGTCAAGTGGAGAGACCCGGATGCCATGAGAAATACCATTTAGAATAAAAAATTGTTCGGAAAATCTTACAGAGGAGGGCGGCAAAAGATTATGGACAGTATTGCTCCTTACAGCAATGAGAAGCAGTAGATGGTTTTAAAAAAAAAAAGCAATTTTATGCAAGGCTTGACAAGAGTCACAATTTAGCCAGATTATTTACAGATGCATTTAAGGAAAACATTTAAAGATGAAGCCAGAAGAAGGGCAACAAACAGATGAAAAATAGGGAAAATATCTATAACATTGTGTGGAGCTCCACATTTGGATTTTGATATGAAAGTCTCCACTGTGCTGCAATGAGGAAGTAAAAATGAACAAGGAAACAAAGATAATTATAATAGCTAATATTTCTTTATCACCTCAAAGTTTGCAGAACGCTTTACATATATTATCTCACTTGACTCTCTTAACAGCCCTGTGAGGTAGGCACTATTATTAGCTCCATTTTACATATGGGGAAACAGGCAGACAGCAGTTTGATGACTTATCTAAAATCATACACAGCTATATCCTATCTGCTACACCACCTGGAAAACCTAGACTAGAGTAAATATACATAGAAGAGAAACATAAGTATATGGAGAAGGGGAGGATACCAAATATTTGGTAAACATTCTCCAATTCTCAAATGCATCCTTTTTAAGTTGATGAGTTTACAAGGAAGTGAGCCAACAGGACTTTGATTTTATTTCTTTATGGAGAGGCTGGCCATGAGTATTAGCCCCTAACTCTAGGCTTGATACTTCATTCAATGTGCCACCTTCCAGGAAAAATGCTGGGGAGATAAATACCAAGGGGGAAACCGAGGCAAAGAGAAGCTGAGTGTCTTGTCTAGAGCTACATGGCTAGTAAATGTCAGAGACTGGATCTGAACACAGGTCTTCTTGATTCTACATCTAAGGCTTTGTCCACTTACCACCAAACTGTCCTTAAGATAATAATACCTTGTCTTTATAGAGTACCTTAAAGTTTGTAAAACTTTTTTACATGTTTTCTTAAATCTCATTTAGATTCTTTAAAAATGTTTTTTTAAAATTTTATAATATTATCTCATTTGATCCTCACAATAATCCTGGATGGCAAGTGCTAATATTATCCCTATTTTACAAATGAGAAAACTGAGGGAGATACAGTTAAGTGACTAAATGCAGCCAAATGTTTACAAATATCTCCTTTGTGATGATATTTTACAGCAGAATGAATCTTGCTACACAGATCAATCTAAAGATGTAAAAAACAAATATTTGTCGACTGATTTTCTTCCAACTAGATATCACCTACACAGTACAAAGTTGTATAAGATTCTTTGAAAGAACTTATAAGGGAAATGAATTCATTCAAGGAGCCTCGAATGATAAGCAGGGAATATTCCCTGGCCAAAGGTGTTGTCATGGTCATGAAGACCTGGAAGCAGGTATAGCTTTTATTTTTGTCTTCAGAGTCAAGCATAGATAAGATGCTTAATACATACTTGTTTTGAAAACAAGCTTAGAGTTCAGATGGGATTGGGCTAGATTGCCTTTGGGAAAATATACAATTCTTCTCTATGAAAGAAAAAGCCCCACTTTAAAAAAAAAAGAAAACATTAATAATTTTCTGATGATACATGTTGTATTCTGGTCGCTTTCCTTTGGAACATAATATCAGAAATGTGATTCCTTCACATGCATATGAACTGGATTTAAGTGAGGGAGGCTGGGCCAGGTCACCTGCCTCAGTTTCCCCTCCAGAGCCATCAGGGTCCAGTGGCCAGATAGAGATCAGCGTGACTGGAGATGGTCTGGATGCAGGGGGAGAGCCTGGTCCTTTTAAGTTAAGGTCTTTAATAGGTTTCAGTATGACTGAGGCAACAGCCATGTTTGGTTGATTGATTAGTTGAATATCATGAGAAGAGTTCATAGAATGATAAGGCAATGACATCCCAGCTCTCCTCCCAATGCAATAGACTCTTTAGCGTTTCCCATCTCTGTTCTCTGCCCTTTAAGGCACCCTTCACACAGCTGCCAGCCTAACATGCCTTGTGTGCAGGACTGATAATGTCACTACTCTATGTCAGTGGCTCCCTATTGCCTGCCAAGGTAAATTCCAACTTCTTTGCTTAGCATTCAAGGTCTTCCATAATTCATTTTATCTTTGCAGCTTTATGTTTTCTTACTTCCCTCTAAATCCTCTATGCTCCAGGAGAACTGGACAGTCCTCCTGCCTCCCCTTTCCCTGCTCCCCCAATACCATGGTTTTATGCCTTTTCCCCTTTGCTTTAGGTAGTTCCTGATGCTTAGAACAACCTCCCTCCTGAGACTTTCTTGTTTACATGTCTCTTTGCTTTTTCCTACTCTTCCATCTTGCTTGTTGAAATTCTCTCCCCGCCCCCAACCATTACAAACTTGGTTAATTTATTTTTTTTTTTTAGTTTGGAGAAAACATATGATAAACCTACATTTTCTTTCTTTCTTTCTTTCTTTCTTTCTTTCTTTCTTTCTTTCTTTCTTTCTTTCTTTCTTTCTTTCTTTCTTTCTTTCTTTCTTTCTTTCTTTCTTTCTTTCTTTCTTTCTTTCTTTCTTTCTTTCTTTCTTTCTTTCTTTCTTTCTTCCTTTCTTTCTTTCTTTTTCTTTCTTTCTTTCTTTTTTTTAATACATTTTAATAGTTTTTATTTACCAGATATATGCATTGGTAATTTTACAACATTGACGATTGCCAAACCTTTTGTTCTAATTTTTCCCCTCCTTCCCCACCCCCCAGATGGCAGGTTGACCAATACATGTTAAATATGTTAAAGTATAAATTAAATACAATATATGTATACATGTCCAAACACAAACTACATTTTCTTAAAAGAGATGAGGGTAAGTATGGTATGAATTTATTTTTTATGTTAATATTTTATTTTTCCAGTTCCATGTATAGAAATTTTCTTTTAAAAATAGTTATTTATTTTTGGGCACACATTGTTTTATAAATCATGTTGGGAGAGAAAAATCAGAGCAAAAGGGGAAAAAAACAACAAGAGAAAAAAAATCCCAGAAAAAAGAAGTGAACATAGCCTGTGTTGATTTACATTCAATCTCCTTTCTTCTTTTTCTGGATGCAGATGGCATTTTCTGTTCAAAGTTTATTGGAATTGCTTTGAAATAAAGAAATTTTCAACATTCATTTTTGTAAGATTTTGAGCTCCAATTTTTTTCTCCCTCCCTCCCCTACCTCTTCCCTCCCTATGAGAACAAGCAATCTGACATAGGTTAAGTTATAAATTACTTGATCCAATCAGTTTTGTGATATTTTTATATAACATTTTATTTTTTCCTAATTACATATTAAATTTTTTTGACATTTAAAACAATGTGAGTTCCAAATTCTATATCTCCCTCCCTCTCTTTCCTCTCCCCCTCCCTGAGATCATAAGCAATCCTATATAGGTTATACATGTGCAAGCATGTAAAACATTTCCATATTAGTCTTTATGTACAAACCTGCTGAAATTCTATCCATCCTTTAAAAAGCCTAACTCAGATACAGTTTCCTCCGGGAAGCCTCTCCATCCCTTCAGAGCTACTTTTTAACCCATTTATCATGTAGCAGTGTGTATTATAGTTATCTGTGCTAGTATCTTATCTGCCCTCTGGACTGCCAGTTCATTAGAGACCAAGAGTCTTCTTGTCTAAACTTTGGATAATAATAATAGCTGTACTTTATATAGCACTTAAAATTTTGCAAAGTGCTTTATATGTATTATCCTCATGGCAACTCTGTATGTTCTTTTAAGGAAACTGACACGGAGAAATTAGGGACTTACCCAGGATCATACAATTAGTAGTCTCCAAGGTAGGATTTGAATTCAGATCTTTTTGACCAAGTCTGACACTCTGTCCTTGGAAGATCTTCTGCATCCCCCTCCTTCCCCAATTCCCAGTTAGTGTTTGGTGCACACTAATCACTTATTGATTTTTAAAAAATATCTGTATTTAGGTCATTTGTCTGTGGTCTTACAACTAGCAGATGGAAGAGCCAGACTCTGGACTTCTACATTCCAAAGGCAGAGCTTTTTTCATGACACATATCATGCTGTTTCTAGGGTAATGAAATGAGGCACCTGATATAACCAAGTGGTTATCAATCCTTTGGGGGGGGTCACCCCACCATAGAGTGGGAAGATTCCAAAGCATGAAGACCCTGGAAACTGTGAGTTAGATTCCATCTTGTGTTAGCTGAATCAATATGATTGATTAATGACCTAAGACCTTTCCCAGGGTAAAGATGTTCTGGCAGGAAAGGAAACAGAAGCAGGGATATAAGTAAAGCCCACAAGAATACAGAGCTGGGACCATTCAATTCTACTAACTTGGCTATTCAAGTAAATCACACATCCCAAAGAAGTTAGCCATTCTACTGCCTTCCATCTGGGGAATTCTGCCTGGGGATGGTGGAAGGCATGGCTACCATGGTAAAGGGGAGGTGAATGCCCCTTGCAGAAAATTTCCCGAGCAGGATTAGAGAGCAATTAGAGAGGTTTATTATTTTTTTCCAGGGCCCTGTCAATTCCCCATCTTTTGGCAATAAGTAACCCAGCCTCCCCTTGCCCTCTCTGGGTCCCTATTATTAATTGGTTGGGGAATGAGACTCTGTTAATTCTCGACCCAGAGTAAATAGTTTGGGGATAAATGAGGTTGATATCGCATTGTTTTCCCTGGTTGGTCTGCCCTTTGCCCTTTGAGAAGAAGCAATGGGAAATGACAGAGAGTAAAAGGGGAGGGAGAGAGGACCATAGGAGAAAGAAATAGCCAGAATGTGGCTTTGGGGATAGGAAAAGTAGGAGACATAAAGCAGATCTTCTTTCCTATTCCTATCAGTGCCAACATGGATTCTCTTCTGGACAGTTAATCTGTACTCTTCCACTTTTCCTCCTCTTTTTCTTTCTTTCTTTCTCTTCTTTTCCTTTTTTCTCCTCCTCTTCCTCCTCCTCTTCCTCGTTCTTCTTCACCAGGTAGAGGACTTGGGACATTCTTCTTTCCCTCACTCACTTTTTCTCTCCATCTATTCCTTCCTACCTACTTCCTTCCCTCTCTTTATCCCTCTGGCCACCTATTTCTCCCTTCCTCTCTCCTTCCATCCATGTGAACCTCTTGCTCAATCTTTCTTCCCTTCTCTGCCCTCTTCTTCACTAAAAATAGCTGACATTTGTACAGCCCTTCAAAATTTATAAAGCACTTTACAGATACAATCTCATTAGAACCTCTCCACAAGCCTGTGTCATAGCTATTACAGGTACCACCCTCATTTCAGAAATGAGAGCAATGGGGCTCAGAGAGATTTACTGTCTTGCCCAACATCACACAGCTAGTAAATATGTTCAAGATGAGGTGCTCTCTCCTCCTACCATGCTGTTGACACCGCATTATTGTTGTTGTAATTCATGGTAAGAGATGCTCAAAACCAGAAATACCCCTCGAGGGGGAGGAGACTAAGGTTGGGGTTATGAACTGCAGAAATTTCCATTTTTCTCCTAAAGAAAGTAAGCTTTAGAGAAATCAGTTGGATTGTGGATAGCACACTCAGCCTGGAGTTAAGAGGATCTGAGTTCAAATGTGACCTCAGACGTTTCCTAGCTGTGTGATCCTGGGCAAGTCACTTAACCCTGTTTGTCTCAGTTTCCTCCTCTGTAAAATGAGCTGGAGAAGGAAATAATAAACCACTCATGTATCTTTGTCAAGAAAACTGTCATGGAGAGTTGGACAAGAGTGAAAGGACAGAACAACAATAATAAAAGGTCATCAGGTGACAGTCACTTCTAGGATCAAGTCCCAGCTCTTTTGACCCCATGTTCAGTGCTCTTTCTACCATCCCATGTTGCTGATTTTGTCATAAATTAGTTTGCATTCATAGTCCATATCCATATATACAAGACTGGTTTTCCATCATACCATCTTTTGTTGCATCTCGTTTCAAAATTCAGTAGAGACCTTTTTTTTTTTTTTTTTTTTTTTTTTTTTCCCTGCTACCCAAATAAATGCTCCACTGTCTGCCGGCTAGGGAAGGATTATGGATGTGTCCCTCCATGTTGCCTTGCTGAGATGTGTTTCCTTTCCTGATTAGTTTTCAGGTTGTTCTGTGGTGCATAATGTCTCCTTCTTACTCCCACCCCCACCTCCATCCTGAACCCATTAATACATAACCATTGCAACAGCGTGATAAGATAACATTAGTCTATTAATCAGAGCTGCCCAGTAGCAGGAGGGGGAGGGGTGTTGGAGACAGCAGCAGAATTACAGGTGGAAACTGAGGAGCTCAGATAAGCCCTGGGGAGCTCCCTCCTTCTGCTCTGGGGCTGACAGAAAGCTGTTAATAGGTGATGGGGGAGCTGAGACTGCGGGAAAGCGTGGGACGCAGTGTCCACATTCCACAAGCTGGCAACTTGGGGCACCCAGCGTCTTGGCGGGGGGTACATAGCTGGGAAGCCTAGGATAGGTGAGTGAGCACACATCTCAGAAGGGAGAAGGACAGAGAGGGGAGAAAGAACACTGATACCCTCAGCCTTG
The DNA here is from genome assembly GCF_048593235.1 of Sminthopsis crassicaudata. Lineage (NCBI taxonomy): Eukaryota > Metazoa > Chordata > Mammalia > Dasyuromorphia > Dasyuridae > Sminthopsis > Sminthopsis crassicaudata. The sequence goes on from NC_133618.1 coordinate 610,777,560, forward strand.
GTCAGCCACTAGGGAGGGGTTGCTCAGAGTCTGTTTCCTTAACCACTGGTAGCAAAGAGATGGGAGCCAGAGTTCTTAGATCTGAAATCTTATGGAGAAGGTGGTATATGAGAGATGCGGCTGGGCTAGGAGAAAGAACTTGGGACAGAGATTTCAGAAAATGTGGGTTCTTAGAGTAGAGGCTCCATCACTAACTTTTTTTGTGACTGAGCAAACTTTTTCCGTTTTCTTGTCCTCAATGTGTTGAACCATTTTAAAATTGTACCTGATTCTTCATGACCCCATTTAGAGTTTTCTTGGCAAAGATACTGGAGAAGCTTGCCATTTTTTTCTCCAGATCATTTTGCAGATGAGGAAACTGAGGTAAATAGGATTAAGTGACTTGCCTAGGATCACACAGCTAGTATCTGAAGCCAGATTTGAACTCAGTCTTTCTGACTCCATCCATCAAGCTGCTCCAGTATCTTTCTTTTTTATTTCCCTTTTAAAAAAAGTGTTTTTTTCCAATTACCTATAAATTAGACACTTTTAACATTCATTTTAAAAATAAGATTTTGAGTTCCAAAATTTTCCCTTTTCTCCTCTTCCCTCCCCTCTTTCCTTTTCTCCCCCCTAAAACAGTAAGCAATTTGATATAGATTATATATATGCATAATGTAAAACATATTTCCATTTTTGTCATGTTGTGAAAGAAGAAACAAAACAAAACAAAAAACTTTGAAGATGATAAAGGAAGTGAAAATTGTATGTTTTGATCTGCATAACAGACTTCTTAGTTCTCTCTCTGGATGCGGATGGCATTTTCCATTCCAAGTCTATTGGAATTGTCTTAGATCACTGTATTGCTGAAAAGAACTAATTCTGTCATAGTTGATCATCACACAATGTTGCTGTCACTGTGTACAATGTTCTCTTCAGTTAGCTTTATTTAAAAAAATTAAGGGAGGGGTAGCTAGATGGCAATGGATAGAGCACCAGCTCTGAAATTAGGAGGACCTGAGATCAAAGAAAGCCTCAAACACTTTAACACTGAGTGTGCGATCCTGAAAAAGTCACTTAACCCCAATTGCCTTGCAAAAAATAAAAAAATTAAAAGGTTGGAGATGTTGATTTCCAAAGTCTCTTCATTCTATAATTTTATGGTTCCATCTAGTATTTAAGTGTGTAGCTATGCCATAAGTTCTGGTAGTTCTGAGTATGAATTATTTTACAGATGAGGCAGAATGATGGAAGGAAAGTGGTTTGTCTAAGGTCACACAGATAGCTCTAAGATGGGGGCCCAGATCTTCTTACATTGAATCCTGCATTCTTTCCAGATGGAGCCAATCATCTTCCTGATTTCTGCACAGTTTTGATAATGCTCTCCTTGTGGATCTCAAGCTGGTGGATTAAGTGACACTCTACTAGTGAATAGTGATGAATGACTGTGGTCAATCTGTTGGTCAGTAGTAAAGTACCACTAGGTTAAGTTCTTAAATTTATGCTGGTCAATATACCAATGCATTGCAAAGAGATACAGAGGGTTTGCGCGTCAAATTCTAACATAAAGTGAGAAGGGACAGTTAATGTAAAAACGACAGAATGAAGATTCAGAAATATTCCCACAAACTGAATAATGGGTCAAAATAAAAATTGGTGGGGAGAAACATAAAATCTTGCATTTAGCTTTTAAAAAAAAATCAATTACACAGGATGGAGGGAACTAGGCTTTGTGGCAGTTTATGTAAAAAAGATGTGGACATTTTAGATGATCACAAACAATATGAGCCAACAATTTTATGTGACTGCTGAAAACACTAATGTAATTTCTGGCTACATTAGTGGAAGTGTAATGCCCAAATCATTGGACATAATTGCTCTACTGCATTCTGCCCTGGTTAGAATATTTTGACAATTTTTGCTCCAGACCTGGGATTTCTGGGAACTCCCAGAGTGGAAACTCTCTCCGCTGATGCAAGTCAGCAATTCAACAGCTAACTTACTGTTTTAGAGAATTTAGAGAGGGTATTTAGAGGTCATTAGACTTGCTAATGGTCACTTAGCTAATGTATGTCATAGGCAGGACTTGATTCCAATCTTCCTGGTTAGTATTCTATCCACTGCACCACAATGACTTTTACATCGGCAATATTGTGTTCACTGATGGACATCATATTTTAAGGGCAACACTGATAAACTAAAGTGTATCTATAAGAGAAGGGGCAGCTATATGGCTCAGTGGATAGAGTATCAGGTTTGGATTCAGGAAGATTCATTTTCATGAGTTCAAATCTGGCTCCAGACACTTATTGGCTGTGTGACCCTGGGCAAGTCACTTAACCTTATTTGCCTCAGTTTCCTAATCTGTAAAATGATCTGGAGAAAGAAATGGCAAACCACTCTAATTTCATTGCCAAGAAAACTCCAAATGGGGTCACAAAGAGTTAGACATGACTGAACCACAGAGTATAGAACGATAACCAAGATTATGAAAAACCTAGAAATGATGACTTATATGAAGTAAAGACACTTGCTCTGCTTATTCAGCAAGTCCAACAAACATTTCTTAGGCACTTTTTACGTTTCAGGCATGATGGTAGAACAATGTAATTGCTACGTAGGAAGCCTTGGAGCTAAGCTGAGCTGGGTTTACATTCTGCCTCTGACATATTTTGGACACGTTCCTTAGCCTTTCATTACCCCCTGATTGTAAATTGCTGATCATGAAATTACATGTATAAGGCATTGAATTTGCATTAGAGAGCCAAAGATTGAGTTAAGGCTTAGTCCTTTCCCTCAAGGAGGCAATAGTGTGAGCACAAATAATTTTAACATAAAATATAATAAATGAATAGAAGATTGTGGCTGATCGGAGAGACACAGCAGAATTGGAGAAGGACAGATGTCCTGATTTTTCAAATAAGGAAGGAAACAGAACTTATAAAATATAGGCTAGTAAGCTTGACTTTGATCCTTGGGAAAATTTTAGAAGGAATCATTAAAAAGATTTAGTGGACCTCTAAAAAGGAAATCATGATTGAATAGTCATCAAGAATAGTCATGCTAGGATAACTTTTGTTTCTTTTTTTGAAAGGATTACTAAATTGGTAGTTTAGGGAAATAAATGTTTTAAATATAGCCTAACTTTATTTTAACCAATTATTTGATAAAATATCTCTTGCTATTCTCCTGGGAAAGAAGAAGAAATATGGGAAAAGAATTTGTGCAACTTGGTGACTTTAAAACTGGTTGAACAGTCAGATGTCAACTTGGAAAGAGGTCTCCAGGTGCATGCTTCAGTGATTAATATTTGGCCATGTGCTTTTTAATATATTATTTTGCAATAAAGGTATAGATGTCTATCAAATTTGCAGATGATACAGAGCTGGAAGGAGAGCTAACATGTTGGAAGACCGAAAAAGGAGCTTGATAAGGTAGAATATTTAATTGAATTAAATAAGAAAAAATTAATTGGGATAAATATAAAATCTTTTCCTTGGGTTAAAGAAAAAGCAAGTTCTCTAGAGAGGGTAAATCTTGGTAAGAGACAAGTTTATCTGAAAAAGTTCTGAGGGTTTTGGTGGATTTAATATGAATTTAGAGAGCGAAGTGGCAGCCAAAAAATTTGATGTGATTTTGGGCTGCATTAAGAGAGACCCTGATTCCAGGAAAAGGGAAGTAATAGGCTCATGGCACTCTGCCCAGGTCAGATCACATTTGAAGTATTGTGTCTTATTTTGGGCATCATAGTTTAGCAAGGATATAGAAAAGCTGGAGAGAATTCAGGCAAGGGCAACGGGTACTTATGGTCTTATTAAAGCACATGTAAGACATTGTACTACATGTTTGATCCCTGCTCCCATGAAACTTATAATGCCATGCACAGAGAGTATAATACAAAATATAAGAGAAGCTAAGGGGAAATATAGAACAAAAGAGAACAAACATTTACTAAACACTTTTTATGTGACAGGCCCTGTGCTAAGCACTTTGCAAACGTCATTCCATATTTCCTCACAATAAGGAGGTAAGTGCTATTATTATCTCTATTTTACATATCAGGAAATTGAGGCAGACAGAGATGAAGTGTTGTGTTCAGGCTCACACAGCTAGAATCACAAATCTGAGACTGGATTTGAACTCAAGTCTTCCATCTCCAAAGTCTTCCATCTCCAAGTCTAAAAATTTATCCAACGTCCTACCTAGCACACAAATGCTGTGTGTGACGTCAGAGACCAAAGATGGAAGAAGTTCTTTGAAGAGCTTTCATATGAGATGTGGAGTAGAGTTATATCATAATCACTGGACTAGGACTAATAGATAGAAATTACACAACAGAAGGAAGAACTTTTTATTAGAACTGTTTAATAATAGACTAACCTACTCTAATAGATAATGAGTTCTCCATCACTGCAGGTATTCAAGTAAAAGCTGAATAGCTATTTGAAAGAATGTTGTAGAAGGGATTCCTGTATTCTGTGGGAAGTTAGACGAGGTGACCCCTAAAGCTCCTTCAAGGCTAAATTTGATGTTAGATTTTATCAGTTCTACTATCTGCTTCCAATGACTCACCTGTGCATCTGGGACTCCTTCACTATTGAAAAAATGGTGATAGTATCAGAAAGTCTTTGGTCCATTCACTGCCTGGGCTAACTCTTCCCTGGCCATCCCCTGTTGTCACTCAGTAAAACCAGAGACAGTCTGGTGCTCCTGATGGCTGGGACCCAATGCCAATTGATGCTACGGCCTTATCAAACACAGCTTGGACAATCCCTCCCATCTTAGGTCACTCTGAGAGCTAGCTCAGGCCAAAAGGGTGGATATCAAACAGATTGAAGGGGAGGCAACAGCTCCTGACACTTCCTGGCTGCCCTGAGAAGCCCAGCTCTGTCCAGGAGCAGGGACAGGTGGCCTGGCTAACCCCAAAGATGAAGCAGTGGTATTGGGCACAGGGATCCCAGAGCACGTTCCATCCCTTTTCCAGCACTCTGCGGAGGCTGCAGCTACCAAGGCTGGAAGCCTCCGGCCTCCACCTCTCTCAGAGGTCTGCCCCGTGTGGGATTTGCTTCAGACCAAGGCTCTTCCCTGGGTCCTTCGACTCCTACTTTTCTGTCCAGCCTTTCCCACATCTGTTCTCTCCACTGCTTTCTCCAGCAGAGGGAGCAGATGTTGTATCTAGGGGAAGGACAGAACAGAGGCGCCTGTTCAGTTGCTGGATCCTCTGCCCTTGGAATTGAGGGCTTGGGGCTTAGAACCCCCTCACTTAGAGGATCTCCAGGAGTCAGACCACTTTCAGGGCTCAGCTGTCGATTAGGAGGCAAACTGCACTGGCTCCCCCCTCTCCAGAGGTTCTCGGTTCTCGAGAGTAGCTCAAACCCCCAGCCAGCAGAAGTGCTTCAGATGGGGCCGGACTAACCTGGCTTCTGTGTGGGTGAAAGGAAATATGTGGTCCTCAAGGGTTTCAGCTGCTTCGTGCTTAACTCACAAGCCTGGAAACAACTTGCTGGCGTTCTTCCTGGACTCCCACAACTGGTGTATTGACACTGGCAGTGTCACCAGGAGTGTGAGAGGACTAGCAATGACTTGGATGTTCCATGCTGCTCTGGAGATGTAAATGATTTCCTTCCAAATAGCCAGGTGCTGGACTTGGCCCCCTGCCATGGGGACCTGGCAGGACAGTCTGGAGTTTTTTCTGAGAGGCCATGGTAGCCTGTCTGGGAAGGCAGGTGGGAAAATCTAAAAAGAAGGATCCGTGGCACCAGCTGAGGAGGGCACCCAGAGTGCTCTGGAGGGAAACAAGAGCTTCAGTTAGTGGGAGGTGAGGCTGGAACTCAGGGATCTGGTGGGCTTTCCTGCTTGGGATCAAGTCAGTGACGTCATCATCATAAAATCAATCAACCAACCAATTAGCTGCTCAACAAGCCTTTAAGAAATATCTGCAAAGTGCTAAATATGAGAGAAACAAAGAAAAAAAAACATTGTCACCATCACTGTCATCTGAACCCTTTGTTGTTTCCCCTTGTTAGTGATAAAACATTTGGTGCTGGACAGATCCTTGCTGGCTAGGAGATTGTGCTACAAGATCTTCATCATCAGTAGAGCAATATATGATATAATGGAGGACATCATGCAGACATGGACATTTGGAATGCAGTCCAATCAACCTGTGATTAGGACTGTATCAGGAGACCTGGGTTTATTATTTGTGCATATGTCATATTTCTCAGTAGAATGTAAGCTCCTTGAGAGCAGAGACTACTTTATTTGTGCTTTATGTTTATATATTGTATATATTTTTTTAATTCTAGAACTTTGATTTCATTGGTATGAGGAATTCTGGCCCCTAATTTCAACTGAGTCCTCTGCAACAAGACAATTTTTTATTCTCCTCTGACTGATTCTTTAAAAAAATTATTTTTTGATATTTTATTTTTAAAGATAATTTTCAATATTTACTTTTTTAGACTAAACCATGTGCAATTCTTCTAAACATATTTCTACATTTATCATGCTGCATTAGAAAAATCAGATCAAAAAGAAAAAAATGAGAAAGAAAAAAAAGCAAGTAAACAACAAGAAGAAAGGTGAAAATACTATGTTCAGTCCCCACAGTCCTCTTTCTGGATGCAGATGCTCTCCTCATCACAAGTCTACTGGAATTGGCCTGAATCACCTCGTTGTCGAAGAGCCACGTCCATCATAGTTAATCATCACATAATCTTGTTTCATCATTTATTTTTGTAAGATTTTGATTTCTATTGTTTTCCCTTCTTCCAACCTCTTCTCCTTCCCCAAGATGGTAAGCAATCTGGCATAGGTTATACATGTACAATCATATTAAAGACATTTCCACATGAATCATGTTGTGAAAGAAGAATCAGAACAAAAAGGAAAAGCCATGAGAAAGAAAAAAACAAAAGTGAAAATAGTATGCTTCGTTCTGCATTCAGACTTCATACTTCTTTCTCTGGATGTGGATAGCATTACCCAACATGAGTCTTTTGGAATTGTCTTGGATCATTGCATTGCTAAGAAGAGCTAAGTCTATCAAAACTCATCATCACACATGCTGTTACTTCGTGCAGTGTTCTGGTTTCACTCTGTTCACTCAGCATTATTTCATGTAAATATTTCCTGGTTTTTCTCAAATCTGCCACTCATCATTTCCTATTGAACAATAGTATTCTATTACATTCATATACCGTAACTTATTCAGTCATTCTTCAACTGATAGGCATCTTCTCAATTTCCAATTCTTTGCCACCACATAGAGAGCTGCTATAAACATTTTTGTATGTGTGTGGATCCTTTTTTTTTTTTTTGAAAATTTCTTTGAGATACAGATTGAATAGTGGTATTTCTGGATCAAAGGGTATGCATCGTTTTATGGTCCTTTGGGCATAGTTCTGATTAATTTTTGACTATATTCCCTACAGCCAACCCTCTCTTCTCTCCTCAAAGTTTTTATTAAGTTGTCAAAAACTGATCCTTTTTCTCACCAAGTACAGTCCCTCTACTCATACCCCGACTCCATCCCTTCCCATATCTCCTGGCTTCCTCAATTATCCCCTCTTTTTCTCTGATCTTCAATTTGTCCCTATTCACTAATCCTTTTTCTGTTGCTTACAGTCATTCTGTCTCTTCTATCTTTTAGAAGACTTCACATGACCCTACCATTACCTCAAAGCGATCTATACTCATTGTCTCTCTCTCTCTCCTCTATTCCTTAGTCTTGTAAAGTTTGACCTCTGCCCCACTATTTTTAAAGTATATTACATCAGAAGTCCTTTGGAGTCATGATTATTCAAAGTTCTTTAATCTTTCACAATTGCATGTCTTTGCAATGTTATTATGGTGTATATTGTTCTGCTTCTGTTCATTTTGCTCTGCAACAGTTCATACAAATCTTCCCAGATTTCTCAGAAACCATCCCTTTAATCACTTCTTACAACATAGTAGTAGTATTCCATCACATTCAAGTTCCATAATTTGTTCAGTCATTTTCCAATTTCTAAGATACCTCTTTAGTTTCCACTATAAAAAAAAAACTGCTGCAAATACTTCTGGATATATGGATCCTTTTCTTTCTTTCTTATTCTCTATCTCATTAGGTCACTCTGCCAATCAAGACATTACAGTGATTTTCTTTTAGCACTAGGATAAAACACAAACTCCATTATTTTGTATTTGGAACCTTTCACAGTCTTCCTCCACCTTGCCTTTCCAGGCTTTTAATAATAATAACTAGCATTTACATATTGCTTTAAAGTTTGCAAAATGTTTTACAAATATTATTTCATTTGATCCTCACAACAACTCTGTGAGATAGGGGGCTATTTTTGTTCTTTTTACAATTAAGGAAACTGAGTCAGAGTCTTTAAGTGTCTTGTTCAAGGACACATCCAGGAAGTATTTGAGACCAGATTTCAAGTGTGTCTCCCAGCTGCTTTATTACACATCACTCTTCTTCCTGTGCTGTATGTTCCAGCCAAGCTATCTGGAACAGCCATTTGTTGTCCTTGTACATGATATTCCAAAGATGATTCGTGGTAACAAACTTGAGTGGTGGGCGCAGCCAAAATAGGAACTTTCCCATTTCTGAGTCACCAAATGTTTGTCTCAGCATACACACTCCTGGGATGTTTGTGGGATATGTGGAAAAAAGGGAGCAAAAGTTAAAACAACCTTGGGGGATGGGGAAAGGAGGTCCCAAGTTTGTGGTCAGAAGGGGCAAGAACCAGGGGAAATGTTTGCATTATAACTAGAGACGCTAGATTTCGAAAGCAAAGTTCTCCTCGGGTCTGTTGAAAAATCCCTGGGGGTGCTCATTAAAGAGCTGGTCTCAAATGTGTCCTGTGATCCTGACCCTGAAGACAACATGGGATCCACTTATAGCATCGAGTTTAGTCAGCATTGTGAATAGGAGAACCATGATAATAATGACAATGATGCCGATACTGTAATAATCGACATTTTGATCTCATTTTAGAGTTTGCAAAGTGCTTTATGTACCTTCTGTCTGAGGCTCACAATAACCCTGGGAGGTAAGTGCTGCACAAGTTATAATTAGATTTGTTTTATTGGTGTTAATACTGAGGCTTGGAGGGTGAGGGATTTGTCCATGCTCACATAACTGGCTCCATCCACTGGGTCAGACCATGGCCAAATGAGATAATGTTTGTAAAGTGCATAACACACTGTCTTATTGTTCGGTCGTGTCTGACCCTGTGATTCCGTAGAACTTAGCTATCCGTGGGGTTTTCCTGGGAAAGACACTGGAATCGTTTGCCATTTCCTTCTCCAGTGGGTCAGTGCAAACAGAAATTAAATGACTTTCCTAGGATCACATAGTAAGTGTCTGAGGCTAGATTTGAACTCAGGTCTTAGATGGCACAATAGATAGAGAGATGTGAAGTCAGAAAGACTTGTGTTCCAGTCTTGCTTCTCTCAAATTCTTATAATTGCAGATATACAAAAGTGGATTGTCTTTCCCTAAGTGGTTTGCTCTCCCTGGAGGTCAGTAAGCAAAGGCTAGATAACCCCTCGTCATATATATTGTAATAGGTATTTTAAGGTCTGAGTTGTATTAGACGGTCACAAAGATTGCTTCCAACACTGAAGTTCTGAGATTCTGTGATTGAGTGTGTTGGAGACAGATCAAACCAGCTCCTGAGAGCTGATTGTTACATTTTCGGTATGAATATTTACAGCTTGGAAATCAGTAAAGGCTATAAATTAGGACTCCATTTGTTGTTCTGTTAATAGTCTAGGTTTAAGGAAGTTATAGAGAAAATGTTAATAATAAGATTAAACACAAAGCATGTTATATGTACATTTCTTCCCTACAGAGTTGGTTGTTAAACATTTGCCATCACACTACTATATAATAGTTCTCTGTGTTCAGCAGAGGCTGTGGTTCATCTCCTGGGTCTAGGAGGAAGTAGGATACCTGGGAGTGAGCTCTAACTGAAACCTTGGATACCCAGGATTGAAGCCTGGGCAGAGTGTCAGGATGTGAATTTCTTTTCTGTTCTTTACACGACTTTTAATTAATCTGTTGAATGGTTAAATGCTAAATGAAAAGAATTCACAACACATGAATAGGAAATAAAAGAAATTATGAAAAGCTATTTTGTTCAATGTCATACACCAATAAAAATGACAACTTACATGAAATGAATATTTATGAAAATGTGAAACTCCCAGATTAACAGATCAAGAAAGAGAACTGAAATAATCCAAACTTAGAAAAAAAGAAATAACAAGCTATAAATAAACTTCCAAAGGGGAAAACACTCTGGAACCAGATGGATTTACACGCAAATTCTATTAAGTATTCAAAGAATAATTAATTTCAACATTATATAAACTGCTGATAAAAATAGAAAATTAAGAGATCCTTCCACATTCCTTCTATGATATAATGAGGGAGTCAAAATAGAGAAAGAAAACTATAGACCATTATCCCTAATGAACACTGACACAAGCATTTTACATAAAATATTAGCAAAGAGGCTACAGAAACATATCAAAAAGATCATAATTTAAGTTGGAATTATAAGAGGAATACTAGATTGTTTCAGCATTAAGAAAATTATTGTTAGCTTGATACTTTGGGGAAGGGAACATGTTGTGAGTCCATTGGACAGAAAGGAGATCAAATCAGTTAATCCTTATAGAAATTAATTGAGACTATTCACCAGAATGTCAGAGTGCTGAAGCTGAGGTTCTTTCTTCCGTTTTTTTTTTTTTTTTTTAATTTTTTAATTTTTTAAAATTTTTGCTGAGGCAATTAGGGCTAAGTGACTTGCCCAGGGTCACACCGCCAGGAAGTGTTAAGTGTCTGAGGTCACATTAGAACTCAGGCCCTCCTGACTTCAGGGCTGGTGCTCTGTCCATTGTACTACCCTGCTGCCCCAACTGTGGTTCTTAGTAGACTGTCAACTCAGAGGGCCAGAGACTACTTACTCCTCTCTGTATTTCTTAGAGTGTTTTACATGGTAACTGGAGCAGTGGCCAAGAGGCATGGAGCAAAGTCCTGGCTCGGCCCTTTCCCGCCAGCTCAAATTTCTGAGTCCCAGTTTGCTAGGAGCTCTCCCCAAGACAGCTCTGTGCAGTATCTACCCCCCTTTTACAGATGAGGAGGCTGAGGCTGGGAGAGGGGACTAGCAGCCAGAGGCAGCGCATGCAGAGAGGGGAGGAGACTCCCCCCCCAGCCTGCCTTTGAAGGTGATGTTGCCTTAGTGATCATGTTTTTAAGAAGGCTATTGACAGACTGGAAGAGATCCAGGAACCAAGGACTTCTGGTACTTGTCCTGGCTCCAGCACTAATCTCCCCGATTCTTCTCACATCTGAGATCCCTAGGAGGGCCTGGGAGAAACAAATTGGGCCTGTCCAAGAGGCTGGCACTCACACTCCATCTGTCAGGACGCTTTTATTAATGACGTGCTCATCCATTGGCGGGACCTTATAAATAGAGCCTTCCTGACCTTTGGCAGCGGGAGACAAATGTTCCCCGGCTTGGCCAGGTAAATAAAAGATCACCTGGGGCCCAGGAAGTGCTGGGCTCCTGATCTGGAGCCAAGGGGCCTGTGGCCTCCCCTCCCCCATCTGGGCCCCCAAAACTGAGCCCCCCATGCGTGATGATTATGGCCCTTCCAGAGGCCGAGTCCAGGATTCACAGGTTGACAGCTGGCTGCCTGTCTGTTTGGGGAGGACTTCAGTGGCTCTCTGGGTCTGTCTTCTGGTCCAGTCATAGTGAAATGTGTCCGCCTCGACACTGTTTTCCTTTCACTGTTCCCTGTGAACACAGGTCAGATGTGGGGGAAACTCTGCTCCGGAGCCCCCAACTTCCTCCAGCACCAGCGAGGCTCCGGAGCGGTCCGGGCGGGGGGCGGGATCGGCCCCGGTCCGGAGCACCTGGTCAGGCTGTCCGGCCCAGCCGGCTCCGGGGTCTGGGAGATTCCCCGGAGGGCCTGGGGGGGTCCCTTCTGTTCTGTGTTAGGGGACGTTCCAGAGAGTCAAAAGCCCAGTGGGGCTGAGGGAGGAGAGGGAGCCTGGAACGGATTCCGAGCGAGATGTGTCAGCTGACTCGTGCCCCAGACACGCCCCCCAGGAGGGCTGAGGGCGGCCGAGGAACCAGAGGGCCCGCTTCCTGGGACAGCTGGCCCCGGCGGGGCCGGTTCCCTCCGCGGCCCTCCCTCCCTCCCAGTCACCCGCAGGCCCTGGCGGCCTCCGGGGCACACGGTGGGGGGGAGGGCACAGGCCCTGTCTCAGAGGCAGAGTCGGTGTGAGGGAGCGGGAGCCACACCCGGGGGGAGGGGGGAGTTCGCCGTCTCCCTGGAGGCGGCGGCCTGCCCCGAGCCGAAGGGCGGGACTCTGGGGGCGCTGGGCCGCAGAACGGCCGGGCGGACACCCCCGAGCCGGGAGCAGGAAGTCAGCGCCCCGGGCCATAGCCCCAGCGCCCCGGGCTAGTTGTGGCCCGGCCCGGTTTGGGCGGATCCGGCGGAAGGATCCGAAGGGAGAGGTCGGGCCGCTCAGAGGAAAGGCTCTCGGTACCACGAGGGTGGCCCGCGCGATGCGCAGAGGAGAGGAGGGGAGAAAGGGGCAGAGAGGCCCGGGCCTCCCCGAGAGGCCGCGAGCGCCGAAGCCGCTTTCCTCCCCCTCCTCCCCCGGTCTTGGAACCCTCCCCTCCTCCACAGACTCCCACCTAGGCCCGGGGGCGTCCTTAATGGAGAAGACTGCGGGCGCGGGCGGCCGCCGCTGTCTGAGGCCACCCAGCGAGGCGGGAACCCTCGGGCCCCCGCACCGAGCCCCGCGGCTGCTCAGCCATGCATGTCACGGGCGCTGGGCTCGGCAGACGGCGGGGGTGGCGGCGCCCCGCCCCCAGTGCGGACCCAGACACGCGCGCGCGCAGACACACACACACACACACACACACACACACACACACACACACACACACACACACACACACACACACACACACACACACACACACACACACACACACACACTCACACTCACACGCACGGGCGCGCGCGCCCACGCACTATCGCTTTCTTGTCTCCAGCCGCGTCTCGGAATATATTCCGGGAGGCCGAGTGTTGGCAGCCGCCCAGGCGGCGGGCTCCGGGGACGGGGAGCACGCGCAGAGACGGGCTCCGTTTGCGGCTCCCGGCCACGCGTGGGCTGCAGGCCGCTCTCTCGGCCCCACGTCCTTTTGTCAGCGCTTCCCGGGGCCGGCGGGGCCCGCTGTGGAGGCGGCTGCCGGGGGAGGCTCGGGGAGGGGGAGGGTCAGAGCAGATGGAGACCGGCCCCCTCCCCTCGGAAACCCGAGCATCCGCCCAGGCCCGTGCAGGCCAATTTAACTCCAATTAGTTCGAGCGAATTAAGTGCTTGTTACCTTAACGACCGGGGGCTACTCGCCGAGACACACTAGGATGAACAAGCCCATCCCCCTCCTCAGAGGACCTTCAGTCCAGTATCAGCGAACAGTTAATATCAAGTTCTGTTCTAAGTGTGGAGAACAAAAGCACAATGGCTCCTGCCCTCAAGGAACTTAGATTTTTATTTGGGGGAGGGGACTCAAAATCTAAATAGACAAAGCTATTTGCCATCTCTCTCTGTCTGTCTCTCTGTCTCTCCGTCTCTGTCTCTGTCTCTGTCTCTCTCCGTCTCTGTCTCTGTCTCTGTCTCTCTGTCTCTGTCTCTCTCTCCTCTCTCTGTCTCTCTGTCTCTCTCTCTCTCTCTCTCTCTCTCTCTCTCTCTCTCTCTCTCTCTCTCTCTCTCTGTCTCTCTCTCTGTCTCTCTGTCTCTCTGTCTCTGTCTCTCTGTCTCTGTCTCTCCCTCCCTCTCTCTCCCTCCTCCCTCTCTCTGTCTCAAGGACGCAGTGCATAAGGTCGTCCATTTGAAGCCGGGGAGACCTGAGCGAGAATCCTACCTCAGATTCTCAGCTGTGGGGCCCAGTCACTTAACCACCGTCTGCTTCAGTTTCCTCATCTGTGACTGGGGACTTTTACCTCCTAGGGTTGTTGTGAAGATAAAATGAGGAAATGTTCATGAGGCACTTTGCAAGCCTTAAGTACTTTATAAATGTTAGTGATCCTCTGTCCGTGATGGGAAAATACACTAAACTAGATGGAACAAGGAAACACCATAACGATGATGGTGATGGTGGTGATGGTGGTAACTAACACCTCTGTGGCACCATGTGCCAGCCCCGAGCTGAGCTCTGACAATTATTACTGAACTGGATCCTCACACAGCCGGGGAGGTAGGACGTTTGCATAGGAGCTAAGGCCTGCGGCACCCAGGCACTGAACAAGGCGGGGGAGACCCGCGGCTCCTGGGGAGAGTGAGGCAGTTGTGCGGGTGTGGCGCCTCCGGAAGTGCAGGGATCATCGGAGGCACTGCGCTCACAGATGTGCCGCGGGCCCCAGAGACCCCAGGCCTGCCCGGAAGCGGGCTCTGCTCTCCTGAGGAAGCCAGGCTGCTTCAGACACTCAGTAAGCATCAAGAGGGCCCCGGGCGCCTCATCCCCGCGACAGAAATAAAACAGCCCCTTTTACTTGCAGACTGCTTCAGGTTATCCAGGATCCAAGCTAGAGAAAAGTCCAATCACCAGGTTTTCCCCACAGTCCTATACAATAAAAATTGATGCTCAAATCACAGGATCACGGAATTGGAAGAGACTCTGGAGGACAGAGAATCCAATCTGTATCTGAGAAGAATCCCCTCTACCAGGCAAGGTCATCCAGTTGTTGCCTGACAAGTGGTCATCCAGCCTGAAGATGCCCAGAAATGGGAGATTCGCTGCCTCCCAAGTCAGTCTTTTCTATTTGCAAAAAGCATCCATTTTTCTCTTCCATCTCTCCCTTTTGTTCTGGGTTTTGATTTGGTTTTATTAGAAGTGAGGGGCTTGGGAATGGGTGAGCCTCCAGTTCAGACAAAGGAAGGGTCAGATTGGGTCGCTCCGGAGGGGCAGGGGGGTTTCTCTGGGCTGAGTCATTCTGTTTTAGGGTTGTTCTCCCTCTGACTTTTATTTGTTGCTTTTTATTCTGTTCTTTGTTACACAGAATAAATTTAACCCCCCTTCAAAAACAAAACCTTCAAATACTTTGAAGACAGCTAGGGTTTAATATAAGTGTCTTCTGATGCATTGTCAGAAAAAATAGTAGGATAATAGAGTCTTTGAGAAGAAGAGGGCTTGGAGTCATTTAGCTCAAGACCTGATTCTCCTGGCTAATAACCCCGTATCGTGGTCATCTGGCCTCTGCCGGAACACTGATGGGGAGCTCAAAGCCTTTTGATATAGTCCATCCCACTCTTAGAGTGTCGCTGTGCAGAAATTTCCTCTTAGCTTGGGTCATAATCTACCTCCTTGCTCACTAGTCCTGGTTCTGCCCTTTGGGGTTGAGCAGAACAAATACAATCTTTTGTCCTCATAAAAGTCAGTATAGTTTTGATATAGGGTATACCTCTAATTTATTGAACATTGGGAATCCATTTATAGTAACTTAGTTCGATTTAACCATTTCAATTCAGAAAAGATTCAAGCTCCTACTGTGTGCTGAGTCCTCTGCCAGCTGGGAGTGGGATGGCAGATGGAGGGTTTTGATGAGACAGAACTCCTGCCTTCATGGAGCTTATAGTTAAGTGGACTTTTAAATTAATTAGAATGAATTCAAATGCTCCACCCAAAATCAGTCCTGGAAAAATGTATTTGTTGAAACACAGCTGTGTTTGAGGATGGACTAAGGGATCTGAATTTTGAAGAAAACCCAGAGCAGGGCAATTAGGATGTTGAAGGACCTTGAGTCTTCATCAAAAAAGGATCAATTGAATAAATGATAGATGTTTAGCTATTTAACCTGGAATGGACAAGATTGCAGTTTTGTCTTCAACTTTTTGAAGATCTGTCATGTTAAAGAGAGATTAATCGTGTTTATTTTGGTCCCACTGGGGAAAATTGGAACAATGGGTGGAAAGTGAAGCAAGTTTAGTTTGGATATCAGGAAAAACCTTCTCACAATTGGACTAACCCAGGAGGTGATGGGTTCCCTTACCGCAAGTCTCCAAGCAGTGGCTTATTATATGTATTGCACAGGGAGTTCTTTCTGGTTTTGGATTGAGTTAGGAGGCCCCTGAGGTCACTTCTGACTCAATATTCTTCAATCCCGCTTTCAGAACATGCTTCTAGTCCTCTAGGAGTTTTTTTTTTTTTTTTTACAAGTCAACAGACGATGAAATATAATAAAGAATGCTGGATGAAGTCTCTCCAGAATTCTTTGGTTTTGTGCCTTCAAAATGACATGTAGAAATAACAACAACACTGTAAAAATAATCAATTTTGAAAGTCTTAAATTGAACTGTGATCAATTCAATGGACCAGCCACAATTCCAGAGAATTGATGATGAAGCATCCTACCTACTTCCTGACAGAAAGATGATGAACACAGGGTACAAAATGAGACATATGGCATTTTTTCTTTTCTTTAAGAGGATCAATGTGGGATTTTATTTTTGCTAGACTAAAGTTTTCTTTCTTTCTTTCCTCCCCTCCAATGGAAAGGGGGAAGTAACTGAGAGAGACAATCGCTTTTTGTTCATCAAAATTAATTTTAAAAGGCATAAAGACAAATGCAGATTTTTAAAAAGATAGATGTCTTATTGATACTTTGACAAATATCTCTGTCATTTCCCAATAATATTCCTCTCCCTCTGCTTGAATCCTCCTTTGTAACAGGAAATTGTAATTAAACAAAGCAAGCCAACACATTTACCATGCTTGATGTATGCTTCATTCTGTCTCTATAAATTAGTCAATAAGCAGTCAGTCAATGAGTACCTACTATGTTTCAGGCACTGTGCAAAGCACTGATGATACAAATACAGGCAAAAGACAGAAGATAAGGGTCTGTACCGGGGAGGTCATATTCTAGAGATGTGAAAAAGATCAAGTCTCTAGGTATATTGGATATTTTGAGGATGACACCTAAGTGGTGAGCCTGCATGATTGGTGGCCCCACAATCATAGTAGGGAAGTTAGGAAGAAGGGAGGATTTT
Organism: Sminthopsis crassicaudata; assembly: GCF_048593235.1. NCBI lineage: Eukaryota > Metazoa > Chordata > Mammalia > Dasyuromorphia > Dasyuridae > Sminthopsis > Sminthopsis crassicaudata. The sequence continues at coordinate 610,794,607 of NC_133618.1, forward strand.
TAGGAAAAGATAATGAGTTTGGTTTTGCAGTGCTCAGTGATGAGTCTAAAAAAGACTGAGATTATATATCAATCTGCAGTGAAAATCCTTGTGTTCAAGGCAGTGCAGTGGATAGAGTGCTGGGGTCCAGAGTCAAGAAGGCACATCTTCCTAAATCTAAACTAATTAGCTTGTATGACACTGAGCAAGTCACTTAATCTTGCTTGCCTCAGTTTCCACATCTGTAAAATGAGCTGGAGAAAGAAATGGCAAACCACTTCTGCATCTTTGCCAAGAAACTTTGCCAAATGGGGTCATGAAGAGTAGCTGTGGCTGAAAATGATTGAAAGGCCAGTGTGTACAGTATTTTAATTGCATTTAACCTATGAAGATTTTGCTAGAGAATTATCTGGACCCTTTAAAGGCCAGGTTGTTGAGCCCTGATGAATCATTTATACCTCATCACCTTAGGAAATTGATTAATTTGAAGCAGTGGAAGCAGAATAGCAGGAGGCAGTATCATGTACTGGGAAAAACACTGTGTTAGGAGTCAGTGGGCTTTGGTTTAAATTCTTCTCTTTCCACCTGCTACCTCATGTCCTGTGCAAATCTTTAAGAGGTCTAATTTTCCTCATCTATAAAATGAAGGGGTTAGACTCGGCCTCTGAGGTCCCTAAATCTGTGATTTAGGTCTCCAATTTTTCATAATTTTATAATTATTACATTTTTTGCTTCTAGTTCTAATCCTGGCTGTGGTGCAAGCTCATTGGATGATTTATAAAACAAAGGGGTTCAGGTAGAGCTTGGACTGTCTGGCCCTTCAGGTCCCTTCTGGCTCTGACAGTCTATCAACATCAGAGGGAAGGATAGGGTGCTGCAGGCTGTCCCAGGAAGGATGAGGTTATATATAGAAAGTCAAGGGACAGGAGAAACTAGCTCGGAAGAGAAAATCACATCAGGCAAGTCTGGCCCTCTTAACTCTAACTCAGTGAATAGTAGAGTAGTGTTAACACAATATTTAAACAATAAGGCTTTCTACTTATAATAGCTGAGATAAGTCCATGATAGGGAGGAAGGCCAAAGTAGAATTAACACAGTCAAGTTAAGAAAGAGATGCTATCTTGTTCAAAATACGGGTATTTTTTTTTTCTTTTTTGTTCTTTGCTCTCCTTAGAAATGTTTGACTTAACTATTTGTAATTTCCAGTTTTGTTAGAAATGAGATAAGTATTTATAAGGTTTTTATATGAATATTACTGTAGTGGAGAGACATCTTAATTATATCTTCTGGACATGAAACTATTTTTTCTTATGAAGTAGGCTGTATTTCTTTCAAAAGTGCCACAAATCCTCATAATTTGCAAGAAACATGATTTTTAAAATAGCATGTATCACACAGCCAATGGCAAAGTTCTCACTAAGTTGTGCATATGTGTGGGCCCACACAGCAAAGAAATCTTTGCTTATATACTATTTCTGTTTGTCTGCATGCAGTCTAAGGCACTGACTTTCTCCTGAACTACTGATCCTTCACTTGGGCTTAATCTGGAGCCTCTGTCTGCCTGCTCTCAGGTTGGTTCTGACCTGAGCTGATCTGGGAGGAGGGAGCCTCTGGCTCATGACCAGGCTTGTATTATACTTGGTTTTGCTCCATGGCCTTCGCCACCTAGGCTGTTGCCTAGATCTTGACTTGATAGAATTCCAGGCCTGGAGTAAGGAATATTCATTTTCCTAAATTCAAATCTAGCTTCAGACTTTTTACTAGCTTTTACTGTGTAATCCTCAGCAAGTCACTTAACTCTTTCTGCCTCAGTTTCCTCATCTGAAAAATGACCTGGAGAAGGAAATGGCAAACCATTCTAGTATCTTTGCCAAAAAAAAAACAACAACAAAAAACAAACAAAAAAAAACCCATATAGTATCACAAATAATTGGACCTAAGAGAAATGATTGAACAGAAAGATCTTGATTCTTAGTTACCCAGCCTAGACCCTCTGAGAGAATAATTATAATAGGGAGAGGGATATTGATTGGACCTGTGATTTCATGTTTAGAGAACTCCCCAAGGAGGGAACTCCTTCCACAAGTACAGAGTAGCCATTTTCTTGCAATTTATAGTCTTCTAGAGTTACCTAGTTTTTTTAAATTAATGTTTTTTTTCCAATTACATGTAAAAACAATTTTAACATTCATTTAAATTTTTTTTGAGTTCCAAATAAAGATAAATAAATATTTGTTCAGGATCACACAACTAGTCTGTATCCAAGACAGGAGATGCACTGACACCTTCCTGGCTCTCTACCCAATATACCAAGTGAATAATAGTATTCACTTCCATTACATAATACTTCAGGCTTTACAAAATGGCGCCTGTCTTAGCTGATCTTCCTGGGTTTGACCTCCTGGTTACACACAGGCCTAAATCCTAGCCCACCATCAGTTAGTTACTTGGTGGGCACAGGCCATTTGAATGAGAAACAAGGCTGTATCGTAAGGAGGTACATTTGGAAAGGAGAATGAGGATGCTGATGAGAGAAGTCCAGAGAATAAGACCAGATGCTACTGCTAAGCAGCCAAAATGGGGAGGAGATGGTCACAGCAGGAATCAGGACATGAGTCCTCTCCCTGCCAATGGCCAGAACACATGCCAAAGCTGCTGGGGTGTTTGGGCAATTCTCATGCACAGGCATCTCTTCTTCAGCCTTACCACCCACGGGCACCGAGGCTAGACCCGAGTCCTGGGGTGCCTACCCGCTTCTCTCCTCACTAAATGACATCTCTGAATTAGACTCTGGCTAGCACAAGGGCACCTGCCAGACTCACCTGGCTGAACTCCCCAAACTGGTAGCTTTGGGTCCCTCATGTCCTAGTGTGAGTCCTTGTTGCTGAAAATAACAAACTGGGCTGATTGTGGGACAAAGAGGTATGGGACTATTATCATCTCCCCAGCCCCAACCAATTATCCCTTGCCATTTCCCCATTTCCTCTGTCTCTTAGGTTTAAATCCTCCCTCGATATCCTTTTCTCTGACCACATATAGTCAATCATCAATCTTTGTCTTTTCTTGGTCAACTTATTTTACATATTTCCAGAGATATGGAACTAGATGATCCCTTCAGTCTCTTTCTTTCCACTTCCACTGTACCTACCTATATCCAGATCATTATCACTTTTTCCTGGATTAACCATAGCAATAGCCTTCTAGCAGATATTCCCATGGCCTTCAGGATCTCCCCTCCCCACATCATCCCTCCACCAATCTTAGCATATATCATTCTCCTCAAAAACATGTCTGCAGTGTAAAATCTAAATTCAATGGTTTTGATAAACTGGTCATTACCTTATTGATTTTAGCTTTTACTGTTCTAATTCGAGCAAATACTTTTACTGATTTCCCCCAAACATGGCATATGTATGCCAGCCACTGCACTTTTGCTCAAGTCATTCTCCCCTACCTGGAAAGCATTTCCCAATTCTTTCTACTTGTTTAAATCTTGCCATCCTTTTAGTCTCAGTTCAAGTCCCATCTCTATTCTAATAATAATATATAGTACCTACAAGTATTATCTCATTCAATTATCACAAGAACTTGGGAAATAGAAGCTATCATTATTTCCACTTTTCAGATGGGGAAACTGAGAGAAACATAGGTTATGTGATTTTCCCAGGGTCACAGAGTTAGTAAGTATTTGAGGCAGAATTTGAACTCAACTATTCTTTGTTATTTATTCATTCATTCATCTATCTTTCTGTCTGTTTGTTTGTTTTCCTGAGGCTGGGATTAAGTGACTTGCCCAGGGTCACACAGCTAGGAAGTGTTAAGTGTCTGAGGTCAGATTTGAACTCGGGTCCTCCTGAATTCAGGGCTGGTGCTCTATCCACTGCACCACCTAGCTGCCCCTAACTCAATTATTCTTGATTCTAGATCAGGACTCTATCCATTTTCTCCTAGCTGTACCTACCTAATGCCTTCAAAGGACTCTAGAGTACTTATTGTCTTGAAACCTAACCTCTCTTTAGCAATTAGCTAGGGTTAGCTCAGGTGGTTATTGATCTTTTTATGTAGTTTCCTACACAAAGGACTTCCTCTGATACCTCATCCTCACATAGAAGTGACTCTGTGTTTTCCAGATCTATACCAATGGACCAAAGGCTTTGGAAAATTCTACCAAACTAGAAAGCTTTGAAGAGAGGCTCCTCAAAAGATCTGAGACTTAGGCAGCTGTGAATACAGAAGTTCATCATAAGCACATTAAATACAAGGTGATGGATTTTCTTTTTGACCCTGGCCAAAAATGAAATGAAATAAATATGAAATGACTCTCAGTCCTGTGTAGCCACCTTCTTTTTCCACAGTGAAGATGAGGGAAAGGAGGAATGGAGGCTATGTCCAGCGACCAAGGTTGCTGAGGAAATGGAATCATACATGTTGATATTCTTGCTGTAAATGAAACCAGATGACCTAATAAAATTCTTAAAAATTGGAAGGATCATAGACACAGTCTCCTCAGTCAGTTTAAGTGTCTATCTACAATGTCCCAGGCACTGTGGTAAGGACTGGAGATACAAAAAAAGGCAGAAGGAGGTCTTTGCTCTTGGGGGCCTTACAGTATAATGGGGAGATATCATGCAAATGATGACATATAAGCAGGATAAACTGGGGGTGGTCTTGGAGAAAGGCACTAAAATAAATAGAGGAGTGGGATAGTCTTGTGAAAGAGCTTTAAAAGCCAAGTAAAGGATTTTATGTTTGATCCTGTAGGTGATAGGGAGATTTTACTGCTTTGTAGTAGTTTTTAAGTCATATCTGATTCCTCGTGACTGCATTTGGGGTAGATATTGGGATGTTTTGTCATTTCCTTCTCCAGTTTATTTTACAGATGGAGAAATTAAAGTAAACAGTTAGGGGTTAAGTGACTTACTCAAAATCACACAGCTAGTAAGTGTCTGAGACTGGATTTGAACACAAGAAAAGAGTCTTTTGACTTCCAGGACTGGCACTTTATTCAGTGAGCCACTTAGCTTATGAGTCGTCCCCTGAGTGACACAGTCAGACCTATGTTTAAGAGAGAGCATTCTGACAGTTGAGGAAAGGCTTGAGGTAAGGAGACCAACCAGCAACTTATTGTAGTATTCCAGGTGTGAGGAGAAGGGCTGTGGCAATAAGAAAGGGGAGAAGGGGAGATATATACATGAGATATTATGAAGGTAGAAATAATAAGACTTGACAGCAAATTGGATATGGGGGTTAGAGTGAATTAGGAGTCAAGAATTAAATCTAGATTTTTAAGCTTGGGTGACTAAGTGGTGCTCTCAAGAGTGATGGAGATGTTAGGAAGGGGGAGGGTTTGGGGAAAAGATGAGTTCAGTTTTGGATATGTTGAGTTTAAGAAGCCTATGGAATGTCTGGCTTGAGATGAATAGAAAAACAAATGAAAGCTTTGTGGTTGATTTTATTGTTTGCCCAAAGGCAAAAGGACATAATTTCATGGGACTTTTAGTACTGAGTGCTTGCAATGGACAATACAAACAGAATACCGTGAAGATCATAGAATCTTCTATAAATGGTAAAAAGGGAGAACAATTCTATGAAGAATTTGATGAAATCCTCCAAAAAGAGTCAAAGTATATCTCGATACATAGATATTTCAGGGCAAAGATGGGAAAGAAGGAGAATATATTTCAGGAACAAGAAATGATCATGGCCAAAGACTTTTGGACTTCTGAGAACCTTATACATATATGGGAGGGGGTATGGAGTGTTCAAGAAAGGCTAGCATCTTTGGTATGACAAAGCTAGTCCTTTTAGGGCTGCTTCTCCACCTTTGGTGTCCACCTTTCACCTAACTTTTACTGTGGCTCCAAGAAACTGTAGCTGTGCAAGGACTACACTCCAGTAGAACCATCTCAGTAAATGGACTAAACCAGGTTTTTTGGTGATTTGGGGGGGGTGTCTACCCCAAGCACATGAAGCCTTCCCTCAGGGGAATGGCAGATCCGGACAGTTTATCCTAATGGCCATGAAGACAGCTGAAGAAAGCATTGTAAAGTGCTTAGAGCTTGATTAGACTTTGAGAACATTAAGGTCATTCACTACATCCCAGGCCATTGCCAGTTGTCTTGCTGTTTGTCCTGCCATAGCTCTTAATGACTCAGGAAGAGAAAGTGAGGCTGATGACTTTGTCCCCCATTTTAGCTGTGCCCCACTTTAATCCTCTTCTCTTTCAAGGGAAGACATCAGTCCATGATGCTATTGGTTCTCTTCAGAGAAGAAGGACCAACAATGGTGACAACAAGAGCAAACACACTCAGTGAATATTCCAATAAGAGAGCTGAAAGTGCTGGATATGTTGAGAATCTGAAGACATAAAGAAAAATGTAATAGACTCCATCTTAACTGAAAGGAAATAACTATTATTTTGGAATCAGTCAGATCATTATGTGATTAGAGCAAAGGCTGAAATCAAACCCAGATTAGGAAAGATAAAGATGAGGAATTATGTGTAATTACAGAGGTTCCAAGAGGACCCATTTGCACACATTGTCAACCTGGAAAAATGGGAAATGGTAAAATTAAAGACATTGACATTTACTGTTACTACTTAGAAAAATTAAACAGAAATAAAAGTGACCATAATGGAGAAGTTGCAAAAACACCAGACTTCAGTCAGGAGTTACTTGAATACCACACCAGGGAGGGAGATATGGTAACCAAGGGCAATGGCAGTTTAGAGTAAAAACTCATTTGATACATATTAAGGTAGAAGATCACAAATAGTATCATAAATCACAAGATGGTAGAAGATCACAAATAGTAACTTTTCAGTAAAACAATAAACTGCAATTGAGAAAATAAGCCTGGAGAAATTTTGACATGAGATCCTGATAAGCCAAATCATCCCAAGAGCTCTTTTAGATGAAATTGGAACAAGGGAAAACAAATAGGCACAAAATAGATATGATCTAGTTCTATCTCCTGATGTTACAAGTGATAAACCTGAAGCTTAAAAAGGTAAAATCACTTGTTTTCTTAGTCCTAAATATAGGCATAGACTTAATTTTTTAAAACTTGTTGTTTTCAAAACATATGAATGGATAATTTTTCAACACTGACCCTTGCATAACCTTGTATTTCGGATTTCCTCTCCTTCCCCCAACTCCCTCCCCTAGATGGCAAGCAATCCAATATATGTTAAACATGTTAAAATATATGTTAAATCCAATGTGTAGATATATTTATACAAATCTCTTGTTGTACAAGAAAATCAGATCAAAAAGGAAAGAAAATGAGAAAGAAAACAAAATGCAAATGAACAACATCAAAAAGAGTGAGAATGTTTCCACTACCCTCTCTCTGGGTGTAGATGGTTCTCTTCATCACAAGATCATTGGAACTGGCATTGGTCATCTCATTGATGGAAAGTCACATTCATCAGAATTGATCATCATATGATATTGGTGTTGCCGTGTATAATGATCTCCTGATTCTGATCATTTCACTCAGCATCAGTTCATGTAAGTCTCTCCAGGCCTTTCTGAAATCATCCTCCTGATCATTTTTTACAGAACAATAATATTCCATAACATTCATATAGCATAACTTATTCAGCCATTTTCCAACTGATGGGCATTCATTCAGTTTCCAGTTTCTAGCCACTACAAAGAGGGCTGCCACAAACATTTTTGCACATGTGGGTCCCTTTCCCTCCTTTAATATCTCTTTGGGATATAAGTCCAGTAGTAACACTGCTGGGTCAAAGAGTTTGCACAGTTTGATAACTTTTTGACCATAGTTCCAAACTGCTCTCCAGAATGGCCGGATTCTTTCACAGCTCCATCAACAATGTATTAGGGTCCCAGTTTTCCCACATCTCCTCCAACATTCGTCTGAGAAGTGTGTAATGGTGTTTCAGAGTTGTCTTAATTTGCATTTCTCAGATCAACAGTGATTTATAGCATCTTCATATGAGTAGAAATGGTTTTAATTTCTTCATCTGAAAATTATTCGTATCCTTTGACCATTTATCCATTGGAGAATGGCTTGAATTCTTATACATTTGAGTCAATTCTCTATATATTTTAGAAATGAATCCTTTATCAAAATCCTTAAATGTAAAAATGTTTTCCCAGTTTATTTCTTCCCTTCTGATCTTGTGTACATTAGTTTTATTTGTACAAAACCTTTTTAACTTATTATAATCAAAATGATTTAATTATGAGTTCCATTTATTTTTTTTTGGACACAAATTCCTTCTCCACACATCTGAGAGGTAAACTATCCTATATTTTTTCTAATTTGCTTATAATATCACACTTTATGTCTAAATCATGAACCCATTTCAACTTTATCTTGGTATATGGTATTAGCTATGGGTCAATGCTTAGTTTCTTCCATTCTAGTTTCCAATTTTCCCAGCAGTTTTTGTCACTCATTATGACAAAAACTGCTAGGCATAGACTTATGAGGGGTCTTCAACGTCCACACTGTTGCTTTCTCAAACATCCTAAGCTCTGAATTCCTCAGTTTCCTCAAATCCCATAAATCCCATGTTCCCCTAAACCCATTTCAGTCCCAAATAGGGAGGGATTGCTCACACTCTGGATCTCACCATCATCATTCCACTTCCTCAATCAAAAAATCCAACATTTCCTTCTCTATCCATAACCTATCATTCCATCTTTCCCTATGCCACATTCTTCCTGAACCTATTATGTGACCACTTTGCCCTTCAATCATTAGCCCTGCCCTTTCTTTGCTTTCTTCCCTTCCTAATCTCAAATCAAAAGTGAATCAATTCAATTCAATAAACTCCTTTGCTTTTGAATCCCTCTCCCTTTTATTCCCTCTCTGCTCACCTCTTGGCAAACCCCAGCCCTGGCTTACTCCCAACATCTGTTTCTTCTGCATTTATTCATATGCTGATGATCAGAACTGAAGGATGTCACATAACTATGGCTGAATATATTACAAATTCATATTATTTAACCTCACCTGGGCCCTCATTGCAAACCTTTTATTTCTCTCTAGTTGATTTTCTGGGATAGCTGGGAGGCTCAGTGAGTAGAGTGCCTGGAGTCAAGAACTCAGTTCAAATCTGATCTTAGACAATTATTAGCATGTGACTGTAGGCAAGTCACTACTTTGTTGCTCTTAATCCACCAAAGGAGAAAATGGCAAATCACTCCAGTTCTTTGCCAAAAAGACTCATAGATTACATTGGTGTGATATAGTGTATGGGGTGATGAAATCAGACACAAGTGGAGTTGAATCCATTTTTCACTCCCCACAGAAGCCACTCCAAACCTTCTCTCTGTCTTTCTTTTTGCTTGTATTTATTACTTTAGTGCTTAGCACAGTATTTGGTACATGGTAAGTGTTTAATAAATGCTTGTTGCTTTTATTTCCCTTGCCTCAGTCACCCTTCCCCTCTAAACTTCAATTTCTTCCTATTCCCTTCTGCTTTCAAATATACCAAGTCTTTCCAGTCTTAAAAAAAAGCCAACACCTTGCTAGATCTTACCATTTTACTCAAGCATTTTACTTCTCTTCTATTTCTCAGCCAAATCCTGGGGGGGGGGGGGAAATATCCGTACTGCTTGCCTCCACTACCCCTCCTCTTGATCCTTAACCCTTTGTATTACAGCTGCTGATCTCATCACCCAACTGAAATTGTTCTTTGCAAAGTTAGTGGTGATCTTTTCCTTGCCAAATAAGATAGTTTTTTCTTAGTCTTCATCCTCTTGACCTTTTTCTACACTTGATGCTATCGACCACATTGTCTTCCCAGATACTCTCTCCTGTTTTTTTCTCCCAATCATCTCATTGCTCTTTCTGGTTTCCTTCTTAGTTCATCTTTCACATGCTATCACCTAATTGAAGGCTCTGCCTTCAGCCCCCCTTTCTTCTTTCTTTGTACTTTATCTCATTGTCCTTATCAGCTCCCTTGGATTTATCATCTCAATATAGACAACTCATAGATCTATATACCTGACCTCAACCTCTCCATAGACCTACAATCAATCATCACCAAGTGTCATTGGACATTTAAAACTAGATGTCCTAGAGACATCTCAAGGTCATCATGTTCAAAGCAGAACTCATTAACTTTCCCCTCAACTCTTCCCTACTCCCCAAATTCCCTATTTTTGTTGAAGAAACCACCTTCTAGTTTTCCACATTTGTAACTTTAGCTTTATTTTGTACTTCTTACTTCTCTTATCTCATCTCACATATCCAATCAGTTGCCAGATCTTTCTCTTTTCACCATCACAATTGTTTTGCATCCAATCTCTTCTCTCTGTTCCCATTGTTGTCCAGTTGTTTTGGTCATTACTGAGGTTCCATGACCCCATTTGGGGTTTTATTGGCAAAATATTGGAGTGGCTGGCTAGTTTTTCTCTTCAGTTCATTTTATAAATGAGGAACTGAGGCAAATAGGGTGAAGTGGCTTGCCCAAAGTCAAATTAAGTAATCATCTGAAGCTGGATTTGAACTCGGGAAGATGAGTCTTTCTTATTCCAGGCCAGGTACTTTATGTGCTATGGGACCACCTAATTGCCCTATTGCCACTATTTTAGTTCAAGGTCCCCTCACCTCTGACCTAGGTTATTGCAATGACTTTTTAATCTCTCTTTGTCAAACTTCTTTCCACTCCAATTCATCCTCTACACAGTTGCCAAAGTAATTTTTCTTCAGGTAGACTCAACTGTGCTATTCCCTTATTCTCTAAATTCCATTGGCTTTCTATCATCTCCAAAATATAAGCTCCTTGGTTTGGCTTTTAAAGTTCAGTGTCACTGGATCTCATCCTATCTTTCAAGCTTCATTGTGCTTTATTCCCCTCCCTGTAATCTGTGAGCCAAACTGCCCTTCTCTCTTCCTTGAACATAGCACTCCATCCCCCATCCCCTTGACTTTTGCCCTGGCTATCCCTTATGCGTAGATTCTTCTACCTCTTCATTTCTGCCTCATAAATCCCTTCTCTTCCTTTAAGAGAGAGGTTAAGGTGAAAGGTACTTTTCTTCAGGCCAAACATCACCTTCTATATCATGACTTTTCTCATCCCTTCGACTGCTGGTGCCTTCCCTCTTGAAATACCTTGTATTTATTCTATTTTATATTAAAATGAGAATATATGTAAAGAGTTTTACAAAACTTAAAAATGCTAGAGAGATATTAGTTATTACTACTACTACTACTGCATGTTGTCTTTCCCATTAGAATGTATGTTCCTTAAGAATAAGGTTTGTTTCATTTTAAAAATATGATTTGTTTCCCTGTGCCTACCAAGTACCTGGAGCCTAGTTGGCATTTAATAAAGGCTTGCTGATTGATAGCATTTCAGTGTAGTATAGTAGAATTAACACTGGGCTGAAAGTCAGAGTCCCTAGTTTGGAATGCCACCAATTCCCTGTGTGACCTTGGAAAAATCACTCAATTTTTCTGGGTTACAGTCTCTTAATCTGTTAAAAAAAAAAGCTTGGGGGTTAGGTTGGGTGATTTCCAAGGTCTTTTTCATCCATTTTTTTTTTTACAGATGAGGTAACTGAGGTAAAGAAGTGACTTGTTAAAAGAGCGGAAAAAACCCAGTTTTCTTGACTTAAGTCCAGTGCTCTTTCCAAAATACCATTCTGCGTCAGAGGAGGAAATAGAAAGCCCATTTTGGGACCCACGCCAAAACTTGAGCTAGTGATGGGAATGGAGCTCAGGTGATAAGGGCCAGGGCTACAGTTCCGAGGTCGTAGTCTGGGAAGCAAGCCCAGTCCCCAGGGTGGTGACAACAGAAGTGGCAGCTGGGGAAGCAGGCAGCTTGGCATTTCCCTTCACTATTTATAGGGTACTCTTGGGTGAAGTGCCTCTCATTCCCCCCTTTAGCCATTTAGAATACAGAGCTTTTCCTTTGTAGAGTGAACTGATTTCAGGATGAGAACTATTCACAAGTCTTATAAACAAGTACCTAGTCTAATTACTTCTTTGTGGCTCATTTTAACACAACTTCAAAGGCTTTTGGAACGACTGACCCAACTAGATCCTGCCTGGAATTAATGGCTTCCTTCCCTCTGATCACTAGTACCATTGACCCTTTGTTGTGGGTCAGGACTAAGTCTGTCTGGTGTTTCGGGTTTAGAGCAGGAACAAAATGATATATTCTCAACTCATCTAACATTAAACTAAAGGAATTCTACTTGGCCATAGCATCATGGGAAGAGTACTCTGCAATAATGCTTCATTGATGCAGTGGAGATGCTCCCCTGAACTGGTGTTGGCTAAGCTGGTTCACAGGTCAAGCCTCCTCCTGGAATGGCTTTTATACATAGGCTACCAGCAAGCTGTTTCACTGAATTGAGCGTTAGGTCCCTTTACCAATCATATCTTGAGGATGGTTTCAATCTCTTTTAAGGAGAAACTATCTTTTCCTATCTATCAGTGATTATTCCTCTCTTCTCCCATTCCATTTTTTTTTGATTAGCTATATACAGAATTTGCTGACACTTGCCCTGTTTTCTAACTGGAAAACTCAGAAAAACACAGAATTTCAGTGTCAGAAGAGATTCCCATGGCCATCTAGTCTAACTCCTGCTCAAAAATGCCTTTGGCTTGTAAATTCATAATAGGAATACTCTTTGTATTTTTGCATTTGTAGAGTACTTTAAAGCTCTCATCTTTGCATAAGATATCCATCTGGTCCTCACAGCAACCTTGTCACTAAGCAAACTGAACGACTTATCAACTGTTCTTGAAACCCAGCCTTCTATATCCCACATTTTGTGCATTCTTAGACAATCTCCTGTCTCCTCTTGCTTGCCCTTTTTTCCATGTCTGGAATGTTCTTAATCCTGCTTCTGAGACTTTATCTTCCCTATAAGTCTCACTTTAGTTCCATTTCTTAAGTAAAAACTTCCATTTCTTTGTATAGTCTTGTCTCAGAACATGTTAGATCTTCCCTTAATCCCAGTAGTATTTATAGAATTTAGCAGGTTTTTTCCCTTGTATACACTAGGCACTTAATAAATGTATATTTAATTGAATTGAATACTCTCATTTTAATGGAATATTTATTCCAAGAAACTGTTGTCAAATAGCTAAATGATTTGCTCACAAATCTAGGAAGAGGAAAAACTGGGATTCAAACCCAATCTTTGCCATTAAGACACAAGCAGAAGCAGCAGTACCATATTTAAACTTCACATTTCTATTCCATAATTTTGTGAAGGAAGAAGCAAAGGTTACAATACCACTTATGTATACATTTGAAGATTAAAGGCTTTCTCTTGTTGGAAAAATTGTTTCTGGCTGAGAGCAAACCTGCAGCTCTAGGAGCTCAGTTCCAATTCACTGTAGATTTATTCAGTTATGCTCCAGTTTCACTCCTCTCGCTTTGTTCCTAGGTCTTATCCAGCTCTCCCCCCATAGATTAGCTCTGTGTTCCTGTGGCATCTCACCCTGTCACCCTGCCTGCATTTCTGACCTTTCCAAAGCTTGTTGAAACACTTCTTTCTTCCCAGGTGTCTGCCACACCTCCTGATTTAGGATCAGAATTTCATTAACACCTGCTTTTTTCTCTCTCCCCACAAATTGGCAAGTACCAGGAGCTGTTCCCTGGAGCCGCCCAACCTTGGCTCAGGATGATCTTCAGATGAGCCCTGTGGTTTGGCTGGGACTGGGCCCAAGGTACCAGAAGGAAGCCACTTGTAAGACGTACCACTGCTAGTTTGTTGGTGTGAGCCTCCCTTTATTGCCCCATGGATGTGTATTTATGGATACATATCCATAAATGCATATATCCTTTAGAGAAACACGTGAGTATACATATGGCCTCTGTCCCCATATAATATTGTAAAATAGCAATTGGGGTGTAATGGAAGAAGTGGTGTAATAAATATTGGAAGCTCTGAGTTCTGGTCCCTGTAGGATCATAGGCAAGTCCCCTAACTTTTTTACTCTGCATTTTCCCCATCTATAAATTTGGGCTAACAATCTCTGTCTGCTTCCCAACTGTGAGGAGCAAAAAAGATCAGGTATGTGGAGGTACTTTCCTCAGGTGGAAAAGGGATAATGGAGAGAAATTACTTAAATTTTTTTTTAAAGGCAATTGGAGTCAAGTGACTTTTCCAAGATTACACAGCTAGTAAGTGTGAGTTGAACTCTAGTTCTCCTTACTCCAGGGCTGGTGCCCTACCTTCTGTGCCACCTGGCCACTCCTGGAAGTTACACGGAAACAAATTTCAGTGTTATAAGAGGGAAAACTTCCCCACTATTGGCAGGCAGTTCTCCCTTTCCCCCCAGGTCTTCAGGAGCATCACTTATCAAAGTGATGCTCAGGTATGGGTTGGACTGGATAGCCTCTGAAGCATTTTCCAACTCTGAGATCCTAAAAAATCACAAAGTATTAAACAATGATATGGTATTATTGTTATTAGAGAAAGAGAAAAGAATGAGTATTTATATAATGCCTACTCTATGCTAGATACTACACTAAGCACTCTACAAATATTCTCTCATTTGATCCTTATTGATTCTACAGACAAGTAAGTACAAAAAAAGATTAGAGATAATAAATATTGTAAAAGGCAGAAGAGACCATTGTGAGCTGGAGTGGTTTTCATGGTGTAAATAGGAACTGCACTTGACTTCGAAGAAGAGACGCCAGGTATAAGGGAAAGACAACAGGATTCTACCCCCACCTTTGCCATTAAATAGCTGTATGATCTCAGACATACCACTTCTCCCTCCTGATCCTCAGTTTCCTTAGCTGCAGAATGAGATGGTTGGACTAGGTAAATCCTAAAATCTCTTTCAGGCCAAATCCTAAAGCCTTATGGCCTCGGTCCTTAGGCTATAAGGCTCGAGGAATTCTCTGGCACTCAAGCATCCTCACTGTCCATCAGGATTAGAAATCTACCTTAGGGACTCACACTTATCTGGAACAGTTTAGTTCAGAGGGAGGTTTCTCAGAGGCACCCCTACTATAAGGAAACTGCCTGCAGTCAGTCAGTACCACCTTTTAACCTGCCTTTAGTAAGCAGCCCAAACACAGAGGTGTGCTCAGATCTACCTCTGTTACTTAACTTGGGACCATCTCAGGAAGCTGGAGACCTTTATTTTTAAAATTGTTATTGCAAGAGCCCATTCCTAGCTCAGTTTTTCTTGGCTCTACCAATTGTCTCTAATTGAACTTAGCTTTCTGTTTTGACCTTTCTGACCTCAAGCTCCCTTTCTGAATTTCAGGAAACATATCATTATGTTCTCTAATTTAGAGATCAAGCTATAACCTCAACCTGTATATGCAATTACTTTATAATGAGAGATTACTTATAGGAGGAGAAGGCGTCTTCTCTGTCTTCAAGGAATTCTAGCCTGGATTTTTTTTGCCTTTGAACAATTATTCATTATGAATTTGCAGTTGAACATGACAACTTGGCTAATTGCCATAGGTCTTAAAGATAATAGCAACAGCTTACGTTTATCTAATAAATCCATATAGCACTTAAAGGTTTATTCAGAGCATTTGTTTACTTCACAATAGACCTGTCAGGAAGACATTCTAAGTATCAGTCTTTACATTTTACATATGAAGAAACTGAGACTCAGAATTAATAATTAATCAAGTTAATAAACTTTTATTATGCACTTATTATGTGCTAGATATCAGGGATACAAAGTTAAAAAAAAAAAAAAAAGAAACAGTTCTTTCCCTCAATGAGCTTAATTTCTATTGGGTGATTACAGTCAACAAAACTAGTAACATCAGAGTCCTCTGACTCCAAGCTCATATCTTTTTTCTTTACCTAAAACCCTATTGCTACAAAGTATTTCATATGTCTTATTTCTGTAACAGAGACTCACCGTGCTGGTGAATCATGGGCTAGCATTTGGTTGAGTCTCCCTTTGTGCTAACTTAATTAAATAAATACTTGTTAGCCAGGGATGTGCTAGAACCAGTTCTAACCAGCTCTCAAAGCTGATTGTTTTAATGGGAACATTTGTATCCCAGAAAGTTGAAAACACTGGGTTTAAACTATTGCTTTATTGAAAGTGATAAATAAAGTATTAATAATGCAGATTAAACTTAAAATTGTCTTGTATACTTTTTTCTGAAGAGCTTGTTGCTAAACATTACTAGCACATACTGTTCACAGCTCAAGTGTTACATCTCATTTGATTCTCACAACTGTATTTGGGAGACAGTGTTTTATTAAATCTACCTTACAAATAAGGACATGGAGGTTTAGGAAGGTTGTGATTCGCCCAAAGTTATTAGCTAATAAATGTGGAGAAGAGATCTTAAAGTTCCTAGGCTTATTTTCCTGAAAATGGATTGATGTAGTCACTAGGGTATAATGAAAAGAGAATTGGATTTGAATGCTTAGGAGATTACATCCATGAACTGGCTCTACTATTATATTTAATTTTTGTGTGATTTTGACATTTCTCTAGTCTGGGTCTCAGTTTCCCCAGATGTGAAAAGAATGATTTTGTTTTTGTCTTTCTTCTGCTTCACAGTGGGTACTTTGTTTGTGGATTATGATGAAGATGAATGAATGAATGACAAAAACTTTATTGAGTGTTTATTATGTTTCAAAGGTGGTCTCAGTGGTCCAGCTCTAAATCTTGCCCAAGAGACTGGGGGCTTCTCCTATTTTCCCCAGCTGCCACATTACAGGTGTCATTGTTTCCTTGGCTCCTCCAACTCCTTTTTTTCCTCATCAAAGATCACTTTCAAAACTTGCATTCCAGCTACCCTTGTGGCCTTGGTGATCTCATCTGCTTCTCAAGTAATTAATGGGCAACATTCTCTCTTATCCTGAGATGTTCAATAGGCCCCCACCTGGATCCAGCCCTCCTCTAGCAGCTGACCTCCTGTGACATTTTGGCTGCTCTTATCTCAGCCTAGACAGACTCTGCAGGGACTTTTTCCTCTTCCAAAGACTCTCTTAAGCCTGGCCAGGCTTGGGCTCCTGTGTCCTTTGTGTTAGAGAGTTTGGAGGGGAGCTGGGAATGTGGCTGAGACACTGGGCAGGAGATAAATTGTGCAGGAAGAACAAAGGCTGAATTAGTCCATCACCAAGCATTTATTTAGTTCCTTCTATGTGCTAGGCATTGTACTAAGTGCAGAAGATACAAGGAAAGGTGAAACTGGTCTCTGCTCTAAGGAGAGGAGATTACTTAATGGGGGAAATCACATGTAAATAACTAAGTACACACAAGATGTATACAGAGATTTCAATAGAGAGTAATTTCAGAGGGGAAGTTTGTTAGTTAGTAGCTGGGGGGGCACTAGGAAAGGCTTCCCAGAGAATCACAGAGGAGCAGGAGTGGAATTCAAGCCCCCCAAATATGAGTGATCATTACCTCCTCTGATAATAATAGCCAAAATCTTAATATCTTTAAGGCTGACAAAATACTTTACATGTTATCTCATTTTTTCTTTAAAACAATCCTGGTGATAGGATATATAGTTGTTATTATTTCCCCCATTTTTATTGATGAGAGAAATGTCAGGCTAAGTGACTTATCCATGGTCTCTTTATACTTCTATTTAGAATTCCATCAAATTCTGCAGGCTTTGTTAATTACTGACCTGAACCACAACAAAGGCAGGTTAATAGGGGCTTTGCCCCAGGATGCTGATACTTGGGGGGTATTGAGCTTCTGTTGAACCTTCTTACAGGTTCCTTTGATGGCTTGTGCCTAATCCTGGGCTCAGACATTACATTCAAGGTGCCCTCCTCCCAGACACAACTGTATCTTTGACTGGCCTTTTCAATGCAGAAATGTCCCCCTCCCCTTCCCCTTTCCCCCAACTGTTTTTACCTGAAGTAAAAGAAGTTCTAGTTATGTCTCTACTGTCTACTTTTGCTATTCGTATATATGTATATGCAAAAATCAATAGTTTTAACACAGGGAATAATTCTCCCTGATAGATTTGAGCTCCATGAGGACCGAGGAGAGTATTTTATTTGTTTTTGTGTACATATTGTACAGTGCATTGCAAACAGTAGGTACTCAACACATGTTGAATGAATTAATGAATGAAAATCCTCCCCACAATGCTCACTTCTTCATAAAGGTATTGATAGGTTCTTTCATGATGATCAAGTTTTGTTCAAAAAAGAGAGAATTAAGAATGAGGCATCCAAGTGGGATAAGGAGTAAAGAAAATAGAAGCCAGGGAGTGTTCAAGATGAGTATTCCTCTTTCACAGTTTTTTGGGGACCCTAATTCCAGGGCTTTTGCCTCCCACAAGTAGGAGACTCTCACTGCTGCTTATGGTCAGAGCAATTCTTACCATAAGCATCATGGGGATCAATGGGGGAAAAATCAGATTTCTAGCCCTGGCGATGAGAGGTGAGAGCTTTCTCATCCTTAGGGGCTGGTGATGTACTGCCCATCCTGGAGGGCTCATCAAATAGAGGATTTTCAGATTGGGGATGAGATAACTATAGCTTATATGACTCAACTGGACTAGCAAGGTTAACTAGGGGTTAACTGAATTATTGATTAGTTTATCCCAGAAATACCTAGAATCAGAAAATCAAAGCTGGAAGAAATCTCAGAGACTATGGATCGTTTATTCCAATGTGGATGACAGACAGTGAAATCTGATTTAGGAGGATTTGTCCGATGCATAGGGACCTGGATTAAAATCAATTCAATAAAAGTCTATATAAATGCCTTTTTTTTTGTGCCAGGGATTCAGGATGTGAGGGATACAAAGGAACAGCTAAGTGGTGCAGGAGATAGAGAGCTGTTCTGGAGTCAGGAAAGCCTTAATTCAACTCAAACCTCACCACACTTATTAGCTATGTGACCCTAAGCAAGTCACTTGACTCTGTTTGCCTCAATTTCCTTATCTATAAAATGAGCTGGAGAAGGGAATGGCAAACTTAGTCTAGTATATTTGCCAAGAAAACCACAAATGGGGTGGTGAAGAGTTACAAACAACTGAAAATAACTGAACAGTAAAAAAGAACAAGGCTACAAAGACAAAAAACAATAGTCCCTCCCCTGAGGATACTTATGTTTATGGTGGAGGGGCAGAATCTTATCTAGGAGTTTTGGTCCCCCGGGAAAAATTTATTTGAGGATAGATGTCTGATGTTTGGGGGGAAGACATCTTAAGATTCAGTCTAAGAGGAAGCAGAGACCCTGGATCTGTTTCCATGAGTAAAGACTCCTGATGCTGATGCCATTAGCGGCTTAATAAATGCTTAATTAGGGGGAGATACTAGGAGAGTGAGTATGGGAAGGCTCATTGGGGGGAGGGGAAGGCATAGGAATCCCACCTCAGTCAGTATGGCTTTATATTATGGCTGATCCGAGGCAGTTGTATTGAGAAATAGTGCCCTGTAGTCCAGAGTCAAGCCTGTACCCCTTACCCCTCGTAGAAGGCAGTAATGGGTGGAAGCAGCCATTGGTCAGACCCAGGCGATGGCAACCCTGAGCCTGGTGAGTTGTAGAAGAAACTGCATTTGGAGGTCATGGCTGTTTGTCGTTCATTCGCAAGAGGGACCATTGACATCAGGACTTGCACATGAATTAGATTTAAGTGAGGCAGGGAGGTGCAGTCACCAGTTTCACTTTCTCCTCCACTTTGGAGTGCTATTGTAAGACATTGCTCAGGATTGCCCAGAATGCAGTGGGAGATTAGTCTTTTTAAGGTCTTTCTCAGGTCTCAATTTGTCTGAGGCAACACCCATTCAGTGATTTAAGGCTAGGTAAGAACTGAGGCAAAAGATGGATTACTACTTTGCCTACTCCAAAGGATGGATCTGAGAGAAGACCTAGGATGGCAAAAGAGGAAATGCCCCATTTCCAAGAGTCTGGGAAGAAAGCACTTGTCACCCTTCCCTGAGAAAAGTTTTGCTGGTTGGGTGGGAGGTTCAACAAATACACGGATAAGTGAAACAAGGAAACTGAAAGAGAGAGAGAAAGCACTGCCAGCCAGGAGTAGCAGGAAAGGTTCCTTCTAGGAAATGGCATCAGGTTCAAGGCAATGCACGCCAGATATATGTTGGTAAAGACAAGGAGACAGGAGTGAGTTTGGCCAACAGCTAATGGTCTTAGAAAATAGAGCTTATGAAGGCAAGTCCTATGTCTGGAAGTAGGTTGGAGTCAGAGATTACCTAGGAATGTCAGGCTATCCCAGAGGCACTGGGGAGTCATGGACTATTTTTGAGGAGGAGAGGGACATGTTTACTCCAGTGCTTGCGTCTGAGAGCAAGAGAGGCTTTCTTTTACCTTTTCCTTGGCCACCTACTGATGCTCCTTATACTCAAGGCTTGACCCTGGCAGATTGCCTAGATGAAGTTGATTAGCCTATACCTATATCCCAGACTCTGGCAGATTGCCTGGATCAAGTTGATTAGCCTATACTCCCAGATCCTTTGTGAAAGAGGAGGGAATATCTTTCCTATTTACAAAACAGAAGGTGGGTTGGAACTCTCTTTTCCCATTCTTATCTCTAATTTCCTTTTCTTACCTCTACCCCAGCACTAAGGTAGCTGGGGAGGGGTACTCTGGTTCTCCTTCATTGTCTTGTAAACAGAGAAGAGAATCCTATCTCTGCCCTCTTCCCACATTGATCTGCTGTGTTAGGGTTGATTAATGAGCTGAAGCTGGAGGTCAGGGCTGGGAAGAGGTCAGTGTAGTTGGTGGCTGACTCATTGTAATCATTTATCAAGATTTATTCATTTGGAATCTAAATTCGAGTTTTGCACCTGACTCTGTGTGGAACTGAGAGGGATAAGTTCCAGTTTTTGTGTTGGCCTTCCATTATAGGTTTCCCCAAAGCCCAGAGTTTTCATACCAAATGGAGTGCTCCAGGTCCCCCTCTGTCCCTTCTGTCCCCCTCCTCCTCCTTCTCTTTTGCCTCTTTCTCTTCCTCCTCCTCCCTCCTCCTTGCACCTGGAGAAAAGGTCAGTGTTGATCAATGCTATTTCTGGCATTTCCCTGAATCTTTGAAATGTCACCCAAGCAGCCCGCCCACACTGGTCAGGACAGGAGGGGGCCTCCATTGCCCAGCAGCTAGAAAGTTCCTTCCCTCTTCTTTGGTTTAATTATTTTTCTTTCTCCCTGGCCAGGTGGCCTCAGAGCTGCTGGACAAAGACCAAGCAGCAGGCCAATGGCATCATGACAATTCCTAGGGCTCAGGAGACAGGCTGAAGTATCTCTCCAAGGCAAGACCCTCTGTGACATCAGGACTTCCTTTCACTTTGTGCCCTAGTAAAAGGAGATGGGCAAGCAGTACTAGGGGCTATCACTAGCAAGGAAGAGGCCAGAGAGATGGTACTATAACTGGAGGCAGCAGAGTACAAATGGTTTCTGTGTCAGGATGGCAGTGGGGGCAGATGGTTTGAGGCAGATGTTTCCTCTGATTTCTTTTAAGCAACCAAGCTGTACCATCAATAAACAGTTCTCAAAGGCTCAGTCTTCAAAGAATTTAGTATAGTAATCAAATACAACTTACAACAAAGTTAATTTGGCATATGTTTAATGAGATACTTAATTGATATGGTGCTACATGGCAATTTGGCATAAATGGAAAGCAGAAGTGAGAGCAATTAGTATTTTTTTTTTTTAATAAAGTGAAATCAAGCCCTTTTGAGATTAGTTAGGGGAAGGGCAAGGGGTAAGAGCCCTTCCTCAGGAATTGGATATAATTATAATAGTTGACATTAAGGTAGCTTTCAATTTTCATCTTGCAATTTATATTCAAATTTAATTTTGCAATTTATTTAGCTTTAAGGTTAATAAGAAGCAGTGTGATATAGTGGCTAGAGAGTGACATGTTGATTATATGACCCTGAACAAACCTTTTCACTTTTCATGTGATCATACACCTAGTAAGAATCAAAGGTAACATTTGAACCCAAATTTTGGTGGCTAGAAGTTCTGTGTTCCATCCACCTCCCCAGGCCACTTCCAATTACTTTCCCTTCTCTCACTGGTTTGATGTCTGGAGCTTGTTAGACCCAACACCAGGCTTGGAATCAGGAAGACATGAAGGCAAAGTCTGCCCTTAGACACCGTTAGCTGTGTGATCCTGGGTAAGATACTTAACTTCTCCATAGAGAGGTTATTTTAATCAATAAAATGGGAAAAAGTCTCAGGGTTGTAGTGAGGATCAAATGCATTATCTGTAAAGTGCTTAGTACCAAGCCTCTTGGGCACCTATATAGTAGGTGCTATATAAGTGCTTCTTGCCTTTCTCCTACTGAGGTCTGAATTGCCCCTATGCAATCATATATACTCTTAGGGGACCTTCCTCACCAAGATAGCCCAAGTGCTATAGTTTCATTGCTTTTATAGTTTCCCTGAAAATTCTAGCCAAATCCATGAACAGACTATGGAACCTGGAGAGTCCCAGAACAGAGAACTATAGGCTCTCCTGATTTGTAAATGGGAGATGAGATGATCTGGATTCCCCAGAAGATATTTGTCAAGTCCTTAGAACAACCTGCTTCTCTATACTCTCTCCTCTCTCCACCCATTTTGAGTTGGGTTTAGGGAGAAACCATATTCCTATCTTTGTTTTCTCACAGAAGGTGGGTTGTACATGCTGATAGACTAGGGCTCAGTAGTATGATTTAAGAAGTTACTTTGCTCCTCAACCTCTCTTTTGTGTTTGACTATAATTCCATCAAAGAACCATTTGGATTTTTAGGCACTACGATACTCTTAGGAGTGTTGGGAGAGGAGGAGAGATATAGGTCATTTATTGGAAGTCTTGGAATGACCATGAAATTAACCTTTAGGGTCATCCTTTCATTGAAATATGAGGGTCTGGGATAATAATTGCTGTTTGTGTTTATTTGCGTTTTTTTAAGTGCTAGCTTTTTATTTTTCAAAATACTTGCAAGCTAGTTTTCACCTTTCACCTTTTGCATTTATAAGCAATTGCTATGTGTTAGGCACTAGTAGGGACTGAAGAGACAAAGTTTTTTTTTTTTTTAATGCCTTATTCTGAAGTGGTGGTAGTGGGGATACAGCAGGTTTGGGGTGGGGAGTTCAGGAAGGCTTCATGGAAGATTTGCACCTGAGCTGAACTGATCTGAGAAAGATGAAACTGAGAGACAGAGCTGAGAAAGGAAAACCTTCCAAGCACAAGATGGAGATGAAGCAACACATCCAGATACTTTCTAATCCTCTGCTTTCTCTGGAACAAAGTGTTTGTGAAAGGGAATGATAGGAACTAAACCTATCAAGATAGGTAGAAACCAGAATGTGAAAAATTTTCTATTTTAACCTATAGACAAAGGGGAGCCATGAGCGAAAAAGTGATGTGGTCCTGCCTGCCCACACTTTAAGGTCTGCAAAACACTTTCCTCATACCAGCTCCATGAGGGAGGCAGTGCAAGTATTATTGTCCTCATTTTACCAATGAGCAGACGTGACTGTATTGACACGGGATCAGGGATTATATCTTTGACCTCACATCCTGTACTTTTTACACTACAGGGCAGTACAGGAGAGTCAGGGCTCTCCAGAGGAGCTGAAGGGTGAATGAGAAACTTCCTCAATCAATCCAGCTAACTACCTTCTCAGCAGTTTCTGAGTTTCCAGAGCATTGGGGGTGTCAGTAAGGAAGGATTTGGTGATAAATAGATCCTATTGTTGTTGTTCAATTGTTTTGCACTCGTGTCCAATTCTTCATGACTCAATTTAGGTCATTTGGGATTGTCTTGGCATAGATGGAGTGGTTTGCCATTTCCTTCTCCAGTTCATTTTACAGATGAAGAAACTGAGGCAAACAGGGTTAAATGATTGCTTGGGGTCACACAGCTAGTAAGTGTCTGTGGCTGAATTTGAACTCAGGTCCTCCTGATTTCATGCCCAGCATTCTAACCATTGCACCACCAGGCTATCTTCGGATACATCCTAACTCCAGCTCAGATTTCACCTCCTTCATGAAGTCTTCCCAAATCCTATTCCCAATCCAAATCCATTTTGTCGTTTTCTTATGTGCACAAAAGAAATCTTTCTAATCCCCAAATAAATAGCAGCCAGGTTAACTTAAGTCCCCTAAACCTGGCCTGACCCAGTATTTGAGCTCTCCTGGTAGCCTTCCCTGTCCTGCACTCTTCTCTTGGTCCCCATGAAAATGAGAACAGCATATCTCTTCAGAATCAGCCAGAAAGTTTTTTTATTCATCTGGGGAGGGGCTGCTGGACCAAACTCTTTATAGATCAAATGAGGTAATATTTAGTACAATACAGTTGTATTACAGTATCGATACCGTAATACCATACAATAGCAACAACACAGTGCCTGACATATAGTTGGTGTTATATATGCTTATTTTTATTCTCTTTCCATTCTTTTATTTAGCCTCAATCTCACATAGTCGATCAGAAAGTCTCCTGACTCAGGACATTTATTAGTTTGTAATACTTAGTTGGTTAAGTATTTTTCTTTCCTGTTTTCAAGAAAAAAACCTGGGAAATATACAATAGCTATAGCTTTTTGAAAGAAAAAAAATCATATCCACAAGAGGACTCAGCCTGACACAGGTAACTTCTGGAACTCAAAGCCAATATGTTAGGTTCATGGTTTGCTGGAGAGCTGTTATACCTCCAAAGTTCATCAAAAACACTCTTACTTTAATGGCATTTAATAAATATTTGTTGAGTTAAATGTGACAACAGGACCCTGGTAAAGGAGGGAAAGGGGTCTTAGACTTACAGGACAAGTCCTTTCCAATTATCAGGTCTTGGCTCGAAAGGAACCAATCATAAAGACCCAATCTGACTATGCTAAGCCCGCTGGACAAAGTGGGGCCATCTCCTCCCAGGCCCAACCAGGCCGGTAAAGCTGCTGGGGGAGGCGTGGCAAGTGGGATCTAGAACAAAGCCGGGCTTTGGCCAGGGAGACAGGTGCATCTATTTATTATGCCTCTAAGGCCAGTTGTCCCCTGGTGCAAAGCAGGCCCTGATGTGAGAAAGTAATTGCAGCTCATACAAGGGTGGGGTCGAGGAGAGAGGTTCTGGGCACCCTTTCCAGGGAAATAAAAATAGCTCTTAATTCTGGTGGAGGTGGAGAAGCGCAGCAACAGGAATGGAGGTGGGAGCCGCCCCCGGGGCCCCTTGGTGTCCGGCTGTGCCTTTGTTTATTTGATCTGGGAGTATGCGCGGATTTCTCCCAGACGAACTCGAGGGCCGGCTGGGGGGAAGGGGTTCTGTGCCTTGCCGGCCTGTGGTAGCCCGCCTGGTTTTCAGCCAGGGATTACTTGTGAGTGGGTGGCCCTGGCTAGGTCCCATTCTTGCTTTTGTTTGCTCCTCCGTCTTGCTGGGCCAGAATCGCTCTCCGGATTTCAGGGACAGGGCGCGCAGTTCGGGCCATCTAGGGAGCTCGGGCGGAGGCGGGGGCTGGGGGCCCGAGCCAGCTTTACTCTTCCCCCATCTCTCAAAGAAGCTCGGGGGCTCTATTTATGGGCGCAGGCTGGGGGTGGGATTTCAGAGCCCAGGAAGCATTTTTAGCATCGAAGCCCAGAAACTGTCTTTGGGAATACTGGGCAGCTCGGGGGCTGAGTCATCCCTGGCTCGCTTTATAAATAAACTAGCAAAGCTTGCGGGAGCTGTCCACCCTCGGCTCTCCCCCTCCGGCACTTTGGGGCTCTGGCTCCCCCTGGTGGCACAGGCCAGAGCCCCAGCCCTACCCACGGGGGTCCTTGCCAAAGAAATAATATCACTCTGGCCCTTCCCCGCTGAGGAGCTCGGAGCTGGACTTGAGGATTTGGGGAAGGGATTCCTGGAGCTCACGCGACACTATTGTTGACCCTTTGGCTATTTCTGGCAGGAAAGGGGAGAGAAGCAATGGCGTGCTCAAGTCTTGTCGTCTAGCCCTATTTTTACTCATTTAGGCCACCCTCGTGGAAAATTGAATTCTCTCAGGTTCTAAAAATGGCCACTGGCCTTGTGATTTCCCTGGCCTGAATGAGAAACTCCCTCAATCAATTCAGCTCCGGAGGTTCGTTCTCAGCAAGGACCTTATTGTTGGTCAGTGCAATGAGAGGATTAGGAATTTGGAGCTGGAAGGATCATCTAGTACAATTTACAGATGAGGAAACTGAGTCACAGAGAAGGGGAGATGATTTTCCCCAAGTTCATGCAGATGGAAAGTAGCAGATGTGGAATTTAGGTTTGTGTTTGATTCCATATTCATTGATGTTTTCACTAGTCCAACCTCCCGGGCTGCCTTTGTGTGATCTGGGTAGGTCGAAGCATGAGTGCACCCTCACCCTATCTAGGGATGGCTCCACACAGGAAGGACAATGCGCTATTCATAGGGGCAGGTAAAATTCCTGAGCGCTGGTCTCCTTTCCCTTAAACCCTGTCAAACCCATCACATGCAGACTGTTCAATTCAACAAACATTTACTGACACCTGGGCTGGGCTGATGCATAAAAAGGTGAATGAGACAGGGACCCTGTTCTCTCACAGACTCCTGGAGGAGATAAGGATGTGTACACAAATACCTGTGAAACCAGGCAGAAAGGGGTAACTGCTAGAAGAGGGCTCATTCTAAGTGCCTTTGGAACAAAAAGGAAAGAGACATTCCTCCCTGTTGCTCCTAACCGGGGGAGGGGGCAGCATTTCATTCATTTATTTTAATATTTATTGAGCTTGGAGGCAGAATGATGCTGGATGTGGGACCACACCTAAGCTTGGCACCTGCCTCAGACACTTCACTACTCAGTCTGTTTCCTCAACTGTGACATGAGGAGTTTGAGTTAAATCATCTCTAAGTTTTTTTTTTCCAGTTCTGAGTCATAATCCTTTATGAGCCTTAGAGCCTCAGTTTTCACATCTATAAAATGGAAATAATAAGTCTTACACTATCTACCTCATAGGGCAATTTGTGATGACTCAAAACATTTGGAAAATTTGACTTATTATTACTTGTAGTATTGCAAAGTTTTGTGGGCAATATAAAGGCTAAGAAAATCTTTCATGAATATTTCTACCTAGTAGCATTTGGGATGGGCTGTGAAGGATGGATAGGATTTTGGCAAGTAGACTTTGTGGAGGATGGTGTTCTAAGCAGATCCAACAGCATGAATGAATGCTCAGATCTAGGAGAGGCTGGGGGAGTTCTGGGAGGATAGTGAGTAATCATCTTTGGTGGGACCAACAATTAAGGGGAATGTTTCTATTGGGAAATGATGTCATCATTCCTGCTTTCTTTGTCAGAGTGAAAGAGCAGGATGGTAGCAAGAATCAGTTACAAAAGTGGGAAATGAAGTCAAGTGTCCCTTGTAGAGATGTGATTATTCGATTGGGAAAACCTGAGAAGAATCCCAGGATTCCTCTAAGGCAAATGGGTCTTTTTTTTCTCCCATTAGCAATAGGAGTTACCCACATGCTTTCCAACTGATTCTCCCACTCAGCTTTCAAGTCTCAGTTCAAATACTTCTTTCTCCTGGGTAGCCTCATCTAATCACCCTAGCTCAGAGTCTTGTGTGTGGTAGACCCCTTTGGCAGTCTGGTGAAGCTTAGGTACTACTCTTTTGAAACATGTAAAACAACATGCATAGGATTACAAAGGAAAGTGAAAAACCAATACCAAATTTAGAGTTGGGAAGAGAATTTAGAGAGCTTCGAATCCAACTCCTTTATTTTACAGATGAAGAAATATACCAAAGTTATTTAAATAACAACAAAAGGAAACCCAAGTTCATAGGTCCTAGATAGAGAAATCCTAAATCCTATCCCAGCGCTAACATCCTATGGTTCTGGCAGAGTGACTGTTGATTGGCACCAACTAGCCAACCTGGTTTTGTTCAGTATTGCTGCCATTTCCCTCCAGGCCCCTCATTATGGCAACATTTTCTATGGGCATCAGTCTCATAATCAGGAAACCAGAAAGAAGGGAGACCATTGCTTTTGATTGGGTTTCCCTTGTCTTTTAGGGTCAGAATCAAAGAATTATTTGCATTGGTTTTATTTTCTTGGAAAGTTGGGGGCTCAGGTAAGTAATAAGCTGCCTTCATCTTTTTCCCTGATGCTTGTTTAGGCTCCCAGACCTTTCCTCAAAATCTGTAGTCTTTCAGGAGAAACACTTGGTTCTTCTTTCAGGGATTGCAAATTATCTCAAAGCATAGTAATCCAACAGATAGCTTCTCAGGCATCTCAGCCCAAAGGGATACTGCTGAAGTGCCAGGTGATGGAGTGGTCCTGCTGGGAGGAGTCAGAACTCCTGTGAGAGGGATTCCCTCAGTTCCTGATCCAGGGGATTGGAAGTCATGAGCCCATGCAGTTCTCATTTTTATGCTCAGCCCAGCTCCACATCAGGGTCCTATTTCTTCTACACGTATGATCCCCATCCTTGATGTAGTATGTTTATCCTGTGTCCCCCCAAGCTCCTTCTCTAGGGACGGGAAACCAGAAGTAAGCTCAGCTGAGATATTTCTAAAGAGGCAGTGCTAAGCTAGATCTGATCATTCACTTCCCTAATCCTAGTGCATTCTGTGTGGAGGGCCCTAGAGCAGAGTTAAGTCTCAATTCTGGACTATATTCCCATATGCCAAAATGAGGATATAATGGGGAAATGTGAAGAGCCACATAATCTCCTAGTTTCTACTGATATATCTCCTGTGTCTCATTTCATTCTCTCCCATCATGTTGTCTACTGACTCTTGCCACACTCTCTTTCTCACCACTATGTGTTTTCACACCCAGATATATCCTGATATCCAAAAACCAATCACATATCAAAGTTCTTAGCCAGGCGACACACATTTATTAGGTTCTTACTATGTGCCAGGTACTATGCTAAGTGCTGGGGACACAAAAAAAGTTAATACCATAGCTGTTGCCCCTCAAGGAGTTCACAGATTAATGGAAAGACAATTATGTACATTCAACACATACATAATATATGGATATAATGCAATATAGACATTATTTATATATGTAAACATACATATATTACATGTATATGCATATAGACTTGTATATACATATATAAATATTCATGCATTTACACACACATCCCTGTTCAATGGTGATAACTAGACATTTGGGACTTCCTCTTGATGTGGTAAATAGACTCTCCCTGGCAATGAAATTCTCTGGCTGGTCTTCTTCTGGCAGACCCTTGCCCTAATGTCTACAGACTTCTCTGTGCTGACCTGGGTTAGAAAAATGACTTCCTCTGACTCTTCCTTGGATGTCTCCATCAAGATTTCACCTAGTGAGTTTTCCATACCTATTTGGAAGAGTTTTGGGGGGTGGGAGTTGCACCCTGTACTTCTTGCTACTCTGCTGTCTTGGATTCACTTTCTCTCTAATTCAATGTAGTCAGTCTGAATTGGGCCTCTTTCTTTCCCAAGTCCCCAATTACCCAGAGTCCTCCTGATCAAACATCAGACTTTGCAAAACTTTTGTTTAAAACACAAGCCTTGCAGAACCTTCTTTAGCTTTATGTAGTTGTAAATCTGGAAGACTGGAAGAATGAGGGATCTTTTAACAGAAGAAGTTATGTTTGGGGAGAGGTGTGTTTGAGGGGAAAGATAATGAGTTCTGCTTTGAAAATACTGAGTTTGGGAGCAGCTGGGTAGTGCAGTGGATAGAGCACTGACCCTAGAGAATAGGACCTGTGTTCAAATGTGACCTCAGAAGCTGTGTTATCCTGGGCAAGTCACTTCACATCAATTTCCTGAGAAAGACAAAAAGAAAATGCTGAGTTTGAAATGTCCCTTGGACATCAAGTCTGAAATACCCAATAGATAGTGATGAGGGATGGAAGCTTAGGAGAGAGGCTGAAGCTGGATATAATTTTGAATCATCTGAATAGAGAAAATAAAGCCTATGGGAATTGTTGAGGTCAGCAGAAGAGATTTTGGGGCACACCACAGTAAAAGGACAAGTTATGGTCAAAGATCCAACAAAAGGAGACTTTGGAAGAGTAGTCAAACAATTGGGAGAAGAACCAAGAGAGATCAGTGTCCCAGAGAGAGAGGAGCATCCGGGAGAGAAAAGACTATCACATCTAGCAATGAAGATATCATTGGTCATTTAAAAATGTTTTATTTTTCCCCAATTACATGTTAAAACAAATTTTAACATTTAAAAAGTTTTGAGTTTCAAATGTTATACCTCCCCTTCCCTCTCCCTGAGCTACTAAGCAACCAGATATAGGTAATATATGTGCAAACATGTAAAACATTTCCATATTATTCATTTTGTACAAGAAAACTTGAACAATGAAAAAATGAAAGTGAAAAATAGTATGCTTTAATTTGTATTCAGACAACATCAGTTCTTTCTCTGGAGGCGGATTGCATATTTCATCATGAATCCTTTGGGATTGTCTTGGATCATTGTATTGCTGAGAATATCTAAGTCATTTATAGTTGCTCATTGTACAATGCTGCTGTTACTGTGTGTAATGTTCTCCTGGATCTGCTTATTTCACTTTGCAACAGCTCATGTAAATTATTTCAGGTTTTTCTGAAGTCATCCTGCTCAATATTTCTTGTAGCACAATATTATTTCATGACAATCATATCACCACTTGTTTAGCTATTCCTCAACTGATGGGCATCCCCTGGTTTCCAAATTTTAACTATAACAAAAAATATTGCTATAAATATTTTTGTTCAAATAGGTCCCTTTCCTTCCTCTCCCACCCAAAATCTCTTTGGGATACAGACCTAGCAGTGATATTGCTGAATCAAAGGTATGCAGTTTTATAGCCCTTTGAGCATAATTCCAAATTGCTCTCCAGCTCTGTTCACTTTGGAGAGAGGAGTTTCACTTGAGTATTGAATTCAGAAACCAGAATATAAAGAGTTGGGGAGAGAGTGACAGGAGGGAAAATGAAATTAAGTGGTATGCATTCTCAGGTAGAGAGATAAAAGAAAGGTAAAGGATGATTACTTGAGGGAATAACAAAGGTTTTGGTTTTTAGTCTAGGGGAGACTTGGACATGTTAGAGCACTGTAAGGAAAGGAACCAGTCGTTAAGGGAAGTTGAAAATTAGAGAGAAAAGGGGATGATTGATGAAGCAGTCTTCTGAAGGATGTAGAGAGGTTGGATGTTGGGAAGAATCAAAGACTGGAGGAAAGGAAGAGAGAATGGGGGCTGATCTTAAAGGCTTTTGAGATAAAGGGAAAGGGAAAAGTAGGAGCTTAGTATAAAAGGTCTCAATTTTCTCATAAGAAGTTAAGACCCTTTGCTGAGAGGACTGGGGGAGAAGGAGAGAGAATTGTGAGATGCCTGAGGAAAAAAAGGTTTTGAATAATTGTTTCTGTCAGGAATGAAATGCAGAAACAATTAAGGGGAAATAAAAAGATTGCCTTGCTGCAGCAAGGGCCCAGTTGGTATCATAAATTTGTAACGTACACAGCGATAGGGTAAGGGAGAGGAGTAGAAAACATGATGGAACTGAAAAGGCTAATTATGCAGTTAAGATTAGGACGGTATGAAAGTGAAGTCAGTTTAGGGGCAACAGTCTGAGGGAATGGAGGTATTGAAGTTCAAGCTGAGTGGAAAGGGTAGGTTTCTCAGGGGTGATGAATATTTGTGAGAATCGTAATGGGATTCATAATACTATAGTACAAAATGGCTATGAGACAATGTAGGTAGAACATTTTGCAAACCTTTAAGTGTTTCATGAACTATTTGTTGTAGTCAAATTCTGTGCAGTACTTTTTTATAAATGGTACTTCCTTCTTCCATTAACCTGCCTACTTAATCATGTTTTTGGCATTGTGGAGGTAGAGTTAATAGGGAACCAAGAGGGTCTGGATTAAAATTCTGCTCTCCACCCTTATTAGGTGTCCAGGGGCAAGTGAGTTAACCACTCTGTGCTACCGTTTCCTCATCTGTAAAATGGATGGACAGTGGATGGTGAACCAGGCTTAAAGTCAGGAAGTTCAAATCCAGCCTTAGATACTGACTATCTTTGTGACTCTGGCCAAATCAGTAAACTTCTGTTTTCCTCAGTTTCCTTATCTATAAAGTAAGGATAATAAGAACACTTATGTCTGAGAGTTGTGAGGACCAAGTAAAATTATCATTATAAAGTGCTTAGCATAATGCCTGGCACATAGTAAGCACTACATAAATATTAGCTATTATTATTATTATTATCTCATAGGATTTTTTGAGAGGTTCAAATGAGATAATGAATGGAAACATGCTTTGTAAAACTTAAAGTTCTATATAAAGCACAGTTGTTTTTTATTCAAAATCTTAACCTCATTTTGGACATCTCCCCCTGAACCTGCGATTACTTCCCACATTAAATCAGTCAATAGATAGTTAGAAATCGTTTTGCCCCAAGTTTTCCTCATTGATCAATACATTCCTTTTTACTCCCACTGTCGTCACCCAGTTCAGGCCCTCATTGTCTCCAACTTGAATTATTACAGTAGTATCCTGACTCTACAAAACTGGTCTCTTCCTTGATCCCAATCCCCAATCCATCCACTTTATAATTGCCAGGTTAATCTTCCCCAGGCACTGCTCTGATCAAGAAGGTCTTTACAATATTTACACTATCATGATAGATTAACTCTTGAATAACTCATTTCTGTGTGTTAAGGTTTGTAACAAGCTTTCCTTGTAACAATTTTCAAAGGGTGACAGCATATTATTATTTCATTTTGCAAATGAGGAATCTGAGTTTCAGAGAAGTCAATGACTTTCTCATGGTCACATGTCTAGTCAGAAGCTGAGACAGGACTTTAAGTTTCCTGACTTTTAGCTCAGTGCCTTCTTCACCAGCCAATATTCTTTCCACTGGGGCTCTCATCACTTCATGCCTGGACTATTGTGATAGCCGGCTGCTTGGTCTGCCTGCTACAAGGCTCTCCTGGCTCCAATCCATCCTCCACTCAGCTGTCAAAGTGATCATTCTAAATCGTGGGTCTGACTCCATCCCCCCTCCATTTAGTACACTCTAGTGGCTCCCTATCACCTCCAGGATCAAATATAAAATTCTCTATTTGGTGTTCAGAGCCCTTCACAAGCTGCCTGTCCTCCCTCCCATTTCCAATTTTCTTACACCTCACCCCCCTCCTCCACTACCTACTCTGAGATTCACTGACACTGGCTTCCCTGCTGTTCCTCAATTAAGATAATTCATCTTTTAGCTTTGAGCATTTTCTGTCTGTATTTGGAACCCTTTCCCTCCTTATCTCTGTTTGCTGGCTTCCATCACGTCTCAGCTAAAACATCACCTTGTACAAGAAGTCTTTCCCATTCTCCTTAATGCTAGGGTCATCTTTCTGTTGATTATCTCCAGTTTTTCCTGTGTATGTCTTGTTTGCACATAGTCATGTCATCTCCCCCATTAGATCCTCAAATGTAGGGACTGTTTTTTGCCTTTCTTCATATCCTTAGTACTCAGCACAGTGCCTGACACACAGCAGGTCATTGATGAATGTTTATTGACTAACATTTTGGCAGGTGACTAGTCTTTAGTGAAAAAGACTAGTGAAAATAATTCACTTTATTAAATTTGAAAAAAAATTTAGAAGCTAAGATTTCGGGTCATTTGCAATCCCTTTTAGTTAAGGGAATAACTAAGCCAAAGGAAATGCTTTTAGTGAGGCAGACTGTGAGCAAAATGATGCTGTAGGCTAATTTTGTCTCTAGCTCTTCTCTTCTCACTCTTCAGGGCTCTTTTTGACACTCTGTTCTTTCTCACTGGCCATTTCTCTTACCCCAAATCCTCTGGGCTTCTCTCTTCTGTTCTCTCAGATGTGAAATGGCTGGACAGGACCTCTAATCTGGGCGTCTTTTTAACCCTTTTTCTCAATGGGCCCCCTGACATGTGTCCTATTCTTCAGGGAACTGCTTTTTTTTTTTAAGCTTTCACCGAAAAGTTCCTAAATTTGTTTGTGCAAAAATGCTAATAGGTGAGAATCTTAGTGTTATTGTATTCCAGAGCTAACTGGCAACCACTGTCTGTCCCAGAGGCATTGAAAAAAGCTTTTTTATTATAAACAGCAACAATCTCAACAAAAAGTGAAGTCAAACAAAAGAAGGAATAAAAATATTCAGAAAGCCTAAGTCCAAACTGCTCATATTTTGAGAAAAGAAAAAAAGTACAGTTTGGCATAGTGGTTAGCCTGGAGGTCAGGAGATGGTCATGGGAAAGTACCTGACCTCTCAGCAACTCTTGAAGAATTTTTATCCACTTGCATTGATGAGGGCAGTTTTTTTTCCTATCAATGAGATCATAGTTCTTTTTAAAAATTTTACTAAATTAACAATATATAATTATGTATTAAATAGCATATATTAAATAAAATTTATATGAAAGTAATTTGATATAAATTAAAAAGTTATTTTTAAAAAGAGGAAACATCATGAACTTAAGCAAAATAACAACAACATTTTTGCTCTGTATTCCCTTTGAATCCTTTTTCTATCTTAAAAAGAGACTTTACAAGATTTTGCGGCTGTTATTTTTAATAGCGTAGCAGGTGATGTGTATTTGCTGTTTTGAATCTGCTTTCTTGGAATAGCATCATTTTTTAAGGTGAAATTTGCATGTTAAAAGGAGAAAAATGTCAAGAGCTAAAAGAGTGAAACTATGACGGTAGATTTCAGACCTGATGTGTAGGCTGATAGAAGAAAGATTTCTGGGAAAGGGGACAGAATGATCACCAAAGTGGAATGTACCAGCCTAGTCCACTTCATCTCTTATTTTTCTAGGAGCAGCCAGTTCTTCAGGGACGTGGAAACGTTAAAGCATTCAAAGATATATTTCTCTCTAGTCCAGAGCTTCAGCTCTCTCCATCCCTTTACCCTAGTTATATATAATATATATATATATATATATACATATATATATATATATATATATTTACCTCTTAGTTATAGTTCCAAATAACAGTGTCTATGCCAAAGATTGAGTTGGACTTGTTATTAAGGTTATGATCTGAAGAACTACAGATCTGAGTAATCATCATGCGAAGCTCCTAATTATTCCATATTTGGGACACCTTTTCAGCCACATAGAGCTAGTTGTGAAAACCATGATGAAGCTTATATTTTTTTAATCATATTCAAAAAAAAAAAAAGAACGAAACTAAATGTCATGGGTTTTGAAATTTTCATCATTAAAGTTGAAACAGAAGGCCATGAAGTCCATCCTAGCATGGTCCCAAGGTCATCACATCATCCTCTTCTCCCCCTTTCCCATGCATGATCTGTAAGTGTTGGCAGCCAAAATGATGCTAACAATGGTGGCAGTAATCTTGAAATATTACTTTTGCCAAAAGTAGCAAATGAATCAACAGATCCAAGTTCCCTGCTAGAGAACTGGAACTAGGAGTTTTGGCATTTGAAGCAAATTTGCATTTAATTGGGAAAGAGGGAAGAGGGAATATCTAAAGTATGACCACTCTTGAAGAGAGATGATGGGAATTTCTGAATTTGGGCAGCGGTATTGTCAAAAAGGGAGTAAGGATTGTAGTGGAGGATGCTATGAATGAGGCACTGAACCTATTTGGAGGAGAGAGAGTAATTTGGAAGTCTACTGATGACTGCAAAGCAGGGTTCTGGACAAAATGGATTGAACCTTAAAGAAAGATGAATAGTTGCTGAGTAAGGGTGGCAGAAGGAAGGTCTGTAGGGAAGGACAGTAGGGAATATGAAGTGTGACAACATTTCCTTCTGGTTTGTGTGTCAAGGGACATGAGAAAAGGAACAGCTAGCCTTGGAGAGTGTGCCAAGAGATGTGATATCTTCAGGAAAAAGCTAGGATTCAATAGTGACAGATGGGAAGAATGTGAAAGAAAGGAATTTAGGTTGAAGAGGAGTTTAACAATAGAGAAGTACAGCTGAGAGGACAGTAGGAAAAAAATGGCAGGAAAGAATAAGGATTGGGGAAGGTGGGTGATTTACTATGGTGGGACATGGTTGGTTCCATTGGTCTTGCACTGATGGACAGTTGGTTCCAGGTTCTCAGACCAAGCAGTAAGTGTAGACAAACACTCCTTGTGGGAAAATGGTCATGGAATTTTATTGGGGGAATAGCTAAGAGTTGGGGCAAAAAAGAAGGCTGGTTGTATAGGTGGTAGTTAGAGTAGCAATGAAGAAGAGCACCTCTTCCCAAATTCAGATAGGGAACTAGCCTATGCCCTTCATTTTACATATGAGGAAACTGAGGTCCGAGGCAGTGGGATGACTGGCCAAAGTCACACAGTTAAATATTGACAAAGCTGAGTTTGAGTCTTCAAGGTCTTAGCCCAGTTCTTTCCATTATACCAAGCTATGGCTCCTAACAGTCACAATATAGAATTGTCCCATTTGATTTTTGAAGTCACTTGAGTTTGATCTGATCCAGGCTTTGATGCCATCATCACTAGGACACACAGCCTGTCCCCTATAGGAAGCCGCCCCCAAGCCTTAGAGCTTTCTCTGGTAGGAAAGGTTTCCTGCCACTAAGCCAAAAATTCCCAACCATTCATTTTATTCCATTTCACTTAATTATACCCTGTTCTGTCACCTCAACACTTCCCCTCCTTCTCTGGGCTTCCCAACCTTTGGAGACTTCCACACAATTATCACATTCTCTTTAACTCCCCTAAGCTCTGGATGTGTACAGTTCTTTTCATCTTTTATAATTGTCCCATTTCCCTGGCTCCTGTATTGTTTCAGTTTTTCATCGCTGAATTTCCTCCAATTTAAGGGTATCTTGCTGGCACTGTGGCTGCCAAGAACTTAATTCGGCAGTTAGGCAAGATCCCATTAGAGCAAGCTAGCAGGGATGGGCTACTTGCTGCTTGGTCACAGCAAAAGCAGCAGCTACAATAACAGTGCCATCTGGAATTTTTCAACTCTTTAATCTCAGGAGTTCAAAAGTGCTTCACAAACCTTGGACTGGATCTCTGCCCCTTGGAGGCCAGAAAGGTCTTGTAAAAGTGCTCCAGGGCATCTATGCCTAGTAAGCACTGATCTTTGTTTATATTTGTGTAAATCTACCTGCTCATCCCAAAGTCCCTGATTATGTCTTCTTCATACTCCCCAGTTCTAGAAACAAGATAACTTTGCCACTAATATGCATCCCTACTCTTCCAACTCACCACCTCTCTTATCTCAGGTTTGTTTACTCATCATTTCCTTCCTTCCTTCCTTCCTTCCTTCCTTCCTTCCTTCCTTCCTTCCTTCCTTCCTTCCTTCCTTCCTTCCTTCCTTCCTTCCTTCCTTCCTTCCTTCCTTCCTTCCTTCCTTCCTTCCTTCCTTCCTTCCTTCCTTCCTTCCTTCCTTCCTTCCTTTGCAATTGGGGTTAAGTGACTTGCCCAGGGTCACACAGCTAGGAACCGTTAAGTGTCTGAGATCAAATTTGAACTCAGTTCCTCCTGACTTCAGGGCTGGTACTTCTGTGCTACCTAGCTGCCCCTTTTACGCATCATTTTCAACAAAGACTTTATTCTGATACAGGTGTAAAACTTACTCTATCTGTCCTTGAACCTTCATAACTAGTTAGCCTTTGGCTCCAATTTTATCCAAGTTCTCTGCTAGAATTTACTCCTGCTCTGCCTCCATGGAACAGTTTCTTTTTATCTCTTCACCTTAAGAAAATCTGATTTTGCTCCAGAAAACATCAAGTCCTCAGCTATCCTTCTCTCCATTTTCCTTCACTCAGTAGGGAAGGCTCTTTGTGCTGACTCTTGGTACCTTTTCCAGACCATTGACAACTCACCATTACTCTTTCCTATTTTTTGCTTTGAAGTCTATATCTTACCTTTATGCCTTCCTCTTCAAATGATGGCTCATACCAACTGCCCCCCCACTCCAAGATCCATTTTCACTTTTATGGATGACTTAGTATTTGAGTCAATTTTTCCCTTCTTCCTCCATAACAATAATGATGATGATGATGATGATGATAATGGCCAAGCTATTTATGACCATTATCTTATTGGATCCTCACAACAAGCATCTGAAATAGGCACTATAGGCACTATCATTCTCATTTTACAAATAAGAAAGCTAAGACTTAGAGCTATTAATTGATTTACTTATATTTATAAAATAAATATTGAGATGGGGTTCAAGCATCCTCAGCAGCCTTCAATATCTATTGGATAACCTCTCTGATACCCTTATTTCAGTTTAATCAAGAAGCATTTATCAGGCCAGGTGTTATGCTAAATGATAGGAATAAAAAGACAAAAATGAATTAGTTTCTTCCCTAAGATATGTATATATATGTTATATATATACATATATACATATATATATATGTATATATATATATACATATATATATACATATATACATATATATGTATATATGTATATATATACATATATATATATATATATATATATATATATATATATATATATATATATATATATATATATATATATATAGTATATGTGGGGGATGTGTGTATGTGTGCATATACACACTCTACTAGGGAACTCTTTCCTGCCCTAGTAGTAGAGTGTGTATATGCACACACACACATATCCTATATATATATCCCACATAATATAAAATATGTCCTAGGCAAGTCACTTAACTCTGTCTTAGTTTCCTCATCTGTAAAACGAACTGGACAAGGACATAATAAATCACTCCAGTATCTTGGCAGAAAACCCCAAATGGGGAAACAAAGAGTGAGACACAATTGAAAAAAATGACAACAACAAGAATCCATACATATAAAATAGGAGGTAATTCGGGGAGAGCAGGGATTAGTAGTTAGGAGTGTTAAGAAAAGCTTCATTTAGAAGAAAGAGACTAACTTTCTTTTGGAAGGAAGTTAGGGATTTGGAGTGGCAGAAGTAAGGAAGGATTTCATTTCTAGGCAAAAGGATCAGGTAATGCAAAAGCATGGTGATGGGAGATGAAAGCATCATCTTCATAGAACAACCAATCATCCTCCCTTTCTTGGCATCCATACTTTATCACCCACACACTAGTCTCACCTTTGATCTTGATATCTAGTTGCAAGTAATCAGACTAGGTTCTCTGCCTCTCTTAACCCAATTCTCTTCCCTTTTATCATTTCCTTCTATACCTCATTATTCACTTAACCTCATTATTTGCTGTCATAGAC
This sequence comes from Sminthopsis crassicaudata, assembly GCF_048593235.1. Classification (NCBI taxonomy): domain Eukaryota; kingdom Metazoa; phylum Chordata; class Mammalia; order Dasyuromorphia; family Dasyuridae; genus Sminthopsis; species Sminthopsis crassicaudata. The sequence continues at coordinate 610,833,620 of NC_133618.1, forward strand.
CTGCAGTCATTTAATTCTTTCTACTTTAATGCTCTCTTCTGGCTCCATGTGACTCCTTATCCAGATCGACTGGACTTCAGTCTGCAATTTCAGTGGTTCCCTAACCATTTTGTCTCCTTGACACCTTTGTCTCCATGACCTTCTTGGTGTTTCTCCTGCCCCTCTCCTTTAGAGAACTAACTATAGTGCTAGACTAATTACAGGTGCTTAGGGAATAACTGTTGAATTGGAAATATTTATTTTCCCATAAACATTCCCACTCCCGGCTTCTGGACTTAGGCTAAGGAAGATTGTTCCTGATTAGGAGTCCCCTCTCTTCCCTACCCAGTTACCCCAGGCTGTCTAGTAGGAGAATCCTTCCTTGCCTTTAAGTGCCTTTATCTTGAGGCTCAACTACAACTGGGAAAGAACAGATTACAAAACTTGGGGTGAAAGTCCTGGATACAGAGTGAGAGCATTCAGTTCTCTCACTTGGAATAGAGAGTTTAGAGCTGGCAGTAACTCCCTCATTTTGCAGATGGGGAAACTGGGAGTTTGAGGATTAAATAATTTGTTTAAGGTAAACCAGCAATGCATCCCTTCTGAGCCTCTAGCTATATAAATTCCATTTTTAAAATGCAGCTCAGATGCCATCCTTTCCAGATTCCTCCAACTATTGGTGTTTCTCCTCTTGTATTAAATCCCTCATATTTAATAACTTTATTTATATATACACCAACTGACTCTTCATGACCACATTTGGAGTTTTCCTGGCAGAAGTACTGAAATGTTTTGCCATTTTCTTTTCTAGCTCATTTGACAAATAAGGAAACGGAGTCATTCAGGGTGAAGTGACCTGCCAGGGCCACACAGCTAGTAAGTGTCTGAAGCCAGGAAGAGGAGTCTATCTGACTCTAGGTCCTGCACTCTATCCACTATAGCACCACCTAGCTGCCCGTGTGTGTGTGTGTGTGTGTGTGTGTGTGTGTGTGTGTGTGTGTGTGTATGCTTTTATATTACACAGCTAAATGGTGCAATAGATTAAATGCTGGATTTACAAAGATGATCTGAGAGAAGATTTGGGTCTGCCTCTTTCTTCAACTATAAAATGGGGATAATAATAGCATCTACTCCCAGGATTGTTGTGAGGATCAAAAGAGATGGTTGTAAATCACTTAGTGGGTGCTTAATAAATGCTTGCTTTTCCCTCTTTCTTCCTTTGCTTTCTTCCTTCCAAATCCAATACTTTTTCTATTATATCATTAGATGTTATATGATCTTAATACCTCTGAGCCTCTATTTCTTCATATGTAAAAAAAAAGAATATTGGACTAAATGATTGCCAGCTCTAAATCTTACTATACTAGGTTCTGGTTGGGTAGCTCAATAGGAGAATTTCCCAGATGGTTCTCCATATCCTGTTGGCAACTCAATCCTTTTCCAAAGTGATAGAAGTTGAATAGTCTTGGGCTCATTATCTCTCTAATTCTTATAGCCCTCGGGGGAACTGCTAGAAGATATGTTATTGTATTTTGTAAAATAAGGTAGGATTAGCAATGTTGGGGATTGGGAGTGACTCCAATATACAGAAAATTTAGGCAACCTTTGTAGACTATGTGATTCATGACCCACACAGGTAAAAAGGGCTTAAACAGAAAGAAGGAAAATAAGAAAAGGGCTATTGGTCTCCTATCCTATATTGTCTCCATACATGGAGGGGGAAGTACTGGAAGCTTGTGGGGAAGGAGGCCTGGAAAAGTCCTTATAAATTTAAAATTTTTTCAAAAAGATTAAATTTTTTTTCAATTAACACTTTTTAAAAATTCCTTCCCACCTCTCTCCCAACTGAAAAGAAAAAGAAAAAAGAAAAACAAAACCTATGTAGCAAATATGCTTAGTCAAACAAGACAAATTTCCATATTGCCTATATCCAAAAATGTTTGCTTCATTCTGTATCTTCAGTCCATCGCCTGTTGGTCATAAGATGGGAAGTAGAGTTCATCATTAGTCCTCTAGTATCATAGATGGTCAGCGCAATGATCAGAGTTCTTAAGTCTTTCAAAGTTGCCTGTTTTTACATGATTGCTGACATTATATATAAATTCTTCTCTTGGTTCTGCTCATCTCATACTGCATGAGTTCTTTTAAGTTTTGCCTGGTTTCACTGTAATGTCCCTTTCTTATGGAACAATAATATTTTATTACATTCATATGTCACAATTTGTTCATCCATTCCTTTACTTGATGGATACCTGTTTACATTTCAGTTCTTTAAGTAGTTATTCTTGTGCTGCTATACATAATTTTTGTAAGTTTGGGCCTTTTCCTCTTTCTATGAACCTTTGGGATTTAGGCTTTGTAATGGTGTTGCTGGGTCAACAGATACATACCTTTTATTCCTTTTTGAGTGGTCTTATATTTTGCTCCAGGTCCCTGAGATTTGTCAACACTTCCTCTCTTTCTTAATTCTAGGGGACATATGTGCCTTGGTCTAACAGGTGTTTCTTTTCTTAAGGTCCTGAAGAGAGCCTAAAAATCTTCTTGTTCAACTCTCACTCTTATACAAGTGACATGACCCAGTTTTGCCTCAACAGAGATCTTTGAACCAAAATCATCTTAGCATTACTCAAAGCACGATTTCTGGTGGTCCAGAATTATGGGGTATTTGCATGTGCATGACTCATAGGTCCTAAGTCACTAATGATGCATTTATTCATTCTAAATGGTCTTAACTTTTTTTTTTAGGTAAATTTAGGTAAATTTTTTAGGTAAATGTTTAGGTAAAACATTAGTTGGTTTTCCAGATTGATTTCCTTTGTATCATCTCTTGGTTGAGAAGGATTGTGATTGTGGGGATAGAGGGCTGGACTTACCTTAGAAAGACCTAATAAATTTCATTTCTGAAATTTAGCAACTTTCTCACCATGTGCAAGTATCTGAACCTTTATGAATCTCAGTCAACTTTTCAAGGCTATAAATTCTAAGTAGAGAAAGTTCCCATAGTGATGAAATCACAGATTCTCGATGTCACTATTTTGCTCACATTTGCAATAATTCTCGGTTTCTTTGTTCTTCTTTTTCCAATTTACCAGGATAAAGGAATGGAGAAGGTACTAAAACAACAAGGATAGTCTTTGACTATTCCATGGCAGAATGCCATTGCTAAAAGCTCTAAGAGATATGTATAGGCTGTCCTTAATAAACATAGTCCAGATTCTCTTAATAATCATATAGTGCCACTATTTAACTTTTAAAACTCTCTATACAACCTGGCATGGATCTATGTTTCCAAATTCATTAGACATCACCTTTTCACATTCTGTGATTCAGCCAAATTGGCCCTCTCTTTGTTCCTCACACATATTACTCCATCTTCTGTCTCTATGCTTTTGCAGTGACTCTCTCTCACATTGGAGATTCCCCCATATCTGGAATACATTTCATTCTTATCTCAATATTATAAAACTCTCTTCCATAGGATGCAGCTCAGGCAACAACTGAGTTTACAGGGAAACCAAGAGGTTTTCAAAGAGTTTCTTGTGAGAATCACAAATGAGACAGAATATACTACATGATTTGTAAGCCGGGAAATATTATCTGTATGAGAGCTATTATTATTATCATTATTTGTAAGCTACCAGTCTTCAGCCTAGCGACTAGTCATAACAACAGGTTACACATTTGAACTAAAAGTTTCCTAATTTCTTCCTGGTGTTTGAAGTTTCTTTTAATTTTGTGTCTTGTGTGCATTTCACTCACATAATCCCCAGCCCCACCATTATGGAAGCTGATGAATGAAAGCACATACCCTGGAATCCATCCCCGCCCTCAGCTACCTCCTCCCTCCTCAGCTTCCTGCTTTTATTCTTCCCCATTGTTTATAGTCCACCAGCTAGGGTTCATTTCACTGGACAGTTCAGATTCATTCATTCATCTGAGGGCTTTACATATGTCACAGCCTCTTTTTAGTTGCTTCTTTCTTGTGTTTGGGACTCCAGAGAATAATTTGTGTGTGTGTGTGTGTGTGTGTGTGTGTGTGTGTGTGTGTGTGTGTGTGTGTGTGTGTGTGCATGTATTATTATGTGATATATTTTTATCCTATCTCATTGGTAGTTTAGGAAAACCCTGTCAGAAGAACAGTTTTTAAAAGGATAATATCCAGACATGCATTTACTCTCCCTTCCTCCCCTCCCCAATCCTTTTCTGCATTCACCTTGAAAAAAACCCAATCTTAGGTCACTATCCAATTGCATTATTTCAAGCTTTGCACACTATGTCTCCCCTCTTAAACACCCACACACTTGTTTATGTTCTTTTAGACCTATTCACAGACAATCTCCTGGTCACCTTTGCAGTTAGCTCATTCCCTGGAGGTTTTTTCAGCCGTTTCCATCTCCTCTCCTGGTTGAGGGAGTTAATTTTCTCTTATCTCTTTCCAGAGATCATGATTTCCAAATCTTTCATTGTGTGTGTTTTTCCCTGGATGCAATCTTTTCTTTGGAGAATTTCCAATTCAGCTGCAGATTGGAGGATGATAATAGCGAATTAGTTAGAGGATCTTCTTTGATGTCATTTTGTGAGTTAACTCATTAATTTATGACAAAAACATCAAAGAGCTAGACCTTTGCACAGGTCTGTATTTTCCCAAAGCAGTTGGGTAATATTCTTTGGTCAGATTAAATCTAAAGTTCTTTCTGCTTCAAGCATTAAATTCTAAATTATCAAGGGTCTGAGAACATCCCATTCTACCTTGTCCCATATAATAGATAACTCAATGTAAAATTCTCTCCTGTTTTCTTTCTTCCATCCTAAATGTTGCTTGGACATCTCTAAGTATTGATGTCCTTCAAGAATTTTTAAAAATAGATATAACTAGATCTTGTTAAAGACTTCAACTTACTAAACACTTTGGCCCAGCTTGAAGATGAGCTGTAATACAAGGTATTATTGTGCTTTTTTTTTTTTTTTTTGAAGTGGGAAGAAAGCCCATGTCATTTAATGAGTCTAATGATTTGCCCGCCAGACTCTTTTGATTCTAGCTCAAATACATGGCCCAGTTGGTATCAAAATTGATCTGGAAAAGGTTGGATAAGGTTTATATCCTTTATACTTTCAGACACCAAGAAGGTGTTTATTTCTACTACTTTCAACTTCCCATTCACAGAATCAGATCATTTTTCATTTGTTCCTAGTCATCAAGTCCTTGTCCTTCATGTGCTTCAGTTTCTCTGTCTATAAAATGAGAATAAGAGCCTGGACTCTCCTACATATTCCCTTCTATGTTTCCCAATTTGCTTTCTAGAGAAGGATAAAGAGACATTTGCCATTAACTAGATGTGTGATGGTGGGTTAGTCAATTCCTCTTTCTGATTTTCAGTTTGCTCATCTATAAAGTAAATCTGGACCAGATAATCTCTTTGTCCCTTAAAAATCTAATGTCTCATGATTCTTTGATGTTAGAAATTCTCTGAAAGACTATTGCTATTTAGGTGATTTTTTTTTCTACAATCTGGCAGTGCTGCTCCTATAGCTACAAGGATGAATACACGAGGATGAAACACAGGTTCCACTGCTAAGAGTCCAAGTACCATTATCTCTTCACAAGTTCCTCTGTTGTTGGCATTGTGTCTATTTTCCATCCATGGGAAAGTATGAAATCCAAAATGGGAAATGTCTACTATTAGTGGTAGCTGGTGTTCTCAGGTCAATGCAAAAACTACAGTTAATCTACTTAATCTTAGGAGGCCCAGTACCAGTTACAAAAAGCAAGTAAAACTAGTTTGGCAACCCATCCCAGAGCTGTCAAGAGATGGAAGGTAGGGAGAGGCCCTCTCATTTTACAGGTGTAGAAACAAACCCAGAAAGAGTGATCCCTTGCAGCAAATTACAGGGCCCATTGTCTGAACCCAGGACTTCTGAGTCAGAATTCGGTGCTCTTTTTATTACATAAAATTAGATGGTATAGGGAGGATTTCTGTTCAGGTACAGATTGTAATAGATATGACTTCTGAGCCTTCCATCTTTTTTCATTTCCACCAACTTTGAGATTCTGTGAAGTGAAGATTCTGAGGAAAAAGAAGTTCCACTTCCCGATAGAGAGAGTGAGCAAACCTGTGATTTCATCAGTGTAGGGAACTTCCAGGAGAGGAAATTCCTCTACCAACGCTGGTCAGCATCTGTATTGCAGTTTGTTGTTTTAGAGAATGGCCTAAAATGTTGAGAAGTTAAGTAATTTCCTCAGCGTCACGCAGCTAGTCAGATTTGAAGCTTGGTCTTCCTGAATCTTCCTCACATTGTCCTGCTTCCCCTCATTTCTAACACTCCAATGGAAAACTGCATTGGTAAGGGAAGAATTTCTGTGTTCTGCTGTGATGTTTTCCTTTAGATCCTTGTATTCAAAGCGCAGAAAGAAAAGAGGAAAGATTAAGAACAGGAACGAAAAAGATGAGGTGGGGCAGGGCAATGAGAGAACATACACAGGCAGGGCTTGGAAGCCTAACAGCAGGAATCTGGTCCCAGGGCTTCCACTGATTATCTGTGAGACTTCAGTCGCGTTGTTTTAACACCTTTTGGGATCAGTAGCCTCTTCTATGAAATGGGAACAATACTACTTACTTCACGGGGTTGCTGGGAAGCTTAGGTTAGATGTTTTATGAGAAAACCAAACTTTATGGGAGGTTATTTATAATCACAAAATGATAACATATTTGAATGCAAGCTATTATTAAAAAAGAGGGAAAAGATAGTGAAAAAATGAAAGAAACTCAGGCTGGGGGAGGAGAGATGTCAAGAAGCTTGAAAGGTAAAGGAAGTGGGCTGAGCCAAACCTTTCAAGCCTCGGGGTGGGAGGTTCCAAGCCCGGCATCCTCAGCTTCTCTGCTTACATAGCCCTCGGGGACTCCCTTCCCGGACTTCTCGGAGTAGGGGAGGCCCGAGGGGAAGCCGTAGCTAGTGTAGTGTTCCACGCCCAGACTACTCTGCGTGGGGGAAGGGCTGGAGAGGCGGGGTCTCCGGAATTGGGCGGGGCTGAGCCCTCTCCCCTAGGGCGGGGCTCCTCGGTAGACTACTGAGTCTGGGGGACAAGCTCCCCCTTCCCCCCACCCCGCCCCCCGCTCCTCCGGCAGGCCCCTCCTCCTGCCTCGGCTGCCACCGCCAACGCTACACCGAGCCTCTTGACTGCAGAGGCAGCGGGAGCGGGATCTCCCAGCGCAGACAGCTGAGCCTGCAGCCGGGCCCGGCCTCTTGTAGCTCCTTGTCCCAGCACCGAGGACAGCGCTGCTCCTCCTCGGCCCAAAGCTCCGTAAACCACGTCGCAACACACGGCACCCCCCGCCCGCGCAGGGCCCTGGCCCCGCAGCTCCTCGTTCAGCACCGAGGACAGCGCCTCGCACCCCACCCCGCTGCTCCCTCCGCCGCCTCCGAGCAGCCCGCCCGCGCGCGGTCGGAACATGGCCACCGAGGTAAGGGAGAAGCGCCCTGCGGGCCCCGCCGCTCCTGGCGCTGGGAGCAGGAAGCCAGCCGCACGCGGGGAGCTAGAGCCGGCTCGGAGAGGACTGGGGGGAGGAGGAGAGAGAGGGGAGGGCTTGGGCTGAAGGAGGGGGGAACAGGAAGGGTGGGAGTGGTCGCCCCGCCCTGAGGCAGGAAGCCCCCCCACTCCCAGGCTCAGCCCCCCTCCCATCGCTCGTCCCCAAACCCTCAGGAAGCGCGGCTGCCACTTGTTGGCAAAGGGGCAGCTGGCTTTTCTCTGAGCAGCCCTGGTTCAGCTTTCTCTCCTAGCACAGGTACGGGCTCCGAAGCCCCCCTCTAGTTAGGAAGGACCTCTAAAGAGGAAGGGAGCGTATGTCAGTGTATGTGAGTGTGATTGTGAGTGTGTGTGTGTGTGTGTGTGTGTGTGTGTGTGTGTGTGCGCGTGCAAGTTGGGGGGGGCACTGGTTCCTTGGTGTTGCTGTGAGGTGCATGGGGCCAGGCAGGACCCAAGCCTAAATCTGGGAACACTGGGAACACTGAACCCAAAATGTTCACCCCAAGGAACTCCAGTCTCTGCCCCCTGAGGCTTCTTTTCCTATCTGAGATGGAAGTGAAAGGACATGGCCAGGTGGAGACCTAAATTACTTCATTTCTTCCAATCAATGGTCTCAGATATCCTTCTATAACCCCCCTTCTCCCCCGAGGCTGATTCTAGTTTCTGGAAACTACTAGTGAAGCTCTTTCTCCCCTTGTCTGCTGTCGGCAGTATTATGGTCCCACAGGGAAGACCCTCCAGGTAGAATGGAGTAGGAAAATGTCAGTCCACAAACATTGAAGCTTGTGTCAAGCCAGCTTCTCACAGAGGAGTCTTGTAGGGCTTAGTTTTTGTGTTTGCAATGAATGCTTATGGCCAATACCCACTCTTGTGAGAGAAGGGACGTCTCTGAGTCACTTCCCCTAAGAAAACATCTTGTACAGGTGGTCACCCAGCAGTCAGTGACATTGCCAAAAGTCGCTCTAAAATATCCCTGTGGTCTCTCTGGGAACCAGGACGCCTGCATTTTCTTCCTGGCTGTGATAGAGTTCCTGCTTTCTCCCTCTCTTCACTTCAGTTTGTCCTTCCAGAAGGGGGAAGCTTTGGAATTAATCAGTATGAAAAGCTGCTATGCATTTCTGATGACAGCACTGAGTATTACTGTTATTATTATTCCACTGTAGTCATCACTGCAGAACAAGGTTCAGAGGTTTAGAAGCTCTGGGCTGCTTGCAAAAGCAAAGGGCTAGCTAAGGCAGAGTTCAGTCTATTTGAGACAGAACCATCAGGTACTTTTTCTAGGGGATCTCTAGCACTAAAGAGGAGTGCCTGAGCAGGAGGTCTTGAATTTCTTGTTCCAGTGGCAAACTCTACTAAATGATATGCAATCAAAGAGAAATAGCACCCCCCCCCCATGGCTCAAGGACTAGAGAGCCTTGACATTTAGTAGGAAGAGGTAACCTCTGATGAGTGGGGAATCAGTGGGGGACACCATTGTGGTCTTAACATTAGGCTGACAAAGGTCTACCTGGCTCAAAATGTCTTCTCGGTTTTACCTGGAGGATGGAATACTTGCTGAATTTATTGAGTTCCTGTTAAGTGGAAAGCATTATGTTGGGGATACAAAGCAAAAAGAACATTTCTTCCCTCAAGAAGCTTACTTTCTATGAGAGTGGGGCAGCATATTAAGTTTATTTGCCTTAAAACCTTTATCTCCTTTATAAGACATGGAGATTAGGGGTTTTTCATTGCTTTTAATTGTTGATTGATTGATTCATCTTCTGGACACCTGGGCTAAAATCAGTATTATCTGGAGAGACAATGCTTAACTATTGGCACCAGATAAGATTTAATAGCAAGTCCTCACACTTCCATACAGCTTCCCTCTACTTTGATTTCTCCCTATAAAAGATTCACAGACTAAAATCATCCAGTAAGAACTAAGGTAATCTAGTCCCACTTTGAATTTTCCCCATTTTAACTTCCTAGAATTGAGTTCTGGGAGGTTAGGGTTATTGGAGGTGAGTCTTGTCTACTTTAAAGAACATTCATGTTCCTTGTTTCCACTCCACATTCTATCTCACGTTCCATCCCAGGGAAGCCTGGGAATATCTCATCTACTCAATACCTAGAGTACCTCTGTTTATATAAAAAATTCTGTTCTGTTAATCAATTCTACAATATGGCTGAGGGATCAAGCCTGAGTTAATTGCTTTTGTCCTTGGGGCAGGCCAGGTCTTTTGGATATTCAGTGATGTTTTTCCCACCCCCACTCTCTGTGCACCAATCTTCCTTTGCAGGATGTGAGAGTCCTGGGATATGACCTACAGCATCCATTCTCAAGGCTGCCTCCCTCCTCCACACTGCAGTTCAGAAATTGGTGCCAATAGCTCTTGTCACTGATTTTCCATTTCCTCCTAATAAAATGCCTAATGCCCTTGTCCTTACTCAACTGTTACCTGGCCCAGGGGAGAGTCCTGGAAGAAAGAAGGAAGTGATTGTTGGAAGGGCAATAGCAGAAGGAAACTATAAAATGAGCCAAATTTCATTCCAGAAGGGATCCCAGGAATATCCTTGAAGAAACAACTGGAAGACTGGTACCCATATCTCCTTGTTAGCTATTCAATACTCTTTCTACTAAACCATGCTGTTTTTATAAGTTAGATAAGTCCAGAGTTCACTTCTGTGGAAAGGGGTAGTTTAAGGATTGAAGGAAATCTACCATTATCAGGATGACATGTCTATCAAGTGATATCTGGGGAAAGTACTTGTTGTGGGTGTGGACCACCCACTCATGAAAAAAACCTCACTTTTCTTCTCATGTCCATTTGAATTAGTTCAACACTTTAGTTTACACATTACCCACACTCACAATGAGATCAGCTCTCTTTTGATCTATCTCTCCCTATGGTGCATGCAACACCTTGTATTCTGCAGGACCCAGCATGCTGTACAGGGCTATCAAATAGATGGCTGGTTGCCAGCACTCCTAGGTTCATATTCTTAAGGCAACAATTTAGTGCCTCAGTCTCTCAAATCTTCAAAATGAAGTTATTAATAACTTTTGTACTATTTACTATAGAGTACAATTTAGTATAAAGCAGGTTTTTCCTTCAGTCCATTCAAAGTGGCATAGTTATTGAAGTTCCAAAGGGACCTTGATTAGAAGGTGATTCATAAATCATAGAATGTTAGAGCTAAAAGTGAAGTTAGAGCTATAAGGAAGAACAGGTTTTGGAAATCAGCTAATCCACCTCCTTAATTCTGTTGTTGAGAGGTAATGGGATATGGCTGAAGAGCCTTGGATTTGGACCCGGGACACCTGGATTCAAATCCCATTCCTGATACTTTCTAGCTCTGTGACTACTGGTTAGTAAGTCACCTCACTAAGCCTCCACTGTAAAATCATGATAATGGTATTTACTGCCTCATTTGATGGTGGTTGGATAACATATATGAAAAGGTTGTATAAATGTAAGTTGAGCCTTAGGATGGTCCTGGGAGAGAGCTTCTTATTTTTTCTTTGAGTTTAGCGGGGTGTGAGCTCATGGGAGTAACCAGTTTGCCATTAGCATGGAAGTCTATATATGAATCCACATGGATAAGTCTTTACAAAAGGAGCACAGAGCATGTGCAGAGTATCTCCATATATTCTGACTTGTTCAATGGACAAATGTGTCATTTGCCAGGTGAATCCATCCCAATCCACCCCTGATTGCTTTGAGTTTGAGGTGGAGTAGTTTAACACTGAGCATATTCTTCCTCAAGAAATTTCCAAATACCACCCCCTCCCATCACAATTTGTGAAGCAGACAAATTTAGAGGTGATTATTTATACCACATAATTTTTTTTTATCAAGCTGCCATGACTCTTTAAATAGAAAGTTCTCCTAATGAATTTAAAATACAATTTACTTTGCAACAGCACCAGAAAAAGTTGCCCCATTTTTTTGGGGAAAATATTTCACAGAAAGCAAGATACAGTTGCACTTTGGCAAATGAATTGCTGATGTAAGCTTTTCCTATTAGTCCCCCTGAGTCAGGAGTTCTTAAATTTATAGTGTGGGTCTTTTTACTAAGTCTTTGGTACAAAGCCTATAATGGTGGGTCATACTTTTATTTAGATTTCACTCAATGCACATGCCTGTTCTCTTTAGTTTTTATAGTGCTGTATAGAATTTTTAGAACTATAAGCACTGGGTTCTAATTCTACCTCTGCTACTTACTGGCTGTGTGTCCATAGCAATATCTCTGAATTTTACTTTCCCCACTTTAAGAACGAACACATTGAATACAATTATTTCTTTTCTTTATTCCTACTACTCAACTCAATTTCTTTGTTTTAAAATTTTATTATTTATTGATTTTAAACATTCTTTTCTTTTTAAATTTTGAGTCTTGAAATAGTTTCTCATCCCTCCTGCCACTTCCCTGCCCATTGTGAAAGTAAGCAAAATGATATCCATTATTCCTGTGAAATCACATAAAACAATTCTATATTAGCCATATAATAAAAAAAAGCAAAAAAAATATACTTCAGTTTGCATTCAGCTCATCAGTTCTCTCTGGAGGTAGATAGCATTTTTTTTTCAGCTTGGAATTATCTTGGATCTTTGTATTAACTGGAGTGGAGACGTCTTTAACAGTTGATCATCATTGAAACATTGATATTACTATTATGTACAATGATCTGGTTTTTCTTACTTTACTTTGCATCAAGTCATATAGATGTTGACTTTTTTTTTTCTGAAACTATTCCATTATCATTCTTATAACACAACAGTACTCCATCACAATCATGTCACAACTTGTTTAGCCATTGTTTAGCCAGATGAGTATTTCCCAGTGTTTTTGTTAACACAAATGGAGCTGATAAAATATTTTCATACATGTAGGTCCTTTTTCTTTTCCTTTGATCTCTTTAGGGGGGTATGGATCTGGTTGTGGTACTTCTGGGGCACAGGATAGGCACAGTTTTATAACCATTTGGTTATAATTCCAGATTGTTCTTTGAATGACTATACTTCTGCCAGCAATTTATTACTGTACTTATTTTCCCTCATCCTCTCCAACATTTATCATTTTTGATAAGTGTGAGATAGTATCTCAGAGTTCTTTTAATTTGCATTTTCTAATCAATAGTTATTTAGAGCATTTTTTCCTATGTCTATGGCTAGCTTTGATTTCTTCTGAAAACTGTCTGTTCATATCCTTTGACCATTTATCAATTGGGGAATGGTTTTTACTTTTCTCAGTTTCTTATGTCTTTGAGGAAATATGCCCTTAAATTTGATACTACTTCATTGTCTGTGGTATCTTTTAGCAAAATGTAATTTCCTTGATTATCTATTTTAATTAGGTTTATTTTTGCTTTTGCTTAGTCTGAGTTCATGATTGCTATCCCTGTTTTTTTTTTTTTTTTGTTTTGTTTTGTTTTTGTTTTTTTGTTTTTTTACTTCAGCTGAAGCATAATAGATTGTACTCCAGACCTTTATTTTATCAATTTTATCTTTGATGTGTGTGTGTCTTTCAGTTTCAAGTATGTCTCTTGTAAATAACTTGTCATTGGATTCTGGTTTCCAATCCATTCTACTATCTGCTTCTGTTTTATAAGTAAGCTCATTCATATAAGTGAACTCATATTCACAGTTATGATTACTAACTGTATGTTTTCCTTCATCTCATTTTTTTCTGCTTATCTTTTTCTTTCTCTTTTGCTTCTTATCACTGTCTCCTTTAATCCACCTTCCCTTTTATTGTGTCCCCTTCCCTAATCTCTCATTCTTTTTCTCTCTTATTTCCCTAATGGGTAGATTTCTATACTTATACCTTCTCTTAACCAATTTTGAAGTAAGGTTCAAATATTGCCTATCACCCCCCACTCCCTATTTTTCTTCCACTATAAAAATTATTCCTTGCATGCTTCTTTTTTAGAGAAAATTTCCCTATTCTACCTTTCCCTTCCCCCTCCCCCTGCATTCCTCTTTCTTACCCCTTCATTTTGTTGAGATCATTTCAACATAATTGACTCACACCCATGCTCTTTGTCTAGATAGACTCCTTTTAACTGCCATAATAAAGATGAAGTTTTTAGGAGTTGCATGGATTACCTTTCTATGTAGGAATGTAAACATTTTAACTTTGAGTCTCTTATGATTATTTTTTCATGTTTACCTTTTTATGCTTCTCTTGAGTCTTGTGTTTAAATGTTAAATTTTCTAGTCAGCTCTGGTCTTTTCATCAAAAATGAATGAAAGTCCTCTATATCATTAAATATCCATTTTCCCCCTGAAGGATTAAACTCAGTTTTGCTGGGTAGATTATTCTTGATTGTAATCCTAGCTCCTTTGCCTTCTAGAATATTATATTCCAAGCCATCCATTTCTTTAATGTGGAAACTGTTAAATCTTGCTTGATCCTGACTGCAGCTCAATAATGTTTAAATTGATTTTTTTTTTTCCTGCTTGTTTGAAGCATTTTCTCCTTGACTTGGAAGTGCCAAAATTTGATTTTAATATTCTTGGGGATTTGGGGATCCCTTTCAGGAGGTGATCAGTGGATTCTTTAAATTTCTATTTTATTCTTTGTTTCTAATATGTTAAGGAAATTTTCTTTGATAATTCTAAAAAATAGAAATTGATTTATTGGCTTCCAGGTCATGACTTTTAGGTAGTCCAATAATTCTTTTATTTTTTTATTCTTAAACTATCTCTCTTCAATCCATTTTTCAAATCAATTTTTTTCCAATGAGGCATTTTGCATTTTTTTCTATATTTTCATTCTTTTGACTTTGATTATGTCTTGATATCTCATAGCTTCCAGTTGCCCAATTCCGCTTTTTAAGGAATTATTTTTTCAATGAGCTTTTGAGCCTCTTTTTCTTGAGTAATTCTGCTTTTTAAGGAGTTCTTTGGTAAGTTTTTGTTCTTTTACTATTTGACCAATTCTGTTTTTTAAGGTGCTATTTTCTTCAATTTTTGTCTCTTTTAACAAGCTGCTAATTTCATATTTTCTTGTATCACTCTCATTTCTTTTCTCAATTTTCTTTTATCGTTCATCCTTTTCTTTAACTCTTTCAGGAATTCTTGTTGGGCTCAACTCCAATTAGCATTTTTGAGGCTTTTTTTTTGGGGGGGTAGCTGTTTCACAGTATTGTCTTCTGAGATTATGTCTTAGTCTTCTCTGCCATTGTAGTAGTTTTTATGGTTAAGTTTTTTGGGGGGTTATTTGCTTATTCTTCTAACCTATTTCTTGACATTGAATTTTGTTAAAGTTGAGCTCTGCTCACCTTGGGGTGGAGGCACTGTTCCAAATTTCAGGGGTGTTTTTTGTGCTATTATTTTTAGAACTAATTCTCGGAGCCTGCACATTTTTGGTTCTTCCAAGGTGGTGTGATCTGGGGAGATACATGGTCGCTGCTCTCCTGGTCTTTGTTCTGGTCTTTACCCAGCAGGGGCCCCTACTCCCCTGTAGTTGCAAGTGCTAGCACTCTTTACCTTGGAACTATGACCAGGTCCCTTGTTACTCTACAGCCACTAGTGTTAGTGTTCCTCTTCACCCTGGAACCGCAACCTATAACTATGTATGGAAAATACAGTTTCCAAGTAGCACCAGCTGTACCCAGTGTCAGCAGAAGGTTTTCTATAATTTCTTTTTGATCAGTTATGCTACCCTCTCACCATCTCTTGGGTGAGAACTCTTAAAGCTGCTGCTCCCACCACCTCCAAAGCCTGTCATGGCTCTCATTTTATGTCACAGATCTTTCCTGTTGATCTCAATTGACTTAGGCTAGAAAAATAGTTTACTTTGACCTTTTTTTTTTTAAGCTCTTCTGCTCCAAAATTTGATTTGAAGACTTATAATAAAATTGTTCAGAGGGGTATATTGGGAGAATTCAGCTGGGTTGCTGCATGTACTCCACTTTCAAGTTCAATTATTTTTCAGGGCTTTTCAAATACAAAGTCTATATTCTATCAAATGGGCAGTCAGAAGTGAAAGAAGTGATTGGGGGCTCTCCTCCTTTATGGAATTAAAGTTCTGAGAATGCTGGAATCCACAAAATCCTATGCCAGAGAAAAGCTGCAAATCACCTCTGCACCTCTCCCACCTCACCTACAGTCTTCCTCAGTATTGATGGATCTATTCCCTCCCATGTAGCTTGTAGGTATTAGAATAAGAAGGGATCTTAGAGACCACTTAATTCTCTTTTTAGAAGTAGTACTTGGCTAAGATTATATTAAATAGTGGAGAATCTGAATTTTGAGCCTGGGAGCCTGAAACAAATCCTATGTGGTCCCAGCTTAAATGATAAAATCATATTAATAGATCTGGGAAAGAAAATCTAAATCAACTCTTTGATTTTATAGGTGAGGAAATGAGGCCTAAAGAAATGATATAGCTTTCCTAAGAACAGAGAGTGGCAGAATCAATATTAAGTCCCAGATCTCTTCACACCTAGTCAAATGTTCTTCTAGTTCTATTGTACTAAGAATTGGTGGGAACATTTGTCACTTGTTTGCCCTGAGCTTTACTGAGCTTTGCTGCCTGTTTCTGTCCAGGGCTGACAGTGGGCAGGCCCAGTCACCATTATCAGTGGTACCTTTCTCTTGGCTCAGAGTATCTGGGAAAGGCAGAGGGCCATCATCACATCTGGGCAACTGCAGTTCTCTGGACTGTGAAAGAAAGTGCCAGGTCCTTAGTTTCTAAGGCCATTCAAGGCAGGCAATCAACCTAAGAAAAATAAGGAATGTGTGCTGACCATCTTGATGACTCATCCCTGTTATCAGAGTCCAGGTCTGCAGCTGGTTCTAGTATTTTTTCTGTTTTCACTCTGATTTACTTTTGGTTCTGCTTTAGTATGTGTTTTTCATTATCCAAAGAAATTGCTTCCTCTTTTTCTACTGATTGTTAAAATTCTTCTCATGTTTTGGTATCGTCTCTTCTGTTGTAAAGCTTTCCATGATTTGCTACCTCACCAAGCTATAATATATATGTGTGTGTATGTATGTCTCTTTATGTATACATATATGTATATATGTGTCATTTTGGAACTTTTTTATGTGCTTAGTGCAAGGATATTTAGACACTGAGATCCTGCTTAGATGCCTCATTGGGGCATGGGACTCACCCTAAGCTTTGAATGCTTTTGTAATGAACACGATCTAGCCATGGAGCTAGCATCTGATAGCTGATGATTACTTTAGGTAAATTCAAAGAGGTTTACTGCCAGAAGTTGGGTCAACATTTGAAGATTATTTTTAGGTTATATTAACTTGCAAAGTTCATTTATTAGAGGGTGGTCAATCAATCATCCAACAAACACTTATTAAGTACTTACCATGTGCCAGGTAATGTTATACAATGATATACACAGACCAAAGTAAAAACAGTCCCCTCCCTCAAGGAATTTACATTCTAATGGGGGAGATAGCATGTATAGAGGAAATAAGTATATACAAGATACACAGAGGGGAAGACAGCTATAGGCTCTAGTATCGATTAACATCCGTTTTGCTCTTGAAGTAAAGCATTTTGTGTCATCGATACTTGTGTACATGTCTCATCCCCTCCATTAGATTGTAAGCTCCTTGTGGGTAGGGATTGTGTCTTATTCCTGTTTTTCTCCACACTCCTGCCCCCCCCTGCACATAGCAGAAACCATGTTTGCTGATTGAATTCGTTGTGTCTCTGGAGGGTCACAATCTGCAGGAGCTCCGGCGCAGTGCCTCCTTGGCCACCAAAGTCTTTGTCCAGCGAGATTACAGCGATGGGACCATTTGCCAGTTCCAGACCAAATTCCCCCCTGAACTGGACAGCCGGGTAAGAAATTCTTGTCTCCAGTGCTTGGTCCAAGTCACAGTCAAGTCATTTATGGGAAAGTGAATTAACATGGAGCCCAAATATCCTCTTGCCCACTCATTATGGAAACCAGGTCTGTATTAGTCAGCCGTCAATCAACAAGCATTTATTAATATGCTGGTATGTTGAAGTTACCCAAAACATAAAAGACAGTACTTGAACTGTCTCATATTCTAATGAAAGAGACAATAAACTATGTACAGTGAAGTCTTAATTAGGACAAATGATGAATCTTGCAAAGTGGTTGAATTATTCAAATGGCATTATCTGAAGTGATATGTAACATGTAATTGATTTCAGTCTACTTTTAGAAATATGAAATGAAAATTTCACTGTACCTGGATTAATTGTTCACACTAACTGAGACCTAGTTTTATATACAAGAAATGGATAGTAGAAAAGAGTAACTTCAACAAGGAAACTTAGTTAGGGGTCCTCGAGCACGTACATGACCCATATAGACGGATTCTTGGACTCCAATTTCAGAGAGCTAGGCCAGGGACTGCAAAAAAGCTTGGGGATGGCTCAGCTGGGTTTGACTCTGGGTTCTGAATCACCCAGTTCCCATCACTTTACCTCTGGCCTATGGAATTAAGAAAGAACAACAACATCACACTAGTTCTCTTTATTTTATTTTTTAAAATTTTATAATTATAACTTTTTTTGACAATACATATGCATAGGTAATTTTTTTTTTTTTTACAACATTATCCCTTGTACTTCCTTCTGTTCCGAATTTTTCCCCTCCTTCCCTCCACCCCCTCCCCTAGATGGCAGGCATTCCCATACATATTAAATATCTTATAGTATATCCTAGGTACAATATATATATATGTGCAGAACCGAATTTTGTTGTTGTTATTATTGCAAAGGAAGAATTGTATTCATAAGGTAAAAATAATCTGGGAAGAAAAACAAAAAAACAAAAAATGCTCACAGTTTACACTCATTTCCCAGTGTTCCTTCTCTGGGTGTAGCTGGTTCTGTCCATCATTGATCAATTGGAATTGGATTAGCTCTTGTCTATGTTGAAGATATCCACTTCCATCAGAATACATCCTCATACAGTATTGTTGTTGAAGTGTATAGTGATCTAGTTCTGTTCATTTCACTCAGCATCAGTTGATGTAAGTCTCTCCAAGCCTCTCTGTATTTCTCCTGTTGGTCATTTCTTACAGAACAATAATTTTCCATAATATTCATATACCATAATTTACCCAACCATTCTCCAATCGATGGACATCCATTCATCTTCCAGTTTCTAGCCACTATGAAAAGGGCTGCCACAAACATTTTGGCACATACAGGTCCCTGCCCCTTCTTTACACTAGTTCTCTTTAACAGGTCAGGCAAATTCGGATGCTGGGCCATTGGGCAAACCTAGGCACACATACAGACATATACCAGTTTGCTTCAAGTTGCCTTCATTGCTTCCTGTCCTTGACCAACCCTTCTAGAAAAAACGCCAGCCATTCCTTGCCCCGGGGCCAGCCAGCAGGCAAATGCATGCCTTTGGGAGCCATTTAACCCTGGAGGACAGCAGTAATAAGGGCAGAGATGACTCTGTAGAAAAGATGGCACTTTTTCTACTTGTTTCCATCAGTTTGCATCTTCGGCAGAAACTGGGAGTCTCACAGCTCCTTACCTCCCCCCAGAGAGCTTTGGCTTCAGGCAGACAGACATCTGTGGTCGCTGAGCTTAGTGATCAGGGAAGCCCTGGCAGCTTGTAGGGGTGGCTTAGAGGGAGCCCTGGGGAAATGTAGGTGGGGCCAATGGAAATTCTGTAGCCTAATGATTTGTGAAAACTACCTGCAAGCCAGGTTTCTTTCTGTCCCCTTGCCATCTGGTCAGACGTCATCCCAACCCTTCAAAGCCTGGGTGTTTCTTACTTAACTACCTCTAGGGAAAGCCATTCCAGCCCTCCATTGACAGGCAAAGATGGTGTCTCATCCCATTTGCTTGAAGCAATTCCATTTCTAAGCCCCCCTTATGGGTCTAACTGCAGAGTTTCTTGTTTGCAAGCTTCCTTCCCTATATGGGGCCAGACACACATTCATGTACTGAATATGGATGTACCTGTCTCCTCCTTGCCAACCTAAGGTTGTAGTCTATAATCTCTGGAACCTGAAACTAGGCCTTCAATCTTGTTCTTCCCCCAGATTGAGCGGCAGCTGTTCGAGGAAACTGTGAAGACTCTCAACAACTTTTATGCTGAGGCTGAGAAGATTGGGGGGAGCTCCTACTTAGAGGGTTGTCTGGCCTGTGCTACAGCGTACTTTATCTTCCTCTGCATGGAGACCCATTATGAGAAGGTGGTTCCTCACCCAGACCCAGCCTTACCCTCAATCACAATACCTCTTCTCCTTTCCCATCCTGTGCTACCTTCCTTTTCCCCCTCACTCTCCTTCTTCCTGTTCCCCCTTCTTCTTGTCTGCACTCTTGACCACCCCGATAACCAACCAATGCTCTTTCTGCAGGTCCTTAAGAAGATTTCCCGATACATCCAAGAACAGAATGAGAAGATATTTGCTCCCCGAGGCCTCCTTCTCACAGATCCGGTAGAACGGGGAATGAGGGTTGTATCCTTTCTGATTTTAACTAAGTGGGTCTGAGATGGGTGGATTGGACAGCAGGCAGGTATCCATGTCTAAGTAATGGATGGAGAGCAGGGAGTTTGGAAACATTCCTGGATTGGTAGCTGGGGAAAGGAGGTTTGGTTTCGGATGATGAATTGATCCATAGGGGACAGGGAATAGAAAACTTCCTTTTCCATTTAAATTCGACATTTTCTCAGCAGCTTACATCTTAGAGAATTGCCAAAAGCACTAAGATGTTACCAGTATGTATTATTCTTTTGAGGCAGTGGGGTTAAGTGACTTGTTCAGGGTCACACAGCTAGTGAGTGTCTGAGGTCCTCCTAACTCCACGGCTGGTGTCCTATGTGCTGTGCCGCCTAACTGTTCCTATGTCTTAGAGGCAGAACTAGAACTCGGGTTTCAGGCTTCAAGACTAGATCTCTATCTGCTACATCAAGTTGCTTCTCAAGTTGATACCATGGAAATTTTTTGGACACATCTTGTAGAAGTAATTGTTGTATTGATTTACACTTAAAGCAAGAGGTGGAAGTCAGCTGAAATACATGTGGTAGCAGATCAGATCTGGCCTGGGCTAGATACAGTGCACCTGTCAAGACAGCTCAATTCCGGGAAGGGAAAGCTGAAGCCCAGTGGTTATACTACCCTATGGCAGGCTTTGGAAAGTCCAGTCCATAGAGGGCTGTTCCACATGGCAAGATGGACCCGGCCGGTGGTTGGTTGGTGAAAGTCATTTAATTCTCTAGGACTCGGTTTCCTCATTTTTAAATCAAGGAGCTGATGTCCTTCAAGGTTCCCTTTGGCTTTTTGATCCCGTAAAGTCAGAGCAGCCATTGGGCGTAAGAGTCACTTAAGCTTGTTGACCATTGAGTAACGCTATCTCGTGCCTGAAGGGAGGGTATGAGGAGCTCCCTCAGGGAGTCCACACCGGATGATAGCGTTAGGCCGGGTCCCTCCCATCAGCTCCCTCCTATACTCCTACTCCGAGTTCCTTAGCCACGGGAGATGGCCCCCATGGGGAGATGGTGGCCCCCGCGGGGGGATGGTGGCCCCCGCGGGGGGATGGTGGCCCCCGTGGGGAGATGGTGGCCCCCGTGGGGAGATGGTGGCCCCCGCGGGGGGATGGTGGCCCCCGTGGGGAGATGGTGGCCCCCGCGGGGAGATGGTGGCCCCCGCGGGGAGATGGTGGCCCCCGCGGGGAGATGGTGGCCCCCGTGGGGAGATGGTGGCCCCCGCGGGGGGATGGCCCTGGCTCCTCCCTTTCCTTGACCCCTGTGGCCCAGATCGAGATCTCCATCTATGAGGACCGCTGCAGCAGCGGCAGTGCCAGCAGCGGGAGCTCCAGCAGCAGCGGCAGCAGCAGCGGCGGGGGCGGCGGGGCAGGGGGCCGGTGACTGGCCGAGAGTCCCTGCAGGGAGCTGTACTGCCGGGACGAGGGCCTCTCCGATCTGCGCAGGCTGCGCTACCAGAGCACTCGCTTCTGAGGCGCCCTCCCTACCTGCCGCTCCGTTGGGGGTGGGGCGGGGAGGGGGGGGAGGTGCCGGGCCCAGATCCAACTGTGGGCAGCTGACCTCCAGGGACTCCTGACAGGCAGGGGGCCTCCTCCTTACTGCTCAGGAGACCCCCAGAAGGAGCTGTCCTCTTCCAGATACCCCTTCCTCCTCCTGAAGCCTCCCCTTTCCCCGGGGGCCACTCCCACCAGGGAGAAGTCTCAATTTAGGGGTACAGTAAGGGGGGCTCTTTTCTCGGAGCGTCTCTCCTATGAGCTTCTACTTCCCTTCCAGCAGCTGCTCGCTTACAGACTGGATCTTCCAGGCCCGAGCTGAGCAGAGTCTAGAACACTTGGACGATCCCTTACCTTGCATGATCCCTTAGCTTAGGGGATCCAAACCACTGGATCTCTGCCCCAAAGTCCAGCCGCTTTACCTGCCAAATGCATCGGGCTGGCTACCCGAATAACTCCTCTGCTCTCTTGCCGGCCCTCTAGTGTCTTCTCCACAATGTCTCTCCTCCCTTGCTTTCTAGTGCTAGCCTGACATCGTACTCTTATCTATGAACCATCTTCTCTTGGGGAGATGGGGGGGACTTCTCCTGTCCAGTCCTAATGGGGCAGGAAGGACAAATCCCAGTGTCTCCTCCAGGACCACTTGTCCTTCCAGGACTGAAGATGTCCTTGACTTTTGTGTTCTCTCCTTAGCAAAGTGCGCAGGAGGAGAGACTCTGGTCAGGGCCAAGATCCAACAGTAGCAACAGAACTATGGCCAAAGGGAGGGATGAGAGATGCTCTCATGTCTCACACGAAGTCCGAGTAACCCAGAGTAACTTTTTTTTTTCATGAGGAAACTAGTTAGTGGGTTATTTGGCTCAGAAGAGAAGAGCCTTGGGGGTTTTATTTGTGTAATGGGGACTGTCTATTTGGGAAAGGAGCGTTTGTGAGGAGGGGATGATGGGAGGAAAAGGAGGAAAAGGAAACAAATTACAGAGTCTGATCATGGATGTAATGGTAAAATTTGGGTAATGGACTCCTACAGAAGAGAGGGGTCCTTTGGCCTGTGTTCAGTAATGTAACTAATATCGAAAGCAGAGAGAAGTAAGTAGGGATAGGTGCAAAGGAAGAGGAAGCAGGACTACTCTGTAAGGGACCATCATGGCCGAGTTCCATTACAAAGCCCCAACTCCTTCTCTTCTCTAGCTGGGTTCCCTATTACTCTTATTCCCCCAATTTCTCTTCCCTTGTACCTTTTACAGAACAGGGTTGTATATCTGTGTTCCCACAATGAACTGGGCAAATTGGTGTGTGTGTGTGGGGGAGGGTGAAACAAAGACAGAGACAGACATTCTGTCATAAGATGGAATGGAGGGGTTGCCTGGGACTCTACTTCCCTTCCAACAGGCAGTCTTCCTGGTGCTCTGTCTGTGACTAGACTCTCCTCCCTGGTATATGTCTTAGTTCTTAAGTCAATGACTTTCCCCTAGTATCCTTTTCCCCCCACTTCCTTTCCCATATTCTTGTGTAAGTAAATAGCTGTGGGACTGGGGACTTTCCCTTCTTGACTAGGGGCTACCATGCCAGGTGCTATTATGTACTTCTAGTTCCACTTCTTATTATTGGAATTTCTTTCCTCCCAGGCCCTATTCTCTATTTTGTAAATAGGGAGTCAGATTCTGGGAGGGCAGCTGCCAACTATAGGGGTGATTCCACTGGAAGGTTATACTATTTAGACACTCCCCTTGTAGCTTACCATACAAGTTGTAACCTTTCTTTATCCCCTGTGACTTGGTTCCTCATGATGGCTCTGAGTGGGGGACTCTCTCCACATGGTATAGCATCAGTGTCCCTTCATGCCACCTTCTTCTGAGAAACCATTGCATCTGAAGATCTGGATAATTGAAGCTTCCCCTGATGGCATGATAAAGACCTGACTTTCCCATGAGGGGAATTCCCAGCTATGCTGCTCCAAGTGCCACTTGGCTAGAGAAAAAAGCAATCTCCAACCCACAGTTTCTGTAGCAACAGAAACCAGGGAGCATCTACCCCAGAGCTGAGACACAAAGAAACTGGAGAGGACTGTAGCCGGACCGGCAGGGAACAGGGAACTCTGCACCCCACCCCCACCCTCTAGTGGGAGGTGCAGAAAAGCAAGTCAAAGAGCCAGCAGGGAGTTCTCCAGAGCTGGAAAGAAGGATGGATTTTGTTTCTGCCAATAGAGGAACACCACATGTAGACACTTCCCCCCTGGCCAATAATCTAGGCTGCCATGGCCTGAGAGAGCCAGAGGTAGGTGACTATAGCTTATCCCTCACCTGAGCCACAGGGCTAATAAGCGCAAGCCTGGCCATTTCTGGCCCATCTTGTTTCTTAATGTATTTTCTGGTTTTGTGCTGGTGTTCCTTATTTTAAAACCAATGTATCTCCACCTACCTTCTGGATGTCCATGCATGAAGAACAGAAAAGCCTTTCATTTTTAAACCAATAAAAGGACCTGCTTGACCTTGGGTTTTGTGTCAGTTTTTCTCCAAAGGTAGCCAGAAAGGCTTCATATTCATGGTGGACACCTTCCTCTTACATCATATTCATGAGGTGGAGTTGAACAGTCATGGAGAAATGAGTGTTCTGTCATTGTGTAGTCAGGTGACGGAGATACACAAGGTTGGCACTTTGTATACTATAAAACGCAATATCTAGACATATCTATATATCTATATACACATACGAATGATTATTACTGTAACCTGAGCATACACATACTCCATCAGAGCTGAGCCAAGATTAAAACTCAAAGTCTTTGATTTGCAGCAGAAACATCTGGGAAATGTCCTTAGTTGAGGCAAGCTGATATCATTTACATTCCATTTCTCTGTCTCTCTCTGTGTGTGTGTCTATCTCTGTCTTTGTCTCTCTCTTTTTGTCTTTCTTTCTCTGTCTTTCTCTCCCTCCATCTCTATTTCTCTTTGTCATTCTGTCTTTCTGTGGCTCTCTCTGTCTCTGTGTCTGTTTTTGTCTCTTTGTCTCTCTCTCTCTTTGTCTCTGTTTCTCTCTCTTTGTGTCCTGTATCTCTGTTTCTGTCTCTCTCTGTTTCTTTCTATTTTCTCCTTACACTTCCCTTCTTCCTTTTCCCTTCCTCCCACTTCCGCCCTCTGCCTTCCTCTTATCCTGCCCTTCTCTATCATTCTTCCTTCCCTGATTGCTTTTGTGCCCTGCTCATCTCCCCAAACTGGTTGCTTCTAGTTAGACCTGGCTTCTACCTTATACTTATGTATAGAAGAATAATGAAGTAATGACTTCATTCAAAAGACATTTAGTGAGTAGCTATTATGTGCAGAGTGTTCTTTTTATGACTAATAATTGTGTTAATAATTACTCAAATGGACTTGTGATCTCATTGATTTGGCTGCCCCATCCAAGGATGTACATTCTGAATCTTGTGTGACTCCTGTTCATGTGCTTCCTTCAGTTTGTCCCAGATGAGTCCCACCCAATCAGGTATAGTTCTTTTTTGCTTTCTCCCCACATATAGAAGATACCAGTGGATTGCTCTCCCACTGTTTATCTGATACCCTTTGTTCTTTGCTACATGGCTAGTCAATAGCCTACATTTCCCTACGGTACCTTTTACTTCTATTTTTCTTTGAAATAGCTTATGTTATTGCTTATAATATTATTACTGTTATTTTATCATATTGGTTGCTCACATCTACCATATTTTCCCTTGCCTTCTTTATGGTAATCATTATTACATTAATGATAATAAGTCAGATTCATACAACTCTTAAGTAGCCTTGTGAGATAGATAGATATTATTATTCCCATTTTACAGATGGGAAAACAGGCTCAGAGTAGTGACTTATCAATAGCCATACAACTAGGAAGTCTAGGAACTGAGACTTGCAATTAAAGTCATGTAAAAAACTCCCTCATTTTTAAGATGAGGAAACCGAAGTCCAGAGTGATCAACTGGCTTTTTTTCAAGTTCAAATAGAATCCTTGTCTTCTGACTTCAAATCCATCACTTCCCATTGAGATGATGGTATTTATTGTGGCTGAAGAAGAGTATGCATAATGATAAGTTATAATGGCTCAAATCTACTAGGATAACTTTTAATTTGGATAAATTTAAAGTCTTACATTCAACTTGAACAATCCTTCCATAAGTAAAGGGTGGAGTAAGCATGGCTAGACACTAGCTCATATGACAAAACTCTGAAGTGTCTTACCCAACACCACATGGGAATTAAGTATCTGGTCTTTTGATGTGGAGTCCTGTATTCTTCCCATGATATCATATATCTCTTTCATCATATGATAATCAACAAAGTAGAGTCTTTGCCCTCTGGGAATTTACAATTCATTTCTAAACTAGAATGAGACCCTGATTATCCTAGGAAAGAAACCCAAATGCCCTAGAAAGAATTCTTTTCATAACATAGTCACACATGTCAGTTGATGGGGATGAAGAAATATCTAATGAGAATATAATGGAGCACAATAATGTAACAGAGGCAAAGCTTACATTTGGTGATTATGCCTGGATGCAGTTTCCTGGCATAGAAACACCTGCTGACTGTTCAGGGAGTAGATGAGCCCTAAGAGGACTAGAAGGAAGGAAGCAAGAAAAGAAGGCTGGAAGGAAGGAAACCAGCTTTTATTAAGCATTTACTAGGTACTACGCACTTTGCAAATATTATCTCATTTGCTCTTCCTCAAATCCTAGGAGATAGGTGCTATTAGGTAGTGCAGAGGATGGAATTCTGGGCTTAGAGTCAGGAAGAATTGAGTTCAAATGTGGCTTTAGACACTAGTTGCATGGCTTTGGGCAAGTAATTTAACCTCTGCCTCAGTTTCCTCATCTGTAAAATGAAGATAATAATAACAGCCACCTTCCAGGGTTATTGTGAGCATAAAATATTTGTACAGCACTTAGCACAATGCTGGACACGTACAAGGCACTATATAAATGTTAGCTATTATTATAATTGTCCCCATTTTAAAGTAGAAAAAAAGGAGGCAGAAGAGATTAAATGATTTACCTAGGGTCCCACAGCTAGTTAGTATCTGAAGCTACATTTAAACTCTGGTCTTCCTGATTGCAAGCTAAGATTTGTCCACTGAGTCATCTAGTTACCTTGGATACCCTCTATAGTATGGTCAGTAATAGACACAGCACTGTACTTTGGTTCTTTGGAAGTCTAGCTTGGCTATTTAACTACTTTGGATAAGTCAGTTCATCTTTCTGCTTCTCATTTTTCTTTTGCCTGTAAAGAGAAGGGGCTTAGTTCAAGATCCTGATAATCTTTTCTGGCCCTTGATCCAATTAATTCATCCTTCTTTTTTCCTTCAATAGTCTCCTGCAGAGGAGTCATATCCATTAGCCATATCTGGCTGATGCTGAATGTGGCTGACAGTGGCTCCTGGATTTGCACAGACCCCTAAAGGACAGTAGGATATTTGCTTAATGGTCTTTGGGGAAGCTTATGCTTTTGACACTTTTCTACACAAGCTGACAAGGAGGGGAGGAACTGATCCTGTCTACTTGACGGATGTTTTCCAACCTTGATAAGCTCAGGCTTAGTCCTAGATAAACTAAAACAGGATCTTGTGGACTGGGGGAGGCAGGATGTGCAGAAGAAGCTGGAATCATGGGTTTAGCTTAGTTGGCTAAGTCCTAGATGATGAGAACTTGAACTACTAATGTGGTAGCAAAAGAAAAGATAATGGATGAATGTTGATAAGATGGTGTCTGGAACTATGATCCTATGGATTTCCTCCTAATATCAGAAAATTTAAATATCCATGCAGGTCAGGAGATCTTAGCCATTTTGTGTCATAGACCCATTTAACAATCTGGTAAAACCCATGGGCTCTTTTTCAGGAAAAATTTTAAGTGCATAAAATAAAATATGTAAGATTTCAAAGGAAACCAATGATGCCATAATACAGTTATCTAAATATTAACCACCTCCCCAACAAGTTCGCAGGCCTGAGGTTAAGAACCCATGATGGAGATGTTTCCTTAAACTCCCTAACTTCCATATTCTTCAACTCTTTAAGTTCCAGGACTTAGTTCTTTACCCCACCTCAGTCACATATAGACATGGTCCCACACTAGATCTTGCCATTATCCATAACAATTCTACTTCCATTATTGGAAATTTTTGACATTTCCACTATCTGAATAT
This sequence comes from Sminthopsis crassicaudata, assembly GCF_048593235.1. Taxonomy (NCBI): domain Eukaryota; kingdom Metazoa; phylum Chordata; class Mammalia; order Dasyuromorphia; family Dasyuridae; genus Sminthopsis; species Sminthopsis crassicaudata. The sequence continues at coordinate 610,861,229 of NC_133618.1, forward strand.
AATCTCCTTTCTCTATTCCATCCTTCCCTGTCCTTTGTCCCCATCAAGACTTCCATTCCTCCTACTCCTCAGTACTTTTCAAGTTCTCACTCTTATAATCAGCTTCATTTTCATCCTTCTCCAACCTCAATCTAATAGTTAATTATTTACACTTTCCGCTAACTTTGGCTCTTAAATCCTTTACCCTCTTGTTGTATTGCTACTCCTGTTACATCTCAGCTCCAGATTACTCCTGCCATCCACTATTTCTAGTCCTACTCTTGAAATATTAACTGAAACTAGAGAAAATCTCACAATTGGGCTGACTGGGTACACTACCAATTTGTTATACAAATTCAGCTGAAACTCCATTGCTGCAAAATAGTCCTTTTATTCCCCCCCCCCCATTCACTGCCTATCTCACTCCTTGCAAAAGCTCTACTTTCTTCAAAATCTCAACACTTCCCCTCTGCCCTCTCTCTTATCTGAAGCTTTTTGCCTCTGAAAAATTGAGGCCATTTGATATGGACTCTTCTTTCATCTTCATTTCAAAATCATTTGACATCATTTTCCATTCTCTTTTCCTTTCCTTCAGTCTGTAGCAAAGAGGTGGCCCTTCTCCTTGGCAAGATCAACCCTTCTATGTGTGCACTTGATCCTGTACTCTCCTGTCTTCTCCACAAAATTACATATTCAATCGCTCCTCCTCTTTCTTTAATCTCTAACCTCTCCATATCAAATGGTTCTTTCCTTGCTGCCTTTCAACATGCTATAACCTCTCCATCTTTAAAAAGTCTTTATGAGATCTTACCGTCCTCTCATTAATCTCGTATATTGTTCCTCCTTTTCTCTATCAAGCTCCTTGAAAAAATTACCTCCATGTTGCCTTTAATTTCTTTCCTGTTCCTCATTCCTCAACCCTTTTCAATCTGGTTTTTCATTCATCTGAAACTGCTTTCTTCAAAGTTAGCAGTGGTCTCTTATCATGAAATCTGATGGTCCTTTCACAACTCTAATCTTTCTTGATGGACAGGCTGTATTGATCACTCTCTCCTCTTGGATAGTCTTTTCTCTCCAGATTTTCATGACTTATTTCTCCTGGTTCCCTCCTGCTTGTTTGCTCATTCATTCTCCATTTCTTCAGGCTTATATACATCATGCTCCATAATTGTGCACTGCCCAGAATCCTTTTTTCTTCTCCACAGTAGCCATGGATTTAATGATCATCTCAATACAGATATCTATATCTCTACTTAAACATATGCATACACATAAATAATATGTACATGTATATACATACACACAGATATATGCAGATTTATATAGACACATATAGATAGATGTACATATATGTATATACACATATACATGCAGAGAGAGAGTCCTTTTCCTTTAAAATGAAGCTCAAATATAACCTAAATAAAGCCTTTCCTGATCCTCCAACTATTTTCTCTTCCTAGATCTTCACCCCTAAAAGACCAATTAATTGCATACTGGACACTTTATACTACATGTCCCAGAGATGTTGTAAACTCAGAATATATAAAACTGAACTTTTGATCTTTTTCCCCAATCTGCCTTTTTCCAGACTTCCATATTTCTGGTAAAGGCATCTCCCAGTATCTCAGGCTTGTGATCTCAGCATTATCCTTCACTCCTCACCCCACATACCCAGTTTGCTGCCTCTATCTTCATACTATCTCTCACATCTGATCTCTTCTCTCCATTCCCACAGACATCACCTTAATTCAGGGCCTCATTGCTTCTAGTCTAGATTATTGTTACAGTCTTTTCATTGATCTTCCTATCTTAAGCCTCTTACCATTTCAGTCCATCTTATACATGGCTCCAAAAGAACAGATCTGATCATGTCATTGTACTACTTAACTAAATCTAATTATTTCCTATTGCTTCTAGAATAAAACTTGTAAAGCTCTACACAAAATGCTACCAACCTTTATTTCCAGCTTCAGTGGACATTGTGTTCCTCCTGTCTCCTGCCAAACTAGAGTTCCCACTTTCCCATTTCTCATTCATTCCTTATATACTGGACTTCATCTCCTATCCTCATGTCTTTGTACTGGTTGTTCTTTAGACCTAGAATGAATTCCCTTCTTAAGTCCACTCCACAGAGTCCCTCTCTTCCTTTGAAATGAAGTTTCTCAGTGAAACTCTTCATTTGTCCTCTCTTAATTCTTTTCTTCCCAAACTATATTATATTTTACCTCTTTGTATATATATTATGTATCCAATCTATTCTTATATGTGTTTTAATTTGTGGTTGTCTCCATTAGAATGTAAACTCATTGTGAGTATGGATTATTTCACTCTTGTACTTGAATCCTTAGTTCCTAGAATAGGACAATAATAAATTAATAAATACTTGTTGATTGATTGAATATTCTTGACAGGTGGTCATCCAGTTTCCACATGAAGACCTCCTGGATCAGAGTGATTTCATTCTTGTTACGCTCTGCCTCTCATCCTTTCTTCAAATTAGCTATTCATGTTTTTCTTTGACTGTCAACATTCATAGACAGAGATGCAATTATTTATGTCAGGGAAAGACTCTTGGGGAAAGTGACAGACAAAGCTTCTGGCATCTTCCAGCCACAACAAATCCCTCCACAGCCCCATATGGTGCCTCACAGCCTTTAGACCAAGAGTTGTCCAGGATACAGGATGAAGAGTTTCAAATTGGACAGGGAAAGCAGACAACAATTTATCTCCAAAGCTATGGGTCCACTATTGGGTCAGACAGAAAACTAGGTCCTGGTCCTAGTAGTCTTGTTCTACAAATCAAATTAATAGGAAAAACTTTGAAACACCACCAATGTCATGATATCTGGTTAGCTCAGAACATATTCTCTGGATTTCTTTCTTCTATGGGGGAGGGGAATGATGAGTATGGGTGTGTCCCTGCTTTGTTTGTATTAAGAGGAGTCTGCAGGTGAAGTTTGTTGTAACACAGAAGAGAAAGGTAGGCAGATGAATATTTATGCTTAGGGTCCATGGAAAAGATGTAGTCACATGTCTGCTCACTCCAATGAAGAAACCAGAGTTTTCCTCTACTATACCTAGGGAATTATACATAGCAGGATCTTAAAAATATTTGTTGAGTTAAAATGAATTAGTAAATTGCTGAATGTATGAGTCTGTTAAATTGTTTTTTATATTGTGTGCACCAATTGCAGTGCCTTGTACATAATAGGTGATAAAAGAGGAAGTAAAACGTTAAGAAAACCAGGAGACAGAGCTTTGGATCCTGGCTGTACTACTCACTACCTGTGTAGTCTTGAGCAAATTACTATTTGAATCTCAGTTTCTCTCTCTGTAAAATGCAGGAGTTGGACTAAATGGTTTCTAACTCTAAACCTATGATCCTATGTGATCTTTTCTGAGCCCCAATTTCTTTCAGTTTCTTCATCTGTTAAAATGTTAAAATGAGGCAATTGAATGTGATGATGTTTAAAATCCTTTATGAATCCCAATCAATGATCTTTGTAAATTTTTTTTTTGGTTGAATGAATGAATGAATGAATGAGGCTGCTAGGCTCATCTAATTGGTACAGGACAGTCCACCTATCACACTTGACACAGAGGCATAGATAAAAGCATGTGGATGGACTGGGGTCTCCTGCCAGTTGCTTTTTCCATCATCAGCTGGGAGATAATGATAATTGCTTTAAGGTTTACAAAGTGTTTTATGTACATTATCTATTTTATTTTGACAACAACCGTTGGAGGTAAGTACAACAGGTGTTATTATCTCATAAGGTCAGAACTCTAGAACTGGAAGGGATCATTAAAGCCAGTTTTCTCCTTTTATAGTAGAGGAAACTAAGGGCAGACAAGATAAATACCTTGCCCATGGTCACAAAGCTAAGGTGTTAAAGGCAGGATCCAAATTGAGCCTCCTCTGACTCTGAGTCTAGGATTCTTTACATTATAGGACATTGCCTGGGATGTTCCACAAGGCAGTCCCAAGCTGTGGAGAGACCGGACTTGCTTCTCTAAAATAATATTTCCCAAGACTCCTTCCCTTTGGCTAAGTCCTCCCATCCATTAAGTCAGATCCTAAGAAATGGTGTTCCATGGACATGCACCTTCCAGGTAGGAAAGTCTAAGCATCTGTAGGACTCCTGGGATTTAGCTTCTTGGAGTTCCAAAATCCCAGTTTGTGCATCTTGTCCAGAGGGAGAATGCAAGCCAGGGGATTTCCAGAGTGTGAGGTGCCACTGAGTGGTGAAATAAGGCATTGCACTAGAGATGTGCCCTTCAGTTGAAAGATTGCATAGATACTTTGTTACCCATCATTCCACAGGAAAAAGTTACCCAAAGACACATAGCAAGATACAGTTAGAGCTCAGGGTATCTCACGAGAACAACTAAGAGTAGGAGTAAGAGGACCTAAGTTTGAAACTCATTCCTGCCTGCCACTTACCAGCAGTGTGACACTGGGAACATCATTTTACCTCTCAAGTTCTTCATCTATAAAATGAGAATGACCTCTACATAATCCTATGAGACATTTTGTCTTCATCTTTCTGAACCCTAAGCACCTTGCCCATCCTATAATTTCTTTAGAGCAGAGATTTTCAACCTAGAATCCATGAATTTGTTTTAAAAATATTTTCATGATCGCATTCCAACATAGTTTCCTTTGCAATCTGATGGATTTTCTTTTTATGAATTTTAAAAGATTATGTTGAGAAAGAATACATATATTTCACCAATCTATGAAAGGGATCCGTAACTTAATAAAGGATTATGAACCCCTGCATTGGGGTATATAAATTCTTATGTAAGTGGTGTCTACAATGATCAGTATGTGGTTAAGTTTAGGTCCAACTCATGATTCTTTTCAACAATTCAGGCCAGTTTAAATAATCTTGTGATGAAGAGAGCCATCTACACTCAGAGAGAGGACTGTGGGAACTGAGTGTGGACCACAACATAGAATTTTCACTATTTTTTGTTGTTTGCTTGCATTTTGTTTTCTTTCTCATTTTTTTCTTTTTGATCTGATTTTTTTTTGTGCAGCATGATAATTATAGAAATATGTATAGAAAAACTGCACAGTTTAAACATATATTGGATTGCTTGCCATTTAGGGAAGAGAATGGCGGAAACGGGGATTTGGAACACAAGATTTTGCAATAGTCAATGTTGAAAAAATTATCTATATGTGTGGGTTGAAAATAAAAAGCTTTAATAAAAAATAAATTTAGGTCCAATTAAACTTTATCCCTGAAGGTTAGGAAGTGGCTGGGAAAGCAGAGAAGCTTAGAATGGAAGAATTTACCTCAAGTTGAAAGCTTCTCCATAATTCTCTTACAAATAGTTATCCAGACTCTCTGGCCATCCCCGAAATCTAACAGAAACTCATTGACTGATCAGGTGACCCAGTCAAATTGTGAATAGTTCTTAGTTCTCTGTCTTTAGTCATTGTCATTTTAGTTTCATTGTTAAAATTCTTCTTTAAACTGTTGAAATCTAAATATTTGTGGCAGCCCTTTAGTAGTGGCAAGAAACTGGAAACTGGAAATTGAGTGGATGCCCAACAGCTGGAGAATGGTTGAATAAGTTATGATATATGAGTGCTATGGAATATAGTGTTCTATAAGAAATGATCAGCAGGATGATTTCAGAGAGACCTGAGAGACTTACATGGACTGATGCTAAGTGAAATGAGCAGAACCAGGAGATCGTTGTAAACAGCAATGTCAATATTATAGGATGATCAATTCTGATGGATGTGGCTCTTTCCAACAATGAGATGATAGATGACAGTTTCACTAATCTTGTGATGAAGAGCCATCTACAGAGAGCGAACTGTGGGGACTGAATGAGGATCACAACATAACATTCTCACTCTTTTTGTTGTTATTCACTTACATTTGTTTCTTAGTCATTTTCTTTCCTTTTTGATCTGATTGTATAAATATGTTTAAATATATTGGATTTAACATATATTTTAACATGTATAACATACAATGGATTGCTTGCCATCTAGGGGAGGGGGTGGGAGAAGGAGGAGAAAATCTGAAACACAAAGTTATGCAAGGATCAATGTTGAAAAATTACCCTGCGTATGTTTTGAAAAGAAAAAGCTTTAATTAAAAAAAACTGTTGAAATCTGCCTCCCTATAATTTGTACTCCTTGGTCCAAAGCTGGCTCTCTGGTGCCATGAAAACTGTCTACTCCTCCCAGAAGACAGATAGCTCTTCAACAAGCCTAGAGCTAGCATCCCTTTCTTTGTCCAGATATCTTTCCCCATGTAGAATGGCTTCCAAATCCTTTGTCACCCTGCTATCTTACACGGAGGTTTGCACTTAGTGGGCATTTAATAAATGTATATTGAATTTAATTGAATTGATTTACATGTAGCAGTACTCAAGAAATGTTGGTTGAACAGCTAGTCCTTCTTTCATTCATTCATCTATCTATCTATTTATTTGTTTATTTATTTATTTATTAACCAACTCTTGGTGTGTGAGTGAGTGTGTGTGTGTGTGTGTGTGTGTGTGTGTGTGTGTGTATCTTTTCAGTTTCTATCCTAGCCTCCTTCTCTTTTCTAGCTTTGCTTTTTTCCCTTGATGTTCTCCTCCATTCTCATGGCATCAATAATCACATCTATGCAGAGACCAAACCAAATTTATGCACCTAGCCTTGAAATCCAGATCTTTAATGTTTAATGCCTGCTGGAGATTTTCTGTATGTCCTGCTAGTATTGCATGTTCAATGGATCTAAAATTGAACTCATCATTTTCTCTTACTAACCTATTTCTCCTCTCCTGCCCTCATCTTCCTTTTCCCCTTCTCCCTTCATCTGTCTACATGGACAGTCATACTCTCATATGTGAGTGGTCTGTCCAAAGGAAAATGAATTTTTAATGCTTATACTTCACAAAGTACTTTGAGGTTTAGGAGCTAGATTTCCCTCTCCCCTCCACTTATTTATTTTATTATTTCCCTCCCCCCACCAAAATACTGGGAAAATTAACTCTTTTTATCTCCTGTAGTTTTTTCATTTATGATTTCTTGAAATGCAGCTCTGAAAAACCAGCTTTGATGAAGCTCATTGTGATTTAAATGGAGGTATTTGACTATATCTTTAAATCCAAATTACTCTGGGTTTCACTGATTGGCCAGATAGGTCCTAACCCAAACTTCATTGGCTCCTTGTTTGGGTTTTGATGACTCAGTGTGAGTGTAAATAGCAAATGGTGTTTCTGTTTTGGCCAGAAACTTTGAGGGTCTTCTTTTCCCAGACTGATTTTTCTGTGAAGGCAAACCAGATCATTTTTGGCCTCAATTCTTATTTAGCCATTAATTATTGAATGGATTTTGTCTCAGTCAAACTGAGACCTGGGAAAAACCTTAGCTTAAAAAGGTCAAGTCCCCCACTACATTCAGGAGTTTGCTTTTGGATTCTGATGACTCTAGAGGAGAAGGTGAGGCTGGTGACTGCACAGCTCTGCCTCACTTAAATCCAGGTCACTTGCAAGTCAACACATCACCCTTCTGATGACATTGGTCCTCTTTGAGAACTAATCACCCTTCTCCTCTCAATTTATTTGATTCTGTTTGATTCAATGTAATTTCGTTCAAATTCTATAAGACATTGGCTATTTACTGTTCTTCGTAGAACTCTGCCTCCCAATCAATCTTCTGCAACAATGTGGGCTGTTTTCATGATAGTTTTTTTGTAAATTTTTACCATGAGCACTGCATACTGCATATGAAATGACCAAATGTCCCATGAAATGATATGTCTTCTTGTTTTTGAGTTCACTACAAAACCAATTTTGTCTCTCCACTTACTTGTCCAAGAAGAATCTGTGAGTGACTATACCCAAGAGCTTTGGGAGAGGTGGTGCCTCCCAGACCACTGGTTCTGATTCCAGCCCAACGACCATCAACCAGGGGAGTAAGCCTTTTGGAGAAGGGGCCAGCCATCAACTACCAGTTGTGGAGCAGGCAAGCCAACCTACCTGAAACAGCCGGACATCCTGAGGGAGAGACAGAAGGAGGTGTGCACTGGTCATGTTAAGTCACCTGAATCACCTCAATAATGGCCCCTCTTTAGACCCTGAATGAGACAGTTTAGAACTTTCAATCCAAAAGCTTTGGGAATAGCATTGCTTCTGGCTCAGCCCCAATAGCCTTCATCTAAGGAAACAATCTCTGAGGAAATGTGGTCTGGCAATTGCTGTCATGGCACCAGAAAACTCAGAAAACAAATTTCTTGCCACCATAGTCTGGTATTGTCAAAACAGCCAATATCAGAAGCTGCTATCATTTTATCTGTGGAAATGACATCAAAAAAGAAATATTTATATGTGCTTTGCCACTTCACTCTAAAGACTAAGAGATTTTTCCATGTGATTGGCAGCAGAAACCTTCCATATATATTGTCTTCCCTTGAGAGCAAGGGCAGTCTTTGCATTTCTATTTGTGTCCCCATCGTTTAGAACAGGACTTTGTATAGTATCAGAGCATAATAAATGTCTTTCCTCCTTCCCTCTTTTCCTCCCTCCTTCTCTCCTTCCCTTCCTCCCCTTCCTTCCCTCCCTTCCCTCCCTTCCCTCCCTCCCTCCCTCCTTCCCTCCCTCTCCTTCCTTCCCTCCCTCCCCTTCCTTCCTTCCTCCCTCCCTCCCTCTTTCCCTTCCTCCCTTCCTTCCTTCTATTTTAGAATAGCTTAGAATAGCTGGTCCTAAGTTGCATCAGTATTAATGATTAGGAGTGGGGATATTGCAGAACAATTCAGGGAAATTGAGGTAGAACAATTAGGGAAACTGAGGTAGAATAATCAAAGAAAATTGTGGTATAACACTTCCTTCTTCCTTCTTTCTTTTCTCCCTTCCTTTTAGCTGTGATCTTCTTTCTTCTGATTTTTTTAGGTCCAAAATGTATTTAGTCTCTCAGTACCATGTCCACTTATTGCACTGGACAACAATCTTATATCCAGAGGATCAATAGCTAAGTTAAAATTTCCAGACAGTGTAAAACTGGGTGACCTTTAGTGCCTTCTCTGCCCTTCACCACTCTGCCACTAGTGGTGTAGAAGCAGAAGTACAGGACAGAGGGCCATTTTACATTTTCTTTGTTTCATGGGTTGTCATGGCCAAAGATCACTGGTCAAATAGCCAACCTGCCGTAGAACAGCTTCTTTGTGCTTGGCTAGGCTGGTCCTTAGAAAGCAGATTCAGTTTTTGCCGGGGCCATACCTGATGCCTTTCCAAGGAAAGAAAATGGGCCAGAATTGTTTTTCCTCTGGCATAGCCTGCAGGAATCCCATGTCACCTCACTGTCATGATACATTGGAAGAAGAAGTCCAACTGTGAGGGCTTTGAGGGGCTGATTCCTAAACTAAACTTAAGGAAAGGGAAAAAAAAATAACTTAGACTTTATTAGGGGGATAAGGACTATATTTGTCATTTTAGTCATAGAGCAAAATCCTAGAGGAACAAAATCCCTGTACCAAGGAGGTCCATACTGTCTCTACGATTTATAATCTTAGGGACTTGCCTAGAGCAGAGGTGGTAAATTTGTGGCAACACTCCCCACCGCAGTTCACAAGAGATTAAAATGAAATTGGGAAATCGTTAACAAAATAAATAAATCTATGGGCTAGTAAAACAAAAGGCATCATTAAACTTTTTTAAACAAAATTAAAATATATCAAAGAATTTCCCTACAGCTATTTAAAAAATAATGAGGAATTTGGAACAGATAACGCTTGAGGTACCTACTTGATTCTGGTTTCGGTATGGGAAGACGCTGACAATCCCTTCCACACCCACTCCCATCTGACGGAGAATAGGACTGTCTGCTCTACCAAATCCACTGACAGCTTCAGTTTAGATAACGATCAGAGAGAAACTGCCTGCTAGCCTCAGGCTCTTTCTGAGGCTTCATCACAGAATCAACTTTCTTGTTGCTTTGAGTAAGCTTTCCCTAATTGGGGATTGGGATGGGGGGGGGGGGGGGGGGCTCAACTCAGGAATAGAGATACTTTTTTTTAGGGCCCTGAGAGAAAAGAAGAGTTGTTTTTTAAAATCTGTATCGGTTTATTATGCATCCTTTTGTTCTTTGTTCTTTGTTGGGTTAAGTAAAATATGACTTATGTTTGATGTTTTGTTAGACTGGGTGATTTGATTACATGGAGTTGAAGGCCCTTTTTCTTCTTGTTGTCGAGATCTAGATTTGGGCCAAACTCTGATGTTCCCAGGGGAAATCTCAAGTTGAGGATTGAGCTAAAGAGAGATTGAATATGGTCTGTGTAAACCTAAATATTTTGGAAGCCACAGTTTACATAAATCCTGCCACACTTAAAAGATTAGTTCTATCTGTTTTGAGATCTTCTTCTACTGTCCAGTTCACCATAGTGTCTTTCTCCTTTGAATTTATAATCTGTATCACTCATTTGGCACCTAACACATGACCTTACCATGCTACACATCAGTGTTTTTTTCTTCCTAACTAGATTATAAGGTTGTTGTTGTTGTTGTTGCTGTTGTTTTTCCAAACAGAGACAAGATTTTTGATTTCTTAGTATCTTGCAAATTCCCAGTACTTGTGTTAGGAATGGCAGGATGGCTTATCTATCCATCTTGTGGATCACATAGCTCTGTTCATTTTTAAATGATCTGTAACTGCCAAATGTATTGTAATATGGCTGCTTGTTCTAGGATGATCAATGATGGCAAACGTTTTATAATGTGGCCAGCCAATAGGAATTCTAGGTTCTGTATATGACCTTCGAGGTTGTTTACTCTAAGGTACAAAAGAGAGAACCCATTTTGACTGAGTGGGTGACTCAAAGCGGGACTGTAGCTCATTTATACCTGCTGGCAGTCTGTGCTCCCTATGAGATAGAGTTGGCTGGTGAACTCTTAGAGCAGGCTTGGGGCCGGGGAAAGTATCTGAGGTCATCACTCAAGTCTGATAGTTCCCAGGACTTGCAGCTGTTACATCCTTCTTACTACTTGCCATTTGAATGCTTGATAAATCCAGTAAATGTGCTATCAAACAATACTCTATGTGGCAACAGTATTTGTTACTAAATGTTCATTGTGGATGATGATTATAGTATGGTATACTTAGAGCACTTCAATATTTTGATGGGTTCATAAACTCATGGATGTGGGTACCCTACACCCTACTTTCTTAGATCACAATCCATCCTTTAAAAGGCACCCTCTGCTCCCTTTCCTATTACATCATCAGGGCAGAAATGGACACGGACCATACAGAATGGAGGGCCATTTTATATGCTTTGTGGATTGCCCAGTGGCCAACTTTCTGGTGATGAATCTCTATCTACACTTAGCTAGACTGGTCCTGGCACAGTCACTCTGGTCCTAGGGGCATTGTCAAAGCTGTTCCAGTTGATAGAGTCTGCCAGAATTTGAGCTAGGGTTACCTCCAGCCCATGATGAGGCATTTGAAGGTAGGATAACTAGAGAAAATATAGGAACACATGCAGTAAATGAGTAAATTGAATATAATCTATTGTTGAATGAATGGAACAGATAACAAAGAAAAATTACTCCACTGATAATTCCCATTTCCCAATTTCATCTCAGAATACATTTTGAGATCAGATACATTTGGATGTATTGTTTGTGTTAAAATTATCTATGTACACATTGTATCCTCCAGTTAGACTGTAACCCTCACAAGGGCAGGGACAATGTCTAATCTAACCTCTGTATATTCTGAAGTTCTTTAGCACACAAGAGACGCTTAATAAGTGTCGGCTGAAAGACAGAATGGGAGAAAATGGTATTGATTGAAGTTTGCCAGAGAAGGTTTTCCTAGTGGGTATAGGAGTTGAGCTGGACCTTGAAGGATATATAGAGGTTTTGGATTAGTAGAGAAAGTGTTGAGCAGGCAAAACATCTTAAACAAAGGTGCAAAAGGTAAGAGTGATCATGATGTGTTGAGGGGACAATAAAGAGAGGTGGTGTGGTATAATGGAATGACCACCAGCTTTGGAATGAGAAAGCTTGGGTTTGTCACTATCCCCTCTCAATGGACTGCACTTTTTTTGTGACAGACATAACCTCCTTAGCCCAGGTGATCTCTAAAATTTCTTGCAACTTTATATCCAATGAAACCAGATTGGCTGAGGCAGAAAGTCCATGCTTGGGAGAAGGTATTTACTTATCTTCAGTAAATTGATCCTGGAAATGGAGAGGATAGTAAGCAAAGTCCATTGGGAATTTGGGTGGGATGAGACCTCAATGAATAGTTAGAGCATTTTCCTTTGAGGATAGAGAAAAGAATAAAAGAATGGATGTGGAGACAGAAAAATAGTGAGACAAAAAGGGGAGTAGATGAGTCTCTCTGGAGTATTTACTGAGAATGGAGATGAGGGAGGGAGGAGGAACTGAGGTTTAATGCGAGCAGAGAAGGTCTGGAATAGCAGCTGTGGGTAATGTTTGGAGAGAGTCAATGAGAGATAAATAATATGATTGCCAGGCAATAGCAAGGGCCAGATTGAAGTTGGACAGCATCAATTTGTCATGGGCCAGGTTTATTCACAATATCATGCTCTTTTTCCAGAAGAGCTTTGCAGTCCAGGAATAGGAGTGGAGAGAAGTAGACAATGGGGTGGATCCAAGCTTGGGGAATATCATGGAAAGGGTAATAGCACTGACATGATTGATCTTGGTCTTGAGCAGTCACAGTAGCTGTGAGGGTTGGGCTTGAATGACTTAGAAAGGAAGGGAGATGAGCAGGTTGAGTGAAGGAAGTGAATAGGATTAAAAATGTTTGTTTTTATTATGAATTTAAACATCAACAGACATGAATATTTTACTATGCAAAGAAATACAGAAAAAAGGATTGTATATAAAACTGTGAATTTCTGTGATATTTTAAAATGCATATTAAATTTACCCAGATACTTCTTTCTCCTTTTATTTTGTAAAACTTAATTTTTTTCATCAATCATATTGTGCTATATTCTCCTCCTCCTCTCCCCCTCTTCCCCTCCCTTCTCCACCTCTTCCTCCTGCTCCTCTTTCTGAATCATCCACCTTTTCCCTCTCTTCCTTCTCTTCACCCTCCTCCTCTTCTTCCTCTTTATTTTCTCCTTACCCTCCTTCTCTTTCTCTTCCTTCTCCTGCCCTCCTCTTCCTTCTCTTCATCCTCTTTTTCTTTTTCCTTCTTCTCCTCCTCTCCCTTCCCCTTTTCTTCCTCCTCTTTTTTCTTCCTCCTCTTTTTCCCTCCCTCCTCCTTCCTGCCTTCTCCCCCTTCTCCTCCCTCTCCTTTCTACCTCCTCCTTTTCCCCCTTCTTCCTGTTTCCTCCTCCTCCTGTTTCTTTTTCATCACTACCAATACCTACTTAAATTTCTTTTACAAAATAAAAATCCCTTCTTGTAGCAAGGAGATGAATGTGTTTGAATGAGGGGAGAAGATTGGGGAAAATGACAAGCACTAAGGCTGCAGACAGTGAATGGTGCCTGGTAATGATGAGATGCTGAGTTTGGACACTCATTGTACTAGAATGAGTCTCTGTGAAGTGTCTCTAGCTTTGAATATAGTATTGATGAAAATGTATAAAAAAAATAAGACAAAATAAGCAAAAAATCCATCAATCCTTTCACCAAAGCAGGTCACGCCTCATCTGTGACTTTGTAAATGAATTCCAGGGAGTTTCCCATGGTACAGAAAGATTAAGCAACCTGCCTAGGTCACACAGCTAGCATCAGAGATGGAACTGGAACCAGATCTTTCCAAAACTAAGAGCATCACTCAACCTGCTTAGCAAAATGCCTCTATAATGATCAATCAGTTACCACTTACCAAGCAATTACTAAGTATCTACTATATGTCAGGCTCTGTGCTAAGTGCTCAGGATATAAATATAAATTGAAATGATTCCTGCCCTAAAGAACTTCATAACCTTTGGGGGGAAAGAGAGGACAACATAAACTAATGTTAATATAAATTATATGTTATAAGATATCATAACTTAAAATATCAAAATAAAAAGAAATCATTTAAATGTGACTTTTTGAGGGGGAAGGCATTAGAAGTTGAGGGAAAACAAGAAAGGCTTGGTGTAGAAGGGGGGTGATACTTGAGTTGATTTTGAATCAGGGGGTCCTTCATCGTTGTTTGTAATATGGACCCCCTTGGACAGTCTGGCAACACTAATATATTTTTTATATAATCGGTTTCCTTTGTAATTCTGTGTCATTCATTTAATTAAAAGCATTATTTGGCTAATTTATCAAAGTCACATAAGTGGTCATTGTCAGAGGTAAAATTTGAACTCGCACCTTCTGATTCCAGAGACTGGGCTCTTTCTACTCTACCTCTGGGCAAGGTATGTCTTTCACCCTAACAACATTCTCTGGAGGGGAATTCATTATGAGACAGATACGTCTCAGATGTTATCGAAGGGGATTTATTTATGGAAGTGTGGAAAGGAGCTCATTTGGGTCCGGCAGCAGAGATTCAAAGGACAGCTTTGGGGGCTCCACTGCGCTCTTGGAGCCAGACAAAAAGATTCTAGCCCTGCCCGGATTAGCTGCCAGCAGAGCCAGAGAGAAGTGCATGGGCAAATCCCGTACAGACACTCAGATAGATTATCCTTTCAGGGCCTGACGTCGTTATTTATTCCAGAGTAATAGGCGCTATTGATTCGCGGGATGGAGAAGCCATTGGCTGCCAAGCACAATCGGAGAGGGATCTGAGGGACTAATGAAGGGGAGCAAGGGAAGGGAAGGGTGGGAGACAGACTGGCGGAAGGGGCCCATCTGCACCCCAGGGCAGTGTGTGGCTTAGAGAGCGGTCAGGGAAAGGAAAGTCGAGGCACCCATAATGAAATTCAGCCCCTGGAAAGCTGGGATAGACGAGCCCATCCCTGTTCTTCCATGGGCAATGGCATCAGATGAATGGGACCATGGGAATCTTCCCATTGCCCTCTCCTTCACTCGGGCTGCCAGGGAGAGACTGGCCACAAGCATCTGTTCCAACACAATTGAGCCCCTATCAGCAGCACATGGTCCCCGAAAGCACATCCTGTGGGGGGAGGAGGAGACTTGGAGCCAGGGCAGTTTGGAGGTGGAGCCTCTGCTCCTCACACTCAAAAGGCTTCGGGCAAGTTACAGAGCCTCTCGCTTCAGTTTCTTCAACGGTAACATGAACGGGTTGGACAGAATGGCCTCTGAGGTCCTTTCTAGCTCTGAATCTGTGATCCCGAGGAGTGCAAAGAATAAAGACAAAGATGGAAGCCATGAAGTTCCCAATTAGAATGGAAGGCCATTGCATGGAGGAAGCATTTTTCTTGGTACTTTAAGCCTTGGTTTCTAGCACAGTGCCTGACATATAGTAGGCTTCTCTCTGCTTATACAGATGTTGCCTTAATTCAGTTTTTCTTTTCTCTTTCCCTCCCTCCCTCCCTCTCTGTCTCTTTCTCGCTATCCCACCTCTTTCTCTGTCTCTCTTTTTCTTTCTCCTTCTCCTTCCCTCCTCCTCTCTCTCTCTCTCTCTCTCTCTCTCTCTCTCTCTCTCTCTCTCTCTCTCTCTCTCTCTCTCTCTCTCTCTCTCTCTCTCTCTCCCTCTCTCTCTCCCTTTCCCTCCCTCCCTCCTTTCTCTCTCTCTTCCTCTCTCCCTCCTCCCTTTCTCTCTCTCTCTCTCTCTCTCTCTCTCTCTCTCTCTCTCTCTCTCTCTCTCTCTTTCTCTCTCTCTCTCCCTCTCTCCCTTTCCCTCCCTCCCTCCTTTCTCTCTCTTCCTCTCTCCCTCCTCCCTTTCTCTCTCTCTCTCTCTCTCTCTCTCTCTCTCTCTCTCTCTCTCTCTCTCTCTCTCTCTCTCTCCCCTCCTCTCTCTCTCTCTCTCCCTGCCCCCTCTCATGGCACTTCATCTATTTTTCCCACACTTTCTACTGGCTATCTCCCATGCCTAGAATACATTCCCTACCTCCACCCAATTACTAGATTCCTTTTCTTCTTTTACAATGTAGCTCAGACATCATATTCTGCACAAAATCTTTGCTGATCTCTTTAACTGGTAGGCCCCTTCTTTACATATATCTTTTATTTAACTACTTTTTATATAGGCATTTGTTATCCTTATAATGTAAACTCCTCATAAATAGTGATCCTTTCATTCTTTATATTTGTATCCATAGTAAGAAGCATAATGCTTAGCACATAGAAAGGACCTAATAAATACTTGCTGGTTAATTGTTGTTTGTTAGAAGAAAAAAAATTTCCATAGACTGTGATAAATAAGGAAACCCAAAAATGGGGCAAAGTGAGTGTAGCTCATATTTTCTTTAAAAATGTATTTTGATAACTGCATTTCAACATAATTTGTTTCTTTTGTAATTCTGTGTCATTCATTTTCATTAATTTAAAAGCATTCTGAGAAGGGATTCATAGATGACATCGGATTACCAAAGGGTCTACAACATAAAAAGGGTTAAGAACTCTCAGACAAATTATAACAATAGCAATAATAATAATTTGTATATTTACCTATTTATATATCACTTTATACATGCATATCACACACATATCACTTTGAAGCTTGCAAAGCAAATGTCATCATTCTATCCTCACAACCTTGGGAATTAGGGACTATTACCTCCATTTTATAGATGGGGAGCACTATGGCAGAGAGAAGTTAAATGAATTGGTCGGAGTGACAAGCTTGTAAGTGTATGAGGTCACATTTGAACTCAGGTCTTTTTTTGATTCCACTGAATAATCTATCCACTGAGAGAGAAAGAAAGTGATACAGGTGTCGGGGGATATGCAAGCATCTACAATGATCATTTTTCTTTAAGAAGAAGAGAATCAGGTCCTGGGAAAAGGCCCTATTGCCTGGGGAATGGGTCCTTTCTGACCTTTGACCGAGGGGCTTATATCTAAAAAAGTAGGGGGAGAAGTGCCATAGAAAAGCACCTGTCATTCCTAGGGGCAGGTGAATGGATAGATAGATGCAGGGAAAGCTGGTTGCTATGAAATGACTGATGGGTGTAGAGAGGCAGAGGCAAGAGATAGATGTCTAGATGGCTGGAGAGATGGATGCAATTAGTCTCACAGAGAGGCAGGCAAATGGATAGATACAGATAGGGACTGCAATTCTCAGTGGATGAATAGTGTTCTAAGCTATTGGAAAGAAGGCATATTTTATAAAATAAGCCATACTTTCTGCACTTTGGGAATGGAAGGGACAGCTTCTAAGGGTCCCCCCTCTTCTGATCCCATTTGCTCTGGATACCCAGGTTTTCTTCATCAGGCTAAAAGAAACCCAGCTCTGCCCGAGGGGAGGAAGGAAGAGCCGTTACTTAGCGACATTGTGGTTAAATCTCTGATCGAAGAGGACAATTTCATTTCTGTCACCTCTGGGGCAATCCACTAGGGAGTGCAGTAGAGAGGTTCTGCTTGGGATTCTCAATCTTTGGAGAGGGAGGGGGGCAAAGTCGGGGTTCTAGGATAGATCTGGAAAGAGCACGTGGTTGCTGGAAACCATGTTCTAGCCCAAGTTCTCGGGCGACAAGAGCTGGGGTCTCTGCAGCAGCTCCTGGCTTCATTATCTGCCTCCCACCTGGGTACTGCATTTACAGCAATAAATGCTTTCCTTCCATTCTTTAAAACACTGCTCCGAAGCCCTGTACCACGTTCCTCTTATTGTAGGACATTGTTTTCCCCTTTCTCCCCTCCCCTGGAAATCCACTTATACTCTATATATTTTGTACTTCTCTGTATTTGTGTTTTGCCCACCTTACTTCCCACCCTTCCTCAGACTGTAAGCTTCTTGCAGTCAGGGACTGTTTCATTTTTCTGTTGTATTCCAGGGCTAGCACAGTGTCCAGCACACAGCAAATACTTAAAATGAATGCATGAATCTGTAAAGTGGTCCACCTCCCTTTCTCTATCTGCAAAGTGGGCAACCGCTGTTGGAAGAACAGATGAATGGAAGAATGGATATTGTTTCTGAAATGCTTTGAGATCACTGGAGAATTAACAGGGTCCGACTCCTTGTCATTATCATGAATAGAAAGCTCTGTCTGTGGCCCAGCTCAGCCCAGTCCAGCTGCTCTAGCAGATGCCTGCCCCTTTGAGAGTCTCATTCTATCAGACATTGCCTTCCAGCCCTCCTCCTCAATTCTTAATGAAGATTCTTTCTGGAAATGGCATTTCTGGAGAATTTGAGAACTAATCTATGCACTGCCAGCTCACCTCATCCCCCAGGGACGGTGCACCAAGTAACAAGTCAGCCAAGGTTGGGGATGGGATGTTAAGTCCTTCACCAAGTGCCTCAGGAATCAGAGCAAAGCAGATGCTAAATCTGGATCACAGGCTGTCCATCCCATTAGTTAGTGGGGACAGCAATTGGGTGGGGGAGGAAATGACTTCGCTTGCTCACCTTACCCTGGGTCTAGGGAGAGCCAGAACTGAGACCCTTACCATTCCTGCCTCAGAAGCATCTGGTAAGAGTGGGGAGTCCCTGGACAGCTCCCGTCTGAGAATATGAGTCTGTTGGATAAGGTTCTTCTCCCATTGAGGGCAGGTATAGCTAATGGACTGACCTTCTCTTTCTGAGCAGTATTCTGGTTTCCTGCTTCATTGGGCTATTGTGATAACATGAGGTCTTTGTGGACCCACTCAAATGCTGCCTCCCCTGATTCCTGATGATTTCATTGCACTTCAGCCTTTTCTGGTGCACACATCATGTCCTAATTTGTGCTATGTTTATTTAAATAATATTTTATTACCCCCTTCCTTTCTTCTAGATTCTCCTATCACCCAAGTCATGTGGGGATAGGGACAGGGACTGCCAGGATGGGTTAGAGGGAAGACATAAGCCCCGTTCTCTTGCTCTGGGGCCATTTCTCTATCCACTACCCCCACAATTACTTCCCTATTCAGTGAGGTAAAAGCTGAATTAATTTTTTTTCCTGAGGCAATTGGGGTTAAGTGACTTGCCCAGGGTCACACAGCAAGGCTAGGAAGTATTAAATATCTGAAGTCAGATTTGAACTCAGGTCCTCCTGACTTCAGGGCTGGTGCTCTATCCATTACATAATCAACTAGCTGCCCCTTAAATTTTTTAAGAGTAGGGATCATTTCTAATCTAACTTTGTATCTTGCAAAGAGTATAGCATTGGGCTATCTAGCTACAAAGCTCAAGAGTTAGAGCAGGGAAATGAGTTCAGATCTTGCTGTAGCCTGTTCAACAAAATAGGTGACTGGATGGCTCAGTGGAGAAAGATTGGGTTTGAAGTGAGGAAGGCCTGAATTCAAATTTGACCTCAGAAACTTAGTAGCTGTGTGACCTTGGGCAAGTTAATTAACTTGTTTGCCTCAATTCCTCATCTGTTTGCCTCAATTCCTCAACTGGAGAAGGAAATGACAACCCACTTCAGTATCTGCTGATCCAAATGGGGTCAGACATGACTGAATAAATAAGGACTTTCTAGTATCTTTTCCCATTGAAATCAACAGTATTTCAGAAACAAGGTCTTATTGATCCTCCTAATATTCAGTTAGGTAGGTGCTGAACCAGATGAACTTTAAGATTTTTTAATCCTATAAGATGTGTCTGTTGCAATGAATCCACTCTTCTTTTGTTGACCTTTTGATCAATCCACAGCTCTACAGCGCTTCCTCCAGAGGGTAAGGCATCGGAACAATTTGATCACCTTATAAAGGTTTCATGGGAGAAGATTGAGGTGAAGTTTTGGATTATCTGTGGAGTTCACTGACCCCCATTCGCTCTCTCCCTCCCGACTTCCCTCCCTCTCTCTGACTATGTACAGGATGAGCTAGTTACCAAGGAGACACCGCTCCATGCTTCTGATAGGACCAGGCTGAAGGCCGAGTCCACACTATGGTGGTAAGAGATAGAAGGTGACCCTAGGGAGGGTAGGATTCTGCTTGTCATCCCAGCCATGTGTCTGGGTTGGGCTTGGGCTTGTGAGAGTGTGGAATCTGCTTGGAAAGACTTAGCCTGTTTCCGAGAAGATTAAATGTTCTGTCTCCTGCTTCAGCATGGTTCTGGAAAGATGAACAAAGCCCCTGTTTGGAGCAGAGAAGTGGATTTTCTGCTTGGCTGCATCAGACTAGCCGTGTGGGTCTGTGTGATGTGTTAGACTTCGGAGGGGGCCTTGGCAGGCTGAGGGAAGCTCCTGGCCCCAGGAGGATGGCCCCTTCCCAGAGAGGCTGCTGGTTCAGGAGGGGCGCAGGAAGGTCATAATTGGGAGCCCTCCATTCCCCTTCCTCCGGCATTCAGCAGAACACAATCAGGGACATATTCCTCCAGGGAGGGAGGCTCTCTAGAATGGGAAGAGCCAGTTCTCCTGGGCAGCTATAAACACAAAACTTACAGAGGATGGCTTATATATTTAATGCTGGGTTCAATTTTTGGCTAACTGAGTTCATCTCTTTCTACCCATGTTAAAGGTGTGCTAAATGTTTTTGAAGGAGCAGAATTCAGCTCTCTCACCCCTACCTGACAGGTGACCCTCACCTGACAGTTGCTAACTATGTCCTTTCAAGAGTAGTGATGAGAATGTCAAACTCAGCTCTTCCTCTGATTTGGAGTGGCCATCCTACATTTGATCCTATCAAAACACCCAGTCTGAGAAAAGGCAGCATGATCTCAGACTTATTGGCCTCTACTTGTGGACTGTAATGGGGCCAGGAATAATTCTATGCATGTAGCCAGCCCCATTCACAATGGATACAGGAAGACCTCGTTATAAAGAAACTTGATGTTTGGACATTTGCTGTTACTTTTATTCCTTATCCAAATCAGAAACCTGACGGGATCACTTGAGACTGCCTGGACGCTTACTTTGCTGAGATTTCTGGTCCTCTTGGCAGTCGGTGGGTTTCAGCAAATGGACTGTCCGCTTACTTTGGGGTTTTGTTGTCAGAGCCAGCCTCCAAGAAATGTCGGACAGCATTGTAATTTAATGCCATGTGAGGTCTAGCTCATCTGCTCTTGAATTTCTAAGTGTGGCCACATTTTGAATTGTTCAATTTTTGTGTTTCCCAGTCCCCTCATCTCCAATTAGCCTACTCCTTCCTAAAGAGATAACAGCTTCTCAAAGCACTAGGAGGTAAAAGCCAGTATAAAGAGAAACTTAAGAGGCAGAAGAGATTAGCTTTCTTTAGTTCTTCCAGGTGTGCCAGTTCTGGGCCTCAGCTTCCCCTTTTGTAAAACGAGGGTTTTGGAAGAGAAAGTTTGACACTAAGCTCTCAGTTCCCTTCTCCAACACTCACGTCTAGGCAGAAGTACCTTAATGAAAACCTTTCCAAAGCCTATTATACACTGTGTTGCTTTTTTTTCTTGCTTTAGACTTGTAATTCAAACAAACTGTTGCAAATATAAAAATAGCTGTACCTATTAGCGATTCACATTCTATTATTTATCTTGAGTATCATTATTATAATATCAGAAAATTGCAGCTCTCTTTTAAATAGGTGATTTTAAAAGGTTTACTGCATTTCTAAGGGTGATTTTATTATATCTCGGGGCACTGTATTCTCCTCTCCTTCTTCCTCTCAGATTTCTGCAATTTAATGAGAGGTAATGGCAACTTTCACTATGAAGACTTATTATTAAAATATTCTATGCCCCAGAAAGCTGGTCCAGAGCATCCCCAAATGTTGACTAGAAAAATCTGCTGTGAGGTTTCTTTTTTTTTTTAAATCAGAGTTTCCAGAGTTGGATTCCTATTTGCTTATCTCCTCCGAGGAAAAACTCTATAATTTCATTGCCCAGACCAATTCTTTGTTCATAGGAGGTACTTAACAAATATTGAACTGAATTGAATTACAAGCTCATGAACTACTCATTTCATACCTTACCCTTTCCTTGGACTGAACCCCAGCCTCCCAGAGGAGCACGTGTTAGCCTGGACCCAGACTGTTTGTTTGTGCTTGGGGGGGCCAGTTGGCACCCTGAAATTTGTTGGCATGCCTACTTGGTCAAAAATTATAGATTATTAGAGTTTGAAGGGAGTTTTTTTTTTAAACCAGAGTTGGGTTCCTATTTGCTGAGCAAAAACTATAAATTCATTGCCCAAACCAATCCCTTGTTCATAAGGGGTGCTTAGCAAATATTGAATTGAATTGAATTACAAGCTCATGAACTTCCCACTCCATCCGTCCCATATCCTCTCCATAACTGAGCCAGGTCCAGAACCCAAGGCTGGCGAATGACCTACATGAGTGTACCATCCCTTCTTCTCTATTCCTTCGCTTGACTTCATGGTAAAGAATTATAGAGAAAATGACAATCTGTGACCCTTCAGATGGGGCGCAAGGTGCTGTGTAACACAAAGTGGGTGACAGAATTCCAACGTTATCTATCACCCCAGAGGAATTTCACCAGCTCAGTGCTAATATCCAGCATATAGTTTATTGGCATAAATTCTCTGAGGGAGGGGCTGGAAGACTTAGCAGATTAAAATTGTAACATTTTCATCAAGAACCCTATCCTCCCCACTCTCATGGCCACTGCCCCTCCTCCGCCAGCACCACCCCCGCCAGAAGGTGCCCTCCGTTCCAGGGAGTTAGGGCGGGCAACGAAGAAACAGCACAGGCCAAACCAGCAGGCACATGGTACATCATAATGAGGCAAGCAACCACCTGGGAGCCATCTTTGCTAAGGCAAAATCATAACAAACAAGAAAGATTACAACACAGACTGGTACAGATGAGCTAGGGCTGTCGTGGCTGTTTGGGGAGGGAGGGAGAAATTCCCCTTTCTGTTTTCTCAGAAAACATGCAAAGAAAGGATTCACAAACAACTCTGTTTACAAAAATATCGGTCACTTCCCTTTCCCTTTTCAAAGATGGCTACCCTGCTGTCCATTCCGTGACTCTGAGGGAACACTGCAGTATCTAGTGGGGGTGGAGAGAGAAACAGGCAGAGGGAGAGAGATTCAGGTCCACAAAGGTTGTTAGTCTTTCTTTATTGACGGGAATTAAAGTGCATATAACTGAAGGCAAAGTCCAAGGCCTAGAAAAAGATAGGAGGCCTGAGAGGGAGACTCAGAGATTCTGATGGCGGCAGAGGGGTATCCACCAAGAAAGGCCACTTGAGCTGCAGAGGGAGTGGGAGAGAAAAAAAAAACAAGAAAGAGAGAAAAAGGGAGGGATGGAGGAGGAGGAGGGGAGGAAGAAGAGAAATGCCAATTCAGACAGAGGTTAACAAGAACTAATTTATTTCCCAGGGAGGAAGAGGATCACTGAGTTAATGACAGGATCATTTTTCTGCAAGAGAATTGTGACTCTTCAGTTAGAAGCTTGGCCCAGTGCACAGCTCGTGGACAGAGATCCCCATGAGAACAAACAAAAGTGTGTGTGTGGGTGTGTGGGTGTGTGGGTGTGAAGTGGGCTCCCCAGCATGGCCAGTGGCTTCCCCAGGAGAAGGATGCTTCACTGTTCTGTAGGGGAGCATTATCAGACTAATGAGAAGGCTGAAGTAGAGCATCCTGGAGAGGGAGGATCCCTCTGGAATCCCCACCGATGGCTCTGACTTTATTTGGCCCCGTCCCGCCCCACCCTTGTGCTCCCTTTGGGACCCTGGATGTCCTCCACTCACCCACACAAGCAGTGCCGTCCTCGTTGGGCTCATAGCCCCGGCTGCACCTTTTGTTGGTTCGACATCGGTAACTTCCGTAGGTGTTGACACAGATTGGCTTGTCTCGGGGACACACGAATGGGAACTGGATGCACTCATCAGTGTCTGAAAAATAAGGCCATTCACTCAGAGGTCCAGATATGGGCTAGATGAAGGAACCAGTGAATGGCACTTTCTCCCTGCCAATCATTCTAATGGAAAAACTGCATGGGAAGACTTGCATGAGGCACCCTGGCTGCCAGGACTCCATTGTAAGACCATGGTTACCATGTCTTGTGCTTACCATACTCAGGGTGCTCCTAGTTAGAGGCAGAAGACCTGGTGACCAATCACAGCTCTGCCACTTATTACTGGTATGAATTTTGGCCTTTCTGGGACACATTTTCTTTAATTATAAATTGAGGGAGCTAGCCTGGATGGTCCCTTCCAGTTCTAAGCCTGTGAGAGTCCTCGTGACCAGCAGGCTAAGGCCAGTCATTTCCTGATGCATGATGATGATACAACACTATCAAACTATTGGACCAGATCATGACATCCATCCCTCGCTAATTCCTCTTTATATGGTGATCTTTCCTCCTTGCTCCCAAAAGTTTTTCAAAGCACTTTGCCTAGATCCTTCCACTGCATTTGACTTTTGCTGCTGTTCAGCTTCATTGGACACTATGACCCCATTGGGGTTTTCTTGGCAAAAAAGCTGTCCATTTCCTTTTCCAGCTCATTTTACAGATAAGAAAACTGAGGTAGATAGAATTAAGTGATTTCTATAGGGTCACACAACTAGTGAGTCTCTCTTACAGGGGTTATTTAAATATATTTATTTAAAATGTACATGTTGTCCTCTCCCTTCTACTGCTGAGTTGTAAGCTCATTGAGAAAAAGGTCTGTTTCATAGACGTGTTTGTACCCCACAGAAAGTCCTTCACGTACATTTGCTTGGTTTGAATTGAATACTAAGATGTGCTTCAGTTAGGGAATTTTTTTTTTTTTGTCATGGCATTTCCTCCCATTCCCTCCTCAAGGTCCTTCCAACCTTTCCAAGCCTTCTAGTTGAGGCCTGTGGTCACTCTCTTTTCCCAGTCCTCTGACCCATTAACCCTCTGGCTCTGTGAGCAACTCACCCATGCACCTTCCATTGTCTTGCTGGGAGAATCCTTGGCCGCACTGCATGGTGGGAGGAAGTGGAGACACCAGTGAGCCTCGATGTCCCTGTCCCAGGCCCTCAATGGTCACAGCACCAAAGCAGCTGCCATCCAGACCCCAGATCAAGTGGAAGCTGAGCTCAGGTCGGTGCCTGAAGGCAGCCTCTTCCCTCATTCCCAGGTCTTTGCTCCCTCGTACTTAGACCAAAAGGGATTCGGGAGTCCAACTGTTGATACCTCAAGCTCCTGCTCTTTCCCCTTCTCCATAGTGGAATCTATGAGCCAGAATTAGGACACCCAACTTTTAGGCCTTCCTCTTCCTCCTTTAGCCGCCTCGGCAGCCTGATGTGCTGGGGAGAATTGAAGGAGGGAGGCCCGTGGCTACGAGAGGCCAAGAGGGTTAGAGCTGCTGCCCTTGGACAAGGGAGGAGCTGTTGGCCGGCCCTATATTTCTCTAAGAGGTTTTGCCTCAGTTCTGAAGGTCACAAGAGGTCCCTGCTAGGAAAGCTTGCTTATCCAAGGGCTGAGAAGTCTTGGAAACAAGAATCGAGCATCTCCGCCAGCAATAGGCCTGCCCTTTCCAGATTCCCTTCTATGGGGCTGTGAGTAACGCTTCCTCTAGGGAAGGCAGGACGCTAGGGGGGCCTAGACCCTCTGCCCACCTCCAGTGTTGATGGTTTGAGCGGCCCATCTTCCTCTCGGGGATAGGGGATCTCCAGCACAGAGTTAGTCTCGTTGCTGGCTATCCCTCGGCTCACAACCCTACCATCTGGCCACGTCACCTCCACGCTGCTGGGCTCGTCCTGTCCTGTGGAGTGAGAAAGGGCAGACATGGCAGAGGAGACAACACAGGATTCATTTCCTCCCCCACATCCTTCCACTAGAAAATTGTCTCGGAGAAGGAAGACCTTAAGGATATAGCAACCAGGTCCTAATTTTTTTAAGAACACAGAAAGATGATTCAATCACGCATTTACGAAACACAGACTGAATCCCAGGCTCTGAGAATACAAAAACAAAAATGAGAATCTTGCCCTCAAGGAGGTTCTATTCTATCCAGGATTTTAGGCTTAGGGACTGAGAACTGGGAAGGCCCTCAGAGGCTGTCTAGTCCAAGTTTCTCTCTTTTTTTTTTTTGAGGTCCAGAGAGAAGTAGAGATTTACCTCATAGTCACATGGGTAGTTAAGTATTCAAATTCAGGTTCTCTATTAATCCAGTATCGTTCACTAGGATCTTGTTGCCCCTCTGAGGCCCAGAGATCAGGAACTAAGGAATGCCATTGTTGCTTGTACCTTATAAGCTAGTGTGGCAAACGGTGCCTTGTTTCTAGCAGGGTCAGTCAAGCAGTGGGCATTAATTAAGTGCCTATTATGTCTCAGGCACTGTTAGGTGCTGAAGAGCCAAATGCAAAAGGGAAATGGTTCCTGCCCTCAGGGAGCTTCTTTTCTGCTGGGAATATAGGGGTGCAGAAGGTCACAATATTTCACAGATAAGTAAATCCCAAATACAGACAAAATAAGCAGGCAGTGTTTGGGGCAGGACACTCATTAATCCAGTTAGTGTGGCATCCTGGACTGGGAGTCCAGTTCTGCATCCAATTTAGCCACTTACTAGCCTATGAATCTAGCCAAGTTCTGGGGCCCTCTGTTTCTTATTTTCCTCATTTGAAAAACAGAGGTAATAATACTTGTGCTGCTTACCTCACTGGACTGTTACAAAGGAGTTGTTATTATCATTAAGGATCTCCTCTTA
This sequence comes from Sminthopsis crassicaudata, assembly GCF_048593235.1. Taxonomy (NCBI): domain Eukaryota; kingdom Metazoa; phylum Chordata; class Mammalia; order Dasyuromorphia; family Dasyuridae; genus Sminthopsis; species Sminthopsis crassicaudata. Next base: position 610,887,729 of record NC_133618.1, read on the forward strand.
CCTCCCCCAACACTCACCCTGTCAGATTTTAAGGGCCAAATCATGAAGGGAAAATGAATTTTAATAGCTAGTACTGACTTAATAACACTTTTAAGTTTAGCAAAGCATTTTACATGGATCATCTATCTCATTTGATCCTCACAAGCACCTGATAAATTAGCAAATTAAGACAACTTTGAGATACCATCTCTCAGATTGGCTAAGATGACAGGGAATGATAATGATGATATTGGAGGGGATGTGGGAAAACTGGGACACTGATACATTGTAGGTGGAACTGTGAACTGATCCTACCATTCTGGAGAGCAATTTGGAACTATGCCCAAAGGGCTATCAAACTGTGCATACCCTTTGATCCAGCAGTGTTTCTACTGGGCTTATATCCCAAAGAGATTTTAAAGAAGGGAAAGGGACCCGTATATGCAAATATGTTTGTGGCAGCCCTCTTTGTAGTGGCTAGAAACTGGAAAATGAATGGATGCCCATCAGTTGGGGAATGGTTGAATAAGTTATAATATATGAATGTTATGGAACATTATTGTTCTGTAAGAAATGACCAGCAGGATGAATACAGAGAGGTTTGGAGAGATTTACATCAATTGATGCTGAGTGAAACGAGCAGAACCAGAAGATCACTGTACACAGCAACAACAAGATTATGTGATGATCAATTCTAATTCTAAGTGAGGTGATTCAGGCCACTTCCAATGGTCTTGTGATAAAGAGGGTCATCTACACCCCTGAGAGAGGACTGTGGGGAACTGAGTGTGGATGACAACATAGCATTTTCACTTTTTTGTTGTTGTTTTCTTGCATTTTATTTTCTTTCTAATATTTTTTCTTTTTGATCTGATTTTTTCTTGTTTAACATCATGGTTGTGGAGATACGTGTGGAGGAATTGCACATATTTGGTATATATTGGATTGCCATCTGAGGGGTAGGGGAAGGGATGGAAGAAAGGTTTGAAACACAAGGTTTTGTAGAGGTGAATGTCAAAAATTATCTATGTATATGTTTTGAAAATAAAAAGCTTTAATTAAAAAAAAAGAAAAAAGGAATTAAAAATATTGGTTTAAGTCCCACAACTAGTAATATCCTTGAATTAGATGCAGTCTTTGGTCATCCTAACTCTAAAAACTGAACTTTATTCACTTCAGCTACAGAACTTTATGTCTTATTTGTCTTATATTCCCTGATGTGTCTGTAGGTTCAAATCTCTTAGGCTTAAAGCCCATCCTTGCACTCAGCAACAGGACCACTCTTCAGAAAAAGGATCCATGGGCCTAGAAGGATGGAGTATAACCATTTGGGACAGCTTCAGGAATTTTGGGAGTAGATTGGGCTAGAGAGTGAAGGCTAGGGATGCTCTATAGTCAATATAAGCTGACTGGAATATTTTCTGTGGCTATGTAGTGACTTCTGGGCCATTTGGTCTCCTAACAAGTGAGAGAAATTATTTTCCTATTATATTAATAACCAATTATTAAATTAGAATGCAGGATTCTTCTCCTTAACTTCTTCATTGAGACCCAGATCTTTTAAGTCAGCCTCTGAAGGACACGGCTGATTGAGATGGATTCTAGCCCTTGGGAGCTCTTCCACCTTAGGCTAGAGCCCATCCAATGAAGAGATCTTACTTCTGCTCAGAGTATAAACAGAAGCCAGTTTTACCAAGGAAATGCATCCCTGTCCTTGTACCCCTCCATTAGAATTTAAAGTAAGTTCATAAAGGAGAAAATCAACCAGCGTGATCTGGCTGGAGACGAAGTCCCCTGTGTCCGATCACTGGAGGCAGCTGATGAAGACAGGTTCTCAGCAGGAGGAACTGAAGACTTTTAGTCCATTTCTTCATT